>NC_138026.1:43705176-44151258 GCF_964106645.2 Podarcis pityusensis | reverse complement strand
TGACACCCTCCTCTGGCAATCTGCACAGAATTTTGCTTAATGGTTGCCATCAATTTGATTTTAATTAATTTTATAATGAATGTTTTTAGAATGTTGGATTATTTTGATTGTTGTTAGCTGCCCTGAGCCCAGCTTCGGCTGGGGAGGGTGGAATATAAATAAAAATTATTATTATTATTATTATTATTATTATTATTATTATTATATGCAGGTATATATAGGCAGGTAGAGGTAGCTATGCCAGTGCTCATTCAGACCCTTAAAAAAACAAACAGGTTAATTGCACCCTTCTGCACTAAAAAGGATTGCAACTGAACAGACTACTGTATTTTAATACTTTGTTTGAAGCCGCCCAGAGTGGTTGGGGAAACCCAGCCAGATGGGTGACGAATAAATAAAGCTTACGTGAACAGAAATGTGTTTATGTGTCCTTAAAGTTAATAATGAGGGAAAACGATGCATTGCACCAGGGAGGGTGTTTCACAAATGGGTAGCTGCCACCAAAAAGGCCTTGCCAGGGGGTCAACTCCAGTTAAGCACCACTCCGAATTAAGCCTCATTGAGTTTAGTGGGGTCTGTTCCCAAGAAAGTGAGTACAGGATTGCATTCTTAACCTTGAATCATTACATATCTGTGGAAGGAGATGGCAAAATCCCACTTCCCAATTTTATATTCTTTTTTTCCCCTTAACCCCCTCACTCACTTGAGACTCTCTCAGTAATGGAAAGCATATTTGCCTGCTTTTTCAGAAGGTGCAGACTGTGGAGGGGAAGTGACCTTATTTCACAAAGTCTGATGCCAACCTGCCCGGTAGCATTAGGAAAATTGATATTAAAACAACAGCATTTAATGATCCAATTAAAGAAATGCTTAAATAGAACCATCACAATGCAGTGGTTCTTTACATGCTTGGAAGTGTTGCTGTGCCAAGAAAATAATTGATGGTCTTAAAAAGAAGTGTTTACCAATATTCTAATTTTGAAAATTATAGCTATACCCAGGGGATACCCTTTAAAATGCTGCCTTCATTATTCCTTGAAGAAGGAAGTTGTTAATCCTGTTCAGTGATGAGTGAATTGTGTTGAACTCGTGTGTTCTGTTTGTTTATTTACTCTCAATTAAATTAATGCAAGTAGGTTTCCTTGCTTGTATTTCTAAGTGGTTGGTCACATTTAATTTGAAAATGGATACACTGAGAGAAATGGTAACCTTTTGAAATAGACATCTGTGGTATTTTATAAGTGTGGTCTATATAGAATAGAAGTGGGGAACTTGCTGAGCAGTGAGAACCACATAAGAAATGCATATTGTGTCCCAGGGAGCATTACAAAGAAATGCACATTTTTATGAAGATGATAGATATAAAACTGGTGCGTAAATGGTACTTAACCTATTTCTGAATGTATTACTCATAACCATGAATCAGTCCTTGAGAAAATGTATTAAAAACAGACAGTGGCTCTTGAGAACGTTTAAAACAGTGGTGGGAAGCTTATGGCTCTCCAGATGTTGCTGGACTCCAACTCCCATAATTCCCAGCCTGCATGGCCAATGCTCGGGAGGGAGCTGTAATCCATCAACATCTGGAAGTTCTCAGGTTCCCCATTTTCTCTATGTTGATTGGCCTGACGCCCTCCCCTACAAGATATGAGGAAGCTGTGTCCCATCACCTGCCCCCATTTTAGCACATTTTGGGCAGATATTGAACTTTGGACCCTATACATGAAAGCATGTACTTGGTCTCTGAACATGCCACTGCCCTGTTATGGTGGTGTGACACAAGATGTGGTTGGTTTTATGTTCAATTTATTTTCTCTCTCTCTAACAGGCTTGTCTGTATGTTACGTTGAACACAAACTGTCTCTACACATGTACAAGTGTTTGGGGGAAAGAGTGCACACCTGTTGACTTGCACACCATTTCATCTGTTGAATTGCACACTTGTTGAATGAACTCCCCCCCCTTCCCCGTTATCATCCTTGAACAAACAGGTTAAGAGGTTTTGAAATTCTTGAAGTGCTACAAAACTGTACAATCGAACGCTTGTCTGTGAGAAAGAATAGCTGAATGAGCATACCTCAGGCATTGGGGCTTTTCCAGGTCCCTTTCAACCAGCTGAAAAAAAATCCATTTCCTGCCTCAAGCCTTAGGAAAGAGTTTGAAATGTAATAAATGGAGGCTTCTTTTCTTACTCATCAGCGTGTTTATAACCAGTTTGCCCTACATGCAAGACCACCTAGTAGTGAGTCAATGAAAGAAACATGATTTAAATCTAGTCTTGGATGAATTGTTCTCAATGGCTGGGAGGGATTATTCTAGCCAGTTTCGGCAGTTGTAGCTGCTGGACCATACGGCATCCAGGACCCTAGGTTTGTTTGGGATTTTCCAATGCATCGCACTCCAATCCCCACTTACTTGTGTGTAGGCACTATTGAGTTTAACAGGATTTCCTTCTGAGTTAGGCATAGTTATGATTTTGCTGTAAACTGGTACAGCAGGATAGGAAAGGTGGCAGGGTTGTGTGACACACCAGTTAACTAGGATTCATTACCTTCATTTTCTACACATGATCTTAGCCAAAAGGCCGAGAAGCCTTCATTTTCCAGCACTAACTGGTACTGAAAGGTCGAGAATTGTGGGCTATGCCCCTGAGACAAGCATGTTCCCCCATCGCTAACAATTATCTGCTATCAGGAATGTTCATAAACTACCAGCAAAAAGCCTAAAAGTTTATACTTGTTTGTGTTTGTTTTGATTGAATTTGATTTGTCCTGGACTTCCCACATGAGGAGGATTACAGATTGCAAGTGATTAAAAGACATCAAGATTGGAATATGCACAACACATTTGGCAAGTGATTTCAATTGATGGCGGGGGAATACATGGAGACCAATATTTATTTTAAAACTGGCCTCCCACGGTGGCTAACAACATCAAAAATAATACATGGAATCCAGGATGATTCAATGTTTAAACCGCAAAAACAGCTAGGCAAAATAGAATGATAGCACCCAGCAGAGCCAATAGAACTATCAGTTAAACCAGCTGAGACAACATGCTGAGAAATCTGAGTAAATACAAAGGAATTTGCTCACTGCCATAAGGACATCAGATCTGGCAACTTCAGAAGGGCATTCCACACAGAAGGCACCAGAACTGAGAAAGACTTCCAGCACGATCCACCTCACTTGAGAAGGCAGGAGTTGGATGACAGCCTTTTATAATGATTGCAAATTTTAGTCAGATTTACGTGGAAGAAGGTGGTCTTTGAGGAAGCCATTTGGAGCCTTAAAGGGGATCAGTAGCATTTTGAATTGAGCTATGATCCTTGTAGAAGTCCTAGGTGTGTTTTTAACTCTCTGAAGCTTCTGATAAGTCTTCAAAGGCAGTCCCATGTACAATGCATTGCAGCAGTCTAATTTGTTATCGTTATTGTTATAGATTTATTTATATCCTGCTTTTTTCCCTGGCGGGAATCAAGGTGGCTCACAGATAAAAAGAAGAACCACTCAAAACACAGAAAAAACAATCAATAAAATTAATCAAACATTGATACAATTGAAACTATATACAAATATAAAATTTATTAAAACTATGCCAGTCATTACAATAAAAACAGCACGGCACCAGTCCTTTAATTAAAAGCAGTCAGTTCCCCAAAGCCTGTTGGAACAGGAAAGTCTTCACCTGCTGGTAGAAGAACAAGGAAGGAGCCAGTCTAGTTTCTCTATGATTCTAGGCTGGAGTTTCAAAGTGTGGGAGCAGCCACTGAGAAGGCCCTCTCCTGCATCCCTACCAAGCATGCCTGTGAGGATGTTGGGATGAAGACAAGGTCCTCCCACAAAGGTCTCAAAAACACAGGCAGTTTCAAATGCAGGATTATGATCTTTCAGATAGCTTGGACCTAAGCCATGTAGGTCATAACCAGAACTTTGAATTGTGCTCAGAAACAGAAACTGATAGCCAGTGGAGCTGTTCCAGCAAGGGAGTCATATGTTCCCTATAACCAGCCCGTCAACAATGTAACTGCATCTCTTTGAGCCAGCTGAATCTTCTGAGTGTGTAAGAGTAATCCAAATGTCATATTACTAAGGCATATGCCACTAATCTCGAGAGAACCAGGGCAGGGCATTGATAATTGTGTGTTCAGGCTAGCTCTGCCTGTTCTGTATATTTATTGGGAAAGAACAGCAAAGACAATATCGGAGGTAATCTTCCTTCTTTGCAAAAACAATCTATTTAATAAATGATGAACTGAATATGTTTTCTTGTGCATGTCCATTTTTAAAAAAAGGCAAATAATGGTCAATATATCATTGCTTAATTAGAAGCAAAACACATACACTGTATATAGTGAAGTAATATGATAAATAGAAATCCTTTGAACTTCAAGTGTTTTTTGCTGCCTTGAACACTTTTTTGTGTGAACTCGGCA
Organism: Podarcis pityusensis; assembly: GCF_964106645.2. Lineage (NCBI taxonomy): Eukaryota > Metazoa > Chordata > Lepidosauria > Squamata > Lacertidae > Podarcis > Podarcis pityusensis. Next base: position 44,146,823 of record NC_138026.1, on the reverse strand, counting down.
AATTATAAAACAAATGGCTGATGAAAACAAATCCAGCAAACGCTCTCTCTCTCTTTCTCTCTGGGACAGGAGGGCAAACAGTGGTGTATTGAAATTTCTCATCAATATTTTGTTTGAGTAATAATTCAAAGCAACAAGAAGTGCAGAGGGGCAGTTGGCCAATTGACTACTAGCCATGATGGCTGTGTCCTGCCTGCACTGTTGAAGATAGTATGCTTCTGAATACCAGTTGCTGGAAACCACAAGAGGGGAGTGTATACTTGTGTCAAATCCTGCTTGCAGGTATAATAATAGTAATAATAATAATAATAATAATAATAATAATAATAATAATATCTCACCCATCTGGTTTCCCATGGCCATCTGGTTGGCCACTGTGAAAACAGGATACTGAAACAGATGGACGATTAACCTGATCCAACAAACTCACCTTACGTTCTTAGAAGGATTTTTTGTTTTTAAGCCTTTTAAGTGTGAAAAGCTTAGACCGTAACATATTGTTGCATGCCACCCCAATCTCTGAGAAGTGATAGATTCCATGGGTTTTAGGCACTCACCCACGGTTCATTTTTTCCTTTTGGAATAAGGAACAGCAGAGATTGTGGTGTCTTTATGATATATGGTTTATTTACACATATATACAATCTGAGCCTACAATGGAGGGGTTCACAGCATGAACACCCAAGAAGGTTTCTCCCATAGTCACAGTCTTGGATTAAGGCAGAGATCTGGCATGGTTCTCTCTCGCTCTGTCTGCTTGCTGCTTTGCTTCTAGGTCCCATCACTGCTTCCTCTCAACTCACTATCTAGCTCACTATCTGAGAGCTGAGGGAGGGATGCCATTTTGCACCAAGCCCCTTAATCCCACTTAATGGCTCATCAACCAGGTTCTCACCTCACAGTTCACCAGCTATGCTTTAGTGCTACCAACAAAGGAGACATGGTGGGTTTGTTCATTTATGTATTTTCATTTACATCCCACCTTGTCTCCAAAGAGCTGAAAATGGCATACATGATTCTACCAACCCCATTTTATCCTCAAGAGCATTTTAAGGTAGGTTAGGCTGAGAGACATCATCCTTGTTCATGCATTGTTTGCTTGTAGAGCTCTGCCATGTTTAATTTGCAGCTGGCTCGCACTTTATCCCCTTCTACCAATATCACATCTGCTTCCATCAACTGTGTCTGCAAAGACGCCCAGTGTTACTGGGAAATGCATACAACCCAATGTGAAAGATAGGTAGGACTGGTTAAATAGTGTGCATGGCTAAAAGAATTCCATACATTAAAATGAAAACAATGTGGAATTTGTAGCAGTGCCTTGTATTTTAGCAGAGGCCATTTGTATCTGCTTCCGAAGCTCCTGCTTAAATACTGAGTCACATCTAATATAGCATCCCGAACCAGATACCTAACAAATGTCACACCAGGAGTTTTACTGTTCTTACAACACAAAGCCTCCTGAGGCTTTTTTAATTAGAGTTGCAGTGAACCTTTTCACCAGTGTTGCAAACACTGATAAACAATCCCCTCAGAACTTTTAAGCTTTAGATATGGGTAGGGCCCTCTTCACGGTGAGCTTGAATGCATTCCCTCAGGCACTACAGAGAGGCCTGAGCCTAAAACATTCTGAAAATTGCACCAAGCCGGTGGGAAATTTATTCTGCTCCAAGTGTTCGAACCAATTGAGCTTCTGAACTGTCAGGCAGCTGGCAGAGCGAGAGCACTATGTTAAGTTGTTAACGGTATCAGTCTACATGCATTCATTAGAGAGGGGTTTTAAAAACAGACCAGAGGTTGCACCAGGACTTACTGAGGAAAGAAAATAAAGACAAGTTGGAGGAGTTAAGTATAGCTGGGTCTGTCTGAAGCTTTAAGGATCATAACCTTTAAAGGAAAAAATTAAACTGCCTGCATAATTCTTGAGACATTCAGTGCAAGAGCTACTTACAGCAAGGAGATGGCTTTAAGGAGTGGGCAATGCACCCTAAACTCATGGCTAGAAGGAAATGACACTCTCTGATTTAATTAGGGAGCTATGAATACAACAATAATAATCGACTCTCTGAATCCACTGGAGTGCAAAAAAAGCGGGAGAGAATACCTTCAACTGCAGCTGCAGTGAGTGTCTTGAAACCTCAAGGGGCCATTTAAATATGAATATTTTAAGACCCAAACACAACAAAAACTAGGCTGAGAAGGGAGCGAGGAAATGGAGGTTTATTGTGTTGAACAATAAAATGCCCACATAAAATATTGAATAATTTCAGGGTTGAGTCAAGTTTTGTAAATGCTGATATATTGCTTTCCGTTTTTCTTTTTTTCTTCCTTGAAAATAGATTCACTTTTGCAAGATAAAAAAAATGCTCATGATTCTAGTTAAAGTAAAAGTATTTTCTACCTTAAACTATAGAATTTTGGTGCATCCGTAAATCATTTTATTCTGAGAGGTAATCTGGGACTTGAACTGGGAATCTCATAGTATGATGCTAGCAACTAACCTACAACCTAGTTGCCTCAGGGTCCTTTTTAGCAAAATAAAGGAATAGGGTGATGTAGCAGCCCTTGCAACTGGTAGGCAGTATACTTTGAACTGTCCTGGCTCAGTATACTATATTGTAATAGCAAGGGTTTTCCATCTGGCCTAGTCAACAGAACAGCAGCTTCTTCTGCACTTAAAGCTTTTGGTTCTTTACCAGGAAAATGGAAAACTTGCATGCCAGATCAGAATGTAAGTATGCCTGCCCAGAGCTTTGGCCCAATTCTGACCTTATTAGGCCTGGAAGATGATTAGTCTGAAACAGTGACTTACTTAAGACCATCTAGCAAGCATAACAGCTGGTTAGGGAATGTAATCACATCTATCCAAATTCATCCTCTAACCACTGCACGCAGCCAACTCACTAAACATCCTTGTTGACATTTGCTTGAATTGATGTAGAATGAAGCTGAATGTTGGAAGATTCCGGACAGTAAAAAGGAAGTACTTGTTCACACAGCACATATGAAACTCTCTCCCTAAGAGGCAGTGACAGCCACCAATTTGGATGGTTTTAAAAGAGGATGAGACAAAAGAGGAAGGGCAAGGCTATCAGGGGCTACTAGACATGACAGCTATGGTGTGCCTCTACTGTTAGAGGCAGAATGCCTCTGAATACCAGTTGCTAGAAATTACAGGTGGGCACTGCTGTTGCTGTCAATTCCAGCTTGTGGCCTTCCAACAGGCATCTGGGTGGCCACTGTGAGAACACTGATCCAGCAGGTGGTTCTTATGTTCTTAGGTTGTCATTTAAAGGCTCTTCTACTGCATTCAAAACCCATTCAGCTGAATCTGCTGGAGATGAAATGGCCACATCACATATTTCTTTTCTCCTGCAAATATCCTTTCAATTTCTTAAAACAAGCATGCAAGTAAATAATAAAAAAAGAATGCATCTCTTAGGTGGTCTCAGGCCTTGATCTGCATGTAATGGTTAAGTGAAGAAAATGTATAAATGGTTTCTGTTCCTTGTTTATCATTCTTATGCCTACCCTAACTATTTGGATGAGACTATAAAAGATACATGCATAAATGCATAATGGAAAGACCCGGCATTTAAACATTTTAACACTAAATACACAACAGTAAATCCTTTCCCTATGATATGCCTTTCTTCTCGATAACCACCATGTAATAAGAAAGAGCCAATACCACTTCCTCACAGAACATGCTCTGCTCAGACCAAACACAGTGGTTAAGAAAAATGTGCAACAATTACTCTCATCTTTCTTGGCCCCGGGGAAGTTTGGAATTTACATCAGAATGAAATGTCACATAGCAGATGGGGGAAAAAATAGATGGACAGATTTTGCCAAAGAATGACTTTTCCCAGATACAAACTCAGTACAGCATGTTCAAATGTACTTGCAAAATGTAGCTGGCTGGTCTGCAATGAATGCAGACACCTAGCACATATCTGCCTTTTGCAAATTATTTGTGGAGTACCTTTAGGAGTGTAACAAGTGAATGCAGGAATTAAGAAGTGCATGGGAATGGTGCCATAGCTTCAGGTAGTGATAATGGATGTAACCTTTTCCCTCTCTTTCTGCATCTCCCTTAGGAATGTCAAATTTCTGTCTTGTGAGATATTTGAAGTGCATCATTTGAGGATACTCATATCACCTAGAATCCCTGCCATTGTGAGCTTGGTAGAGTGTGTATTTCACATTGCTGCTACACTACAGTGGAAGCTGGCTACATCTACTGCATTTCATAATACTATATGAGGGAGGGGTGTGAAAGAAATATGCCATTTTGCGTGGACAGGCAGAGTCCCCCAGATCCCGAGCACCCCCCCCCGTCATGTGGAATAACGACTCAAGACAATGTGCTATGGGATTAAATTGGCCACAACTTTATTAAATTTCAAATGTGGGTAGACCTTGGCTCAGGCATTGGGCGTTATCCCTCCCCAGTCCCCAGCCGGGGACCTAGGGAGCATCAGGGTTATCCAGTGGGGGGGGGATGGGCCGGCTCTGGAGAACATATGTTCAAGCAGAAATAGCCGCCCCTGTTACACTGCCGCCGCAGGGGAGAGCAATGACGACCTTTCGGCGTACGGTCAAAGCCTCCCTTCAGAAACCCCTTTAACAGGGAACCCTGGTATCGCTGCTGCAAAGAGGAAGATAGACTAAAGGATTCCACCCAAGGCCTGATACCGCCAAAGTTGTGACGTTTTGCTACGGGAAAGGCGAAACCTGCCAATGCAGGGGAATTCCTTTCTGGCCCTTTAACAGCGACCTTAACATAGCTGTGCCCGCATACCTGTGAAGAAAAGTTAACCTGCAAAACCTGTGAAGAAAAGTTAACCTGCAAAATAAGACATCAACTGAGGGTGGGTAGGGTGGGAGAAGCTCTGGAGCCAAGTGAGGATTCCCAGGTAAGATCCTCCCTCTATTGTGTGGGCATGTAGTCCCTCCCCTACCTGGCCTGGTCTCCTTGGCAACGCTTCCCCCAGGCGGGATTGGACAACTGACTGGGGTAGGCGGAGACCTCCAGGTATCCCACCTGAGGGAAGGCGAAGCCAAGCCTATGCTGATGGAGCCGCTCCAGATCCAGGGGCTGCGTGCATCCACGCAAAGGGCGCCCCCCGTTTTATGCGGGGAGCGGTCATTGTCTGGGTTTCCTGCTCAGCATTTTCCAATTTCACTCTTTCGTCTTCTTCCTGCACATCTAATTCTTACTTCTTAACTTTAATTACCTGCCTTCCCAACATGCGCTTCCACTGTCTTACCTCAACAAATAAGTGACCAAAGTCCATTCTAAGTGACCTAAAAGGATTTACCTAATATGAACTTGCCTGAACCCTCCAAATGTCTCTATTTTCCAGGGACATCCCTGATTTAGAGAAGGTATGGGACATCCCTATTTTCATTGGATAAATGTTGGAGGGTCTGCTTGCCCATCATTTAAGGTGTGCAGCTGAGGCCCTGAGAGTTAAATGGGTGGCTAATGGGGAACAGACTTTATTGGTTATGGTTCCTTGACTTTGAGTAACTATTTACACAGGGATGTTAATTACCTGCATCTGTTAATATTATTTTCCTGTGATTTTCCTGTGCTTTTAACTTAGCTTTTACTGTAGCTTTTCTGCCCACTTCTCTCTCTTTTTGGCACTGGGGTTCTGTGCTGCTGTTCTATCTTAGTTTATTTCTTTATTTTTTCTAAAATAATTTTTATTAAATTTTCAATTTTTTCCAAAATTTCATTATAACAAATATCATAATAATAATTCATCAATCCCAAATTATCCCTTCCCTCCCATCCCCCCGGACATCCCTCAACCTACCTCTCTGGTTTATTTTAACATAATATCACTTCCTGCATAATACCTTCTCAAACATTTTTTTATATTTGATCTTACAATTTATATACATTTTGTTACTTGTAAATGTCTACTCAAAACCTGCTAATGAGTTCAGTTCTTTGCACTGTTTCTGTAGACAGTTTATTTTGTTTTCTGTTCAGCATGTGTTTTTGTTTGTTTTACTTTATTTCCACCATTTCTAGACTGTTTTTCACCATAGACAGTGATAAAGCAATCCATACAACAATCAAGAAACAATACGTAATACATTTTTTACAATAAAAAACCACAGGTAGAAACAGAAGTTAAAAAAATAGCCATAATACAGCTTACTGAAAGTGCCTGCTGAAATAGAGAGGTCCTTGTCAAGTGCCTGGAGTTCAATAGGGAGGGGGCCTGTCTGATCTCAGCTGGGAGTGAGTTCTACACAACTGGGATCTCTATACTCAGTGCATGACTCTTCATACATATGAACTGTTTGTTTATTTTTCATAATTGTGTTGTGAGTTGCCTTGTAGAGTCTACAAATATAAAGGCAGGGTAAAAATCCTGGAGATAAGCAAGGAAACAAATAAATGTTTGGAACAAAGACCAGAACTATGGGAGGTGAAAATTTAACTGTCCTGCCACAATTAGCCATTCCTTTATTCAGTCATGAGTGTACACAGAATGGAAGATGGCAGATCTCCATGGATGTGGAGCTGGTTTCAGGCACAAAGTCTGTTGGCAGACCAACTCTGTGTTGCGTGTCGAGGTGCCCAAGACACCCACCAATAAAACACAATTGACACTTAATTTTTGTTTAAGGTTTTTGGCATAATTTTGGCCACAACTTTATTAAAATACAAGAAATGTGAGTGGTTGGTTAGGCATTGGTTGTGACTATCTGACGGGGACAGACTGACATTCACCCGCCCGTGAAGTCAGAAAGGGAAAACATTTTGGGGAGAGAGACAGAGCTGGGTACCATGCCCTCACCTCTCCCCAAATGCTCCCAGGGGCTCTTGCGTGGCCCTAGCCCCTTGACAGGGGTTCGGACAAAAGCATGGCGAGCCCCTGGATTCCTTTAACGGAATACCCTTGCAGCAGCAGCATTTGGAGGGGCAGGCACAGCCAATCCATACCCCTCCACCAACCATTTCATAAAACCAATGCCTAACTGAAACCTTACAAGTTGTGACGATTTGCTACGCAGTAGGCAAAAACCAAATGGCACCAGCCAATCAGCCAAATGGACAAAATTCCTACTGGGTCCCTGCCCCAAAAGCAGATGACCCCGTGACAGGCATAGCAAGGTCAAGTGAACAACCCTGAACCAAGGGAGGGAGGGAGGGTGATCCGATGCACACAGACTTGATGCCAGCAATGAGTGAGGCGTTTCTCATAGCTGAATTTAAGACAACAATATTTAAGAGAGGAATTCTTATTAAGGTGTTCTACAGCAATAAATTGCTAAGCTTCAGATCACACTGTGGGGAAAATAAATTATCACAATCTACAATCTGTAAGGTTGTATGAGGATTTTTGTATTTGTATTCAGTTTGAATAGAGATTATATCTTCTATTTTTTAATCAAATGATTTTTATCAACCTGAATTGTAATCTTGGTTTCTTTGGACATGAAGAATCAGTGTTTGTTCTTGACTGACATGAGAAACAGGCCTGGCATTCAGATATTCATTATAGTCTCCCACCATTTGACCTAAATTGGAATAACTGACGTTGTTTAGCTTCAAGCGATTAGAAAGCCATTAATTATCTTTATAGTTAATCCTCTCTCTAGACATATAGAACTATAAAGTATCTATATAACTAAAAGTACCTCTATTAATTTCCCACAAAACACTAGAAAATATGAAGAATACTAATGATAAAATATAATATTGGTAGCCTAAAATAATATGGCTTGGAATATGCAATGGATCATGACCCAATGTCAATGCCCCCGTCCCATTGGTTGAGGTGTGGATTCTGGTGTAATATTGAATCTCAAAGAGAAATACACCTTGTGTCTCCTCCATCCACCTCTCTCTCTCTCTCTCTCTCTCTCTCTCTCTCTCTCTCACACACACACACACACACACACCCTAACCTGAATCTAATGTACAGGATATGTAAATATTGTTTCTGGTAATAGCAATAGGTCTTTGTGAGAATATGGAATTAAGTGAGGAAATGGTGAAGCTACATTGGATGTCACACATTTTATGACTTTTACCTTACCCCCTGCATTACATGGGATAGGACTGGCCTGCCCTAGAAGTCAAGCATTTAGTGTTGTCAGTCCCATGTTGTAGATGGGATTCAACAGCAGAGATTCAACAGGCATCATCACTCTTGACTTTCAGGCATCTCTGGAAGACCTTTTCTAGGCTGACAGCTGTTTGTAGCTGTTTAATTTTGTGATGAGCCAGTCACCTTGAAGATTGTTCTGTATTGATTTAGAAAGCTTGTTTAGGTTGCTGTACACTACCCCAATGTTTTGCAAGAGGGCATTCTGTAAATGCTTTCACAGATAAATATAATAAATAAATTTGTTGTTGTTGTTTAGTCGTTTAGTCGTGTCCGACTCTTCGTCACCCCATGGACCAGAGCAAGCCAGGCACTTCTGTCTTCCAGAAGATAAATAAATAGTCCACTCTAACCAAATTTTCTTCTTTGTCACAACTTTTTCTATCCCTGATCCACCCATGGATGGAGATGATAGATAGATGATAGATAGATAGATAGATAGATAGATAGATAGATGATAGATAGATCTAGCCCAAGATAGATAGATAGATAGATGATAAAAAAATAGATAGATGATAGATAGATGTATATTCTAATAAATGAAAATCATAGATCCTTTGAGCAGAGTTAACAAGTGAAAGAAACGGAGGAAATGGCCCTTTCTAAGTAAAGTACAGTATGATTAATATTGATTGGCTCTTTGTTAAACTCTGCCCAAGACTTGGTGCTTAGCAAGTAATACTTTGCCCAAATGTGTCACACTTCTCAGAAGCAGCATTTTCATCCATGCTGTGATGGGGAAAATTCTCTTTTCAGAATCAGTTCAGTGATCATGACCTATCCTGGTGAGCCGTACCAGTGTGTTTTGTGCTTTATCACGTCTATTGAACCTAGGGATTGGGGGAGAAATTTGATTCAGTTCACATTTAAAAGCAAGCCAATTTGCATTTTCTTAAACAATACAAGAACTGAAACTCAGCCATTCTATAAAACCCACTAGATGACCTTGGGCTAGTCACAGTAAGCCTGATCTACCTCACAGTGTTTTGAGTAAAAATGCAGAGGAGGGACTACATTGAAAACCACATTGAACTTGAATTCTAAATAAATAAAACTAATGACATGCAATTCCAAGACAAAAGAACAGAGCGACACACCGGCAGCTCCTAAGGGAGTGCTGTTTAGGCAGGATCATGTCCAGTGATTCACATGGAACATTCACCAAGTGTGTAGCCTATTTGTGTAGAGGTACACAAATCTACAAGTGTATCCTGTATCAGACAAACCTATGTGGAAGTACAGAGACAGTTTGTATCTGTATTCAGTGTAGTGTGGACAAGGCTACTCTGATACCTGGATGAGTGAAGAAGCCAGAGGAAAGGAAGGTCAAAGAAAGGGATTGAAATATCAAGGGATGCCAAGAGACAGTGCACAAGCAAAGAAACTATAACTTAAAAGGTTTAATGTTGCGATAATGAAGGAAAGCTTGGCCATGCCTTACGATATGGCACACAGGAAGAGGAAGAGATGCTCCCCACGCATTCCACTTGGCACATGTTACAAGTCCCTCCACACTGAAGCTATGCCATACCTTTGAACCCTCTTAAAGATGGGTGTCTATGCAAGGAGCCCGTGGCCATTTATACTTAACTCAGATGTCCGGATGGCTACTTCTTAATCGTCTTCACCGTTTTCTTCTGATGTTTTCTGGTTTGTCTTCCTATACTTTATATTAGATCATATGTGTGAGGGTTGCTTCATGATTTTGTACCAAAACACTTAGCAAAGATTTAGCTTCTGCCTCTCTCAAATGTGTTGCTGATGCTGCCGGCTGTGTTGGTGTTAACCGTGTCGCTTTAAATAAAATGTCAGAAATAACTGAAGTGGCAGATGGAGACATTTATAGGCTGCTATAAATTACAATAAATAAAGATTCAGTTCTGTGCGCAAATGCTGTGTGTATAGTAACTGCAAACTCTTCATAAACACGAAACTCTCTTGTCTAAGTTGATTCCTTCCCCTCCAGTTTCCCTAAATCACAGCCATATTAATTCTCTTTTACTGTATAATATAGGATGCAATTTCAAGAGACATTTAGCCAGTTTTTCTGCACAACCGGATGCAGAAGAAGAGAAATTTTATTTTGGCACAAACGCTTTTAATCCCCTTTTATTCATAGAAGTTTTTAAAAGCCTGCATGCTGCAAGTGGATTTAAAGCATTTGAACTGTAATTACGATCATTGCAGCTGCACCATCTGCATCTTTCAGGAACCAGCAAATTGAACTAATCACCAATAATTGTTTCCAAGATATTTAGCATATCTTATATTTAAACATCAATGCATAACAAAAGTTTATATTTGGCCATTCATCACCACTCTTTGCTTTTTCCAGCATCCAAAGTCTCCACTAGGGGGCTAGTTTGAAACAGGAAGATAATCTTATCCAGTGCAGCAGGACTCCTTTGAAGTACTGTTTCAATTTGCTTGTTTTAAAAACTGTTTGAAAGTCTTGGGTCTTGACTTTCCCTATAACCATCTACGGTGTAAACTCATCACATAGCACTGAGTGTTTTACACTAATCATTCTCAGAATACGACGTGAGAAAGGGAAGTATTTTCTAAATGAAAGAAAATTCCCTCCCTTATCAGCTCTAAAGCAGTTAGAGAAGAATGGGAACACTTTATTGCTTCAAAGTTCCACCACACCTGATGCAGAAACCAAAAGATAGACCCCGGTTTTTAGCATAATGTTCCTCACACACAGCTTGGTTCTGGTGTTTAAGAGCCTGAGTTCTAAGAGATGGAAGAGAAATATGCTTGTGTTTTAATGACAAACTACTTTATTCTTACTGGGACACGGGTGGCGCTGTGGGTAAAAGCCTCAGCGCCTAGGACTTGCCGATCGAAAGGTCGGCGGTTCGAATCCCTGCGGCGGGGTGCGCTCCCGTCGCTCAGTCCCAGCACCTGCCAACCTAGCAGTTCGAAAGCACCCCCAGGTGCAAGTAGATAAATAGGGACCGCTTACTGGCGGGAAGGTAAACGGCGTTTCCGTGTGCTGCTCTGGTGCCGGTTCGCCAAAGCAGCTTTGTCATGCTGGCCACGTGACCCGGAAGTGTCTGCGGACAGCGCTGGCTCCCGGCCTCTAGAGTGAGATGAGCGCACAACCCTAGAGTCTGTCAAGACTGGCCCGTACGGGCAGGGGTACTTTTACCTTTACCTTTTTACTTTATTCTTAGTTCAACTGAACCAAGGTGCAAACTGAAGTTGCAATGAAATCCTCCAGCCAAACTGTGTGTACAAAAAGACACACAGAGGGAAGTGCCATTATGATGCATAAACTGGTGAAAGGAATATACAAAAATGCATTGTAGTATGGAAAATTGCTTGCACACAAAATGTTGTATTAGGGGAAATTTGCTGATGAATTTCAATTAGGATTTTTTAAATGGCAAATTGCTGTGGAATATGGAGATCTGAAGAGTAGAAAGTAACATTACTCTCACTTGGACTTTTGAAAAAACAAAAGCAAAACCCCAAACAAACCAAAGCACTATGGTACAATATTGTGCACATTAAAGAAGTGTTAGATGCCTTTTAGATGTTCTCCCAGATGTTCAGAATCCCATTATCTTTGGACAGCTTCCATTCGTTTTGGAGAATGCTTAAATCACCCAGGCACAAGTGAGGTTATTTATGTGGCTCTTCCCCACAGAATCAGCACCCCCTTGGTGTACTCCTACTCCCACGAGGAAGGTCCATGTGACTGCCTACCTTATTGATCATGGACGTGAACTCCTGGGTCAGCCTTTTCTAATCTGGAAGCCTTCCGGTTGATGTTGACTACAACTCACATCATAATTGTTCATGCCAGCTGCATCTGATGGGATCAACGAAAGCTGGAGGGCCCCAATTTATAACAGCAGTTCGTCACATCTAAGTGTCTATCACACAACTAGCTCCGCAGTCCTACCCAGATACGGCATTGACACAGCTCATTGTTGTCAGATGTTACCTGTAGCGGTAGCTGGATTTCACTAACCAAAGGCATTCATAATAACTCCTATCTTTAGGTTTGGAAGGAAAAAAATTATCATAATCTCCAACTAAAGAAAGCAACAAAACCCCTTTCTTCATTCATGATAAGCCTACTTAATTCATAGGCACTGATAAGGTTATTTATAAAACCCTTTTAATACAAAAATTCTTTTAACAAAGCCACTGCCTTTAATTTGATATTTTAATAAAAAATATAAGCTAACTTGGGTTAATACTCTCCTAGGTAGGATTTTCTATTGAAATCTGACTTGTGCTCTGTGCCTCCTTTGACCATACATGGGAAAAATCTGTCAAGCATGACCTAAAATTATAAAGTACTGATTTTGTCAGTGCATAGCAGGGAAAAAGAGTTGCCTGAATCTATCATTAAACATCATCATGTGATGTAACAAACAAACATGGTTGCCCCATCACATCTACTTTGACCCTAACAAAAAGCAAATCATAGAATTGCTCATATCACAACTATGCCAAACAAGGATCAGTTATATGCACAAGTACAGGATGCCATAGGTCAAAGCTATGTTGGCTAAGACCTATTCTGTTGGTAAAGTTATCCTGTGCTTTAATATAACTCAGCTTTTCTCAGTGCTATTTTTCTAGAAAATGAGGTGCCAGAACTCACCATCAACACCTCCCCTCTTCTCTTATCATGGCAATGGTGCCCACCTGAGAGGTGCCAGAACTGAGTTCCTGCAAGTTCTGGCTTTTCTGAAGAAGGAATAAGAACTAGAATTTTATCATCTGTGCAGATTTTTTTTTTAAAAAAACCACCTTGGCCTGACAAGATCTCCTTTCCATTTGATAGCGGGAAACTGTAAAGCAAACTTCCATTTTGTGACTTAGCTTTACATTTTCTGGGTTAAACTTGCTTTGCAGTTTAGTTTTGTTTCTTTTATGAACACATTCCTTCCTTTGACTTTCCCATTCAGGTTTTCAGTATTCACTGACTAAGCTGATGATGTGTACCAATTGGAGGCGTATCTATTGTTGGTGAAAAATCACTTCTTGTTCCTTAGATGAAAATCTTTGGTTCCCACCCCCTGCCCACCCCCAGCTTCTCCACCAGACGTGCTCCAGATGAGTCTCATGTCTGATTGCCTTTGGTTACAAATTCCACACACTTTGCATAATGTAACATTCTCCTGACGTACCAGACAATGCCTTAATAGTTGCATTGATTTATCATGGACTTAGACAATGGTAGAATGGGTGGGAGACAAGGAGGGTAAATTTATTGCATGGTTTGCAAACTATTCATCCCTGACCAAAGACATTAGTGTTTAATTCATGCTCTACATTATCAGCATTGTCTAGAGTAGTATGACACAGTGTTTCAGAAACATATGTTTAAATAGTCTTTGAAACATATGCAAGATGTCTTTCAGAGTTGTCCTGTGAAAGGGCTGGGAAACCTGTGGACCTTCAGATGTTGCTAGACTGTCACTGCCACCAGCACCTGGCAGCCAGGCCAGTGGTTAGGAATTATAGGAGCTGCAGTCCAGCAATCTCCAAAGGGCTCCAGTTTCCCCACCTCCTTTCCTACAAGGGCCCAAGGGGTCAAAGAAGGGTGAGGGTTCATCGTAGCTTTATGAGCATCTCTTCCTCTGAACACTCCTACTGGTTAAGATCAATGACATGATTTGGGTGCTGATCTTTATTGATATTAACTTGACATCCAAAACAGGTACATTTCTTTGGTGGTGTCCCAGTAATGGGATACTCTTCCTAGGGAAGTCTGTCAGGCTAGCAATTTGTGGAGATTTAGAAGGCTGGATATATATATACACACACACACACACACACACACACACACACACACACACACAGTTCTGATTACTTCACTTGGCCTTTGGTGCTGTCTGATCTTATTATAGTGGTTGCGTCATGTTCCCCCCGCCCTCCTTTTAATTCTTTTACCTGCTGCTGCTGTTATTAATTAGTGGTAGATTGAGATTTGTTGTTATGGTTTCAACTGTTTTTAATTGGATTACTTTGTTCTAAACTGCTTTGAGTGCCTATGGCGGAAAAGTGACTCATAAATATTTTAAGTGAATAAAGGGAAAAATTGGCTTTCCGCAATTCTTTCCTATTCAAGTAGAGGCTTCCTTAATCACTGATCAACAATATATAGGCACAGTGTAAGAATAAGGCTCTTAAATTAGGTTACATATTCTGCACAAAGTAGTGGGGTATCTTTTCTGAGGAGCCTTTTACAATGGAAATAACATTAGAGGTGAACCACCAGCTTGAACTGCATTGAACTCTAAAATTATGTGTTCCATGTCCTGTGCAGAAATTCAGCTGAACTTGTGAAGGCATAAATTGTGGAAAGGAGCAAGTGTGCTGAGCCCATCCCCAATGTTCCTGTCCTCATCTACTCCACCTTCAGCTTTTTCTTATTGAGTGGCCTGAAGGAGGCTTCTAAACACGACTGTGAATAGAAACCTCCCCATGGTCAGGAGCTTTCTGTTAGCGAGGTAGCTGATCATGGGGACTATTCAAAGTGCCTCTGTTAGACCTTTCCATTCAATGTGGGAAAGTTGCAGTTGAACAGGAGGGAGCAGCATGCCTGGGGATGTTGGGGCAGAGCTGGCACATGGCTCTCCTACTCAGTCACCACATGTTTAGCTGAACATCTAAAGAGGGCATATTTCTTTATTTCATAGGGGGAATGAGAGGCGCCTAGGCATGTTCCATGTTCATCTGTGCACATTTCCATGCTAGGTTTAGGCTGATTGAGTTTATACATCACAGAATAAGTCCTGAAGCAATTTACAGCCAAAGTAAATAAAATAAAGGGAAATAAACATATTCAAACCTGCAGCGTTTGGCCATGTAGTTGGGGCTGTGTTGCTGACCTGCCTTTCCAATGCTGCATGTCACTGCCACTTATGAAGAGGGTGAGGGGCAAGGCAGCAGGAGCAGAGCATAGTGTGGGCACCAAAGCAGAGCCAATCCACTGCTCTCACTGCTTTGTTGTTGTTACAGATTCTTTGATTAGGGCTCGAACCTAAAACTGACCCAGCTGCAAAAGGGTAAATTGATCAATTAGGACTTTCTGATTGGCTAGCAAGTTACGACGCAAAGTAAGAATTGTAAATAAAAGGATCAAGGAATTGTTTGTGAATTGCTCTCTGCCATTGCTCTGCAACTTGCAAAGATGCCCGGCTGTAACATCCATCTATAGCCGTCGTTTCGTCCTTTGAGATGGAAATCTTCACACATCTTCAGTACGCAGATGCTTGAAAAGACTTTGACTACCCTAACTGAGTATTGTTGTGAGTATGTAAAGCTAGTTAGATTATACAACGTTTTTATTTTCTTGTTTGTAAGACTCAAAAGAAGTGCCTGTTGATTTTCAACATGTTTTGTGTTATTCTTTTAAAATAAACTTTTAAAGATGAACCTGTTTGGTATTTGTGCCTTTTCCGAGGGAATAGCTAAATCCTAGCCTTCCGCTTAGTTACGCTCTACCGTAGAATTTCTGTCTGCAAGTCTGTGGATTCAGCTTGTAGAGGGGGGGAATTGCCAGGTTAATGAGACACACCCTTCTCCCTGGGTTGTGACTCTGGGTTCCCCTGGAACAAAGGGAGTGGTGGCAGCCCTACCGGTGTTATTTCGGTCTGTGTTTGTGAAAAGTAAACCCTCGCCAACCTGCGCAAGAAACCTGGTCTGGCCGGAGAGCAAAGACAGGTGATGGAGGGGCAGTTGGGGGCGAGCGGCTTTACTACATGCTTTGTTGTTGTTTAGTCGTTTAGTCGTGTCTGACTCTTCGTGACCCCATGGACCAGAGCACACCAGGCACTCCTGTCTTCCACTGCCTCCCGCAGTTTGGTCAGACTCATGTTTGTAGCTTCAAAGACACTATCCAACCATCTCGTCCTCTGTCGTCCCCTTCTCCTTGTGCCCTCCATCTTTCCCAACATCAGGGTCTTTTCCAGGGAGTCTTCTCTTCTCATGAGGTGGCCAAAGTATTGGAGCCTCAGCTTCACGATCTGTCCTTACAGTGAGCACTCAGGGCTGATTTCTTTAAGAATGAATAGGTTTGATCATCTTGCAGTCCATGGGGCTCTCAAGAGTCTCCTACACCCCTGCTATTTCTGCACCACACTGAGTTCCCACTGGCTTGCCCTTCCCACCTCTCTTGGCAAGGGGCAATTACCCATGGTGTTGGGAAGGCAGGCCAGCCACACAGCTCAACCTGCAGCACCCTGCCAGCTACTACTGGATTTTGTAATGCAGTGTATCATTGGCACTGCCCAAATGCCCAACAAAACAAAATTAACTTTGATCACAAGGTTGGCACCAGGTGGGCCTCCCTGGCGACAGCCTTCCATAAATGGAAGGTTACTACAGAAAAACATATTCTATCACATTCTTTCTCAGGAATGGAATATTTGCAGCTGACCTATACTTGTTTAAATCTTCTGACTTTAAGGGTGGTTTCTTAAAGAGTGGTCTCACTGCTGTCTCTATCAGATGGTCTGGAACCGCTCTGTCTCTGAGAGAGGCATTCATTATCTCCTCGGTTCAGCTAAAAGTCCTCTCCCTGCCAGATGTCCTTGACCACAAGGGTCAAGAACAAAAGTCATCACGTACCTGTCCAAGAACCTATGTAACATATGGAATATTGTGTTGCCTACGTAGATCCTGTGTGGTTATTTTCCAACCCCAATTATATCCTAGCTTCTACTGAAGCCTGCTTTTGTGTCTTTTGACAGATTTCTCCTCTGCTACCCAAACAGAAAGTTGCTCATATGGGAATGATTTATGGTAATGTCTGAGTAAGCTTCAGAGCATGTATATTGAAAATGGGTTGTTTCCACAAGCCTTGGCACAGGCACAGCTAAGCTTCGTGATCCTGCTGTTAGTTCTTTGTCTTATCTCAAAACAAGTTTTGACACTTCAGGTCTACAACTCTCATGGGAGAAAATCTTAGAAATCTGTAAATAAGTTGTTGCCCCCATGATAACCACCACCCACAAAATGTTAAACATTTCTGAATCTTCTTAGATCATTTCATTCTTGGTTCTTTCTTTCTTTTTTTCTTCAGAATCCTCCAGTCTCAGATCTTTGTTCATGTTACTTTTTGAATCCCATTATGGGCTTGACCTATAGCCCTTATATGGACAAGCGTTTCCATTAAGAGTCTTGTTAACATAAAGGAAATTTGAAGTTCTGCACCTGTAGCCCACCTGTTAGTAGCTAGAATTAGTAGCTTTGATTTTCAGGAGAAATATTGTTATACACACACACAGCCTCCTATCCCCTTAAATGCCTATTTACTTACTTACTTACTTACTTACTTACTTAGTTGAATCATGACTGAGAAAACATTATTTAAAGTACTATAGAATAGGTAATGGGAAAGAATTTCAGAAAAAGGCAGTTCTTGCCACCCACACTTTTATACTTCAGCCATAACCTCTTGGACATGCCCCCACCCCAGAAGGGTAGACCATGGGTCAATGTGACCCTTGGCCTGGGAAATATTTTCCAAATGCCATTATTGCATTTATTTCTGACATTTATTTCTGTCACTGTGGCAGCAGCATTCATTGTTATTTGAATTCTCTCATGCACACCAGGCTGTGAGAGTGGATCATGCACTCTTTATAACTTTCTCTTTCGGTCTCAGTTGATGAAGACTTTTACTGTTACGTCTGACATCATAGAAAATCATCTGAATTTTGCACCGTTACAAA
This sequence comes from Podarcis pityusensis, assembly GCF_964106645.2. Taxonomy (NCBI): domain Eukaryota; kingdom Metazoa; phylum Chordata; class Lepidosauria; order Squamata; family Lacertidae; genus Podarcis; species Podarcis pityusensis. Next base: position 44,128,978 of record NC_138026.1, on the reverse strand, counting down.
GGAAGCATGGCTCTTATATGATCTGCTTTTTAAAACTAACGAATTTACTATAAACTTTAATTCCAGAAATGCTTGACTGACTCACAGATGTGGGGAGTATGAACATTTTTTTATTCCTTAATGTGGATTATTTGGTCCTTTCAACAACAACAAAATAAATAGAAAAAGCAGAAGAATTCCCTTTTGTGCACCTCTAATGATTTTCTACATGAAATATATACATTTCAAAAATCACTACACATATATATCTAAAAATCATTACTTTTAATCCATAAGTGCCGGTGGGTATTTAAAGAAAACAAAATAAATGTAGAACAGCAGAAACACTAGGGTTTTAAAACAGCTGCAGGGCATAAGCAATAACTGCTGTTCACTAGGCACTGTGACACACGTTTAATAGCCATTTAGCTTATGAAATTCAGATTAAAAACAAACACAGTTGGGTTTTTTAATTTTAAAAAACACAACTGTCAATTATTACCAGAGGCCAGTGACTCTTTCAAAACATGGCAGGAAAGGGTCCCGGCACTGCCTGCATTCCAAGCCTTTACAGAGTAGATGAAAATATCAGATGACTTTTTCACAAATTCAGCTAATGAATGCTTTTTTGGATACAGGGCTGCACACACACTGAACATTTAAAACACATGGCTTTCCCCTCAGAATCCTGGGAGCTGTGGTTTCCCCCTAACAGAGCTATAATTTCCAGCACCCTTACTTAACAAGCTACAGTTCCCAGGATTCTTTGGGGAAAGCCATGTGCTTTCAATATACAGTGGTACCTCAGGTTACATACGCTTCAGGTTACATATGCTTCAGGTTACAGACTCCGCTAACCCAGAAATAGTACCTTGGGTTAAGAACTTTGCTTCAGGGTGAGAACAGAAATTGTGCGGCGGCGGTGCGGCAGCAGTGGGAGGCCCCATTCGCTAAAGTGGTACCTCAGGTTAAGAACAGTTTCAGGTTAAGAGCGGACCTCCAGAACGAATTAAATTCTTAACCCGAGGTACCACTGTATGGTGTATATGCAGCCTAAGTCTACTGCATGGACATTGCTCCCTGGTAAGCATGCCTAGGGTTGCATCCGTAGAAGAGATTTTACTTTCTTATTAGTATCATCCCTTGGTTTATTTTTCCCCATTTTAGCTCTGCCTTGTATGGAATAAAATGTTTGCAAAAGTCATAATCCATTATTATTTCTCATTCTGACATACAAACCACAGCGTGTTTGAAAGTGAGCAGGGATGAACAGACATTGAGTAATAGCTTTTAAGAAAAGAAAAGAAAAGAAAAGAAAAGAAAAGAAAAGAAAAGAAAAGAAAAGAAAAGAAAAGAAAAGAAAGCAAACTAGTTTAAACAAGCAGAAAAAGCAGAGATGGGTACAACTCAGAAGCTAACTCCTAAAAGCTAATGCTCTGAGTCTTTTCTAACTCTTTACTCACTCTGCTCATATCTCTGCCTTTGTTTAAAATTGTCACTTTCCTCCCTCTCAGTGTCTCTCCATCCCTGATTTACTGAAACCTCAGTCATTGCTTAAGATGTCCACTTTTGCCCTCTCAGTGAAGCACCATTTCTGCTTTACTCAAACCTCTGCCATTGTTTAAAACCACAGTTTTCCTCTCAATTTTTTCCCATCCCTGTTTTACTCAAACCTCTGCCATTGTTTTAAACCACTACTTTCCACCTCTCAGTGTTTCTCCTTTGTCATGGCCACTGCTGTTGTGCAGCCTGCCTTCACTTTTGCTCCTCTCCCCTCCCCTTAATGCAAATCCAGGATTGTGACATGGCACAGCAAGTCCTCCAATGAGGGTTGCTTAATGGCATCCTTACATGTTTCTTATATAGATGATTATATAAAGAGTTACGCCATGACCTTTATGTTTAACTAAGCTCTCTTTCTTTACTATCCTGTATGCAAATGGAGAACTCATTTTCCAATCATTGATCCTTATGTAGCTAAAAGAGCACCATCCAATCATAAGAGTGAAATATCAGCAGGGTTTACAGAAGTACCAAAAAAAAAACAACTTGGGGAAGAATCCTAATAGGGGAACCCAAAGCACCCCAATAAGGATTGAGTATAATAAGTGACCACAAAATGCTGAGTGAGAAGAATGAACAATCAAGAGGAGGGGAAATGGAATGAAGCATCCTGGAAAATGCAAGGCAGGCTGGCTGCAACCCTAAATGGGAGCTCTCCACCCTGCAACATTTTGTCGCAGGTCTTACTTATAAAATGTGTGCACCCGAGCCGTGGCATGGTGTGGTGAGGCACAGGGTTGGTTGCCCTGGGCGCAAAATTGTTAGGGGCGCAAAATTTCAACACCTGGTGCTACCTCAGTACAGCTGTGCGCTTCCATCGCTGGGCTCCACTGAAACAGCTTCTTCATGCCAACCAGGAAGTGACCTCTCCAGACAACAGAATGACTCTTCTTAACTCTGCAGCTGCAATCTCCTGGGTGATGCATGCATGCTCTGTCCGTTTCCCTTCTTCCCACCCTCCTCCATGTGGCCCTGACCTCTGGCAACCCATGTTATGCCACTGCACCAAAGCAGGAAAGACAGGAAGTGAAAACAGGAAGACATTCTCATTGAATTACTCTCATTCTAGAGTTTCTCTACAATGGAGATTTACCAAAGACCAAGCTAATTTGTCTTCTGAAAGTGGTGAGAAGACATTATTATCCACACTGGGGGACCATGAACAGGGTATAATAGGTAGTATATTCTTGTTACCTGCCTTGGGTGCTTTTGATGGGAAGGGCTGGGCTTAAGCCCAAAGAAAGAAATAATTTGCTGTTGCTCCTGTTCTTTCTATGCACCATTTCCCCCCATGGTTTTAAGTGTGTTGACAAACATTTTATTTTAAGCCCTTTGTCAATATATGTGCACAGGAAGCCAAGATACCATTGTGTTATCCCTCCTGAGCTTTCCAAATCACTTTCTGACTCAGGGAATTAAACTGGAGAAATCAGTCAGTCGTTTGAGAGGTTGCAGATGTTAGAAAGATAAAGGTTGTAATGCCACCTATCTATGTACCACAATGCAAAGCCCCTAGACACCCTGCTGATATTGCCACGTTATAATGACTTACTAAGATCAATAGTGAAGTATAGCTGCATCAGTCCTCTATATCAGTAAAGCAAAAGTAGGTGATCACTACATAACTGAAGCTTTTTTAAAAGCAAGTTCTGTATAATAAGTTTGGCTAAAGCCATGGTTCTAACGTTACAGCTGAAGTTTTCTTCTTCTTCTTTTTATATAAAAAAAACCAGCATTCTAAGTTCAAAGGTAAAGATCATTTTCAAAGATGTGAAATATGAATAATCTATACCAGCTTGCCCTCATATGGGGGAGAGGCAAAGAAAGCTACTGGTGGCTAAGAAGGATTAAGGTGGTGGGACCACATAGAATAATAGAATTGCATAGTTGGAAGATACCTCAAGGATCATCTAGTCCAACCCTCTGCAATACAGGAATAGCTGACTAATGTTGGTATAGCTTCCTGGTGGAACACATGCTTTTCACACAGAAGGCCTCTGAGAAAATGTTCATACTCTTAACAACATTATTTCCCCTCCACTACAAACTTATTTCAGTCAAGCAGTAACCTTCAAAATCAGTTCAAAACACTGTTTTGATCAAAATTCAGAGATCCCACTGCCAAGGAATTACACCAGCTTTATTAATATTCTTTGCTTAACTCAAAACCCCTTGGTTATTTTGCCTGAACTGGAGTCTCCAAATCTGCCTTGAAATTTTGCTGGAGGTGAAATTCGGGGGCAGTTCTATTTAACTGGCTGTAAACCACATGAAAATGTTACACCAAGGGTTTCCTTTCATTTGTGGAAAGGGCTGTGATCGGGGTGAGTGCGTGTGCTTCTCCTGGAGGAAGAGGGGCAAAATAATTTGCACCAATTCCCCCTGTAGTCCCCTGCGCCACTCCTACACTGTTCAGGATGGTTCCCCAACCATCTAGAACTATTTTTTGTAATGGTGTACAGGGGGCTGAAACAAGAGGCATCAATAGATGAGCATCACCTCCCCACTATCCTTCATTCCATGAAGAGGAAGAGTTTGGATTTGATATCCCACTTTATCATTACCTGAAGGAGTCTCAAAGCGGCTAACATTCTCCTTTCCCTTCCTCCCCCACAACAAACACTCTGTGAGGTGAGTGGGGCTGAGAGACTTCAGAGAAGTGTGACTAGCCCAAGGTCACCCAGCAGCTGCATGTGGAGGAGCGGAGACGCGAACCCGGTTCCCCAGATTACGAGTCTATCGCTCTTAACCACTACACCACACTGGCTCTCTGGCAGAATTCCACTAATGGAGACTCTGATCCAAGCATCTCTAGATTAGCAACAAATGTTGGGCCAGTTCAATCCAATACGATACCTTCTACTCTTTATCAGGCCATGAGATCATTGTAAGATGTGCCGCAAACATATTCTAAAAGGATAGTAATTGGAATGGGATTATTTGATGAAATGGTCTCTAGGAATTGCATAGGGTTTCGTGGGTGTATTTTTATTTTTATTTTTTTGCTGTTGTTAATCCCATATGTGTGTATTATGTAAAAATATTCCTCCCCCTGTCACCGATGTATCCTTTTAACAGGCTTCACTTGTAACGACAACAATGAAACCATATGGATGGAATAAACAAGTGCTCCTATTGAGTTCCCCAGTGGGCAATTCACATCAGCCTCTGTGTCTAAATGACATAAAATAAAATTCAGATGCTTGAAATGTACAGGCAAAGGCAGCCAAGGAAGAAAGAAGGAGGCACTGATAAAATATATACGGAAGAGGATGCTTATAACTACTCCATGCAATGTCTGTTGCTGCCACTTTATAAAACTAAGTGGGCAGGCAGCAACCTCATTCTGTTTCTTAGGCCTATAATGTTTGGGAAATAGGCTGCGTTGCAAGGCATGCTTTGGTACAAAATCCATATGAATTCTGCCATGCAGTAGTGTAGAATACAGCTATCAAGCATAGCTTGATAAAAGGTTAGCTTGAGAATTCTGTTCTCGGCTTCCAAGTTTAAAATCAAGCATACACTAGACTTCCAGGTGGAAAGTAGACCTCCATGTTTGCTGTTAGATTGTTTGGGTTCACAGGACCTGCAGTCTGAAAAGGCACCAGGCTAGGGAAGGCTTATCTAAACTATCAACGCTCTGAAGATTTACAAATGCTTCTTTTGAGGGTAAAAAATCACACAGAATATAAAAGGATGAATGAGGTGGCAGGCAATTCCAAGCATACATTCCGGTTGTCCACAAAGAATTTCCAGGATATCTACCTTTTGTCTCCCAAGTCACAAGACATCTGTAATCATTAAGCGTTTGCCTCTTTTAATGAATCATCAAAGAAAAGCCATAACAAAGAAAGAAAAATATACAAAAGCGTATTAAACAGGGGGCTTTGCAGATGTAATTAGAGAGTAGGTCGTGGCCTTCATACTGAAGCATCAGGCCAAGTTACCCTTCTGGCTTCTTGAACTCAGACAGAGAACTTTGACCTCTGCTGACCAGCACAAGAGCTTAGCGTACTTATTAGAAGTAAAGAATGATTTTTGTGTGTTTAATGTGAACAATATATAAAGTACAGGGACACAAATACATTCTAAGCACTGTTACGGTTAGCCTGTGTCAAGTAGTTGTCCTTTATTATGCTCCATAATAGTAATTAAGTAATAGTTTTTGGAGTTTAAACTGTTTCAGAGTTTATTACTATGCTCCAAAGCCAATTACAATCTTATGGTATTTCCTGTATAAATAGGGTAGCAGTGCTGCACATATATTAAATATATAATTGCTTTACGTTTTGTAACGTACAAATATTTTATTACAGCAACTAATATCCTCCTCCTATTCTTGCTATTACCATTTAGAAATTATTTAGTGCCAGCATTGCACAAGAGGCTCTTAAGTGATGCAGTTCCTCGTCAGGGGGTTTTCAAGCTGCAGGAGATTGACAATACAAAATAGCCAGTTTCCTTTACAGTACAAATCAGCCAAATAACTTCTATTCTATTTCATAACTGCAGAGCAGGTCAGCACATGACCAGGACCAGGATAACTATTATAGTTAAACATTTCCTTATAATTTATTGTTACCAATACCACCATACAAATGGGGTGTCCTCAAAATTGAAGAGGTCCTTCGAAAACCAGCAGAGGTTCTTCTTAGGACACCAGGTATTAATTGTTGATGGTGTCATTTGAGATATTGGAATATTCACCCACTGAGCAGAACCCAGATTAGTGAGCTTTATTTGAGTAGCCACTCAGAGGCAGAACTCTCAAAGAAGCCCCCTACCCCATATAGCTTGGAGGTTTGGGTGAAGGTAAGCTACGCAGGTGGGAAGGGTTTGAAGGCATAATTCACCTTCTCCTATGGATGTAGGAGTATGTCAATTTCAGTTTTTCTCCTTTCTTGTTTTTCCAGCCTTAAGTTCAGTTTTCCACATAAGCTTGTGATTTTTTTTAAAGTGCTCATAAAAATTATAATGTGAATATCTCCTAATGCACACATTTAGGGAAGCTTTTAATGTCTGATGTATTACAGTAATTTTAATATTTTTTTGGAAGCCGCCCAGAGTGGCTGGGGAAGCCCAGCCAGATGGGCGGGGTAGAAATAATATATTATTTTTATTTTATTTTATTTTATTTTTCTATGAACTTTTGCCTGATATAACATTTTCCCAAGCTAATTTCCCCTAACATCATGCATTTTTGCAAGTTATTTTCACTCATATATGCCCTTATATGCACACTTTACCCTACACATTACTTTTCTGGAGAGCTGCATTACAAAAGTCTGAGAAATGCAAATTTTGAAGGATGGCTGTGCTTCATGTATTGCTTTGGATAGTGTGATTCAGGTAGGTTTGCCTTCAAACGTGAACTGAATCAAATTTCTGTCTGATCCCTACCTTCTGCCAAGGACGGTCTTATTTCAGCTGCTGCTTTTTGATTCTCTGCCACTGGCGCTACCAGTCAGGACAGGACGAGCAGAATGGAACAGAGGCTGCCTTCCTGCCAGGTCCTTCTTCCTCTACAGCAGCATCTGTCACCTGCAAGTGGGAAATTCCAGCACTTGCCAACAGCTCAATCAAATATTGACACAGCAGCTCTCTCTACTCTACCATATCCCTTTCTCCCTAGCAGTTACCCAAGACTCCTGTCTCTAATCTTTTCCTGCAGCTGCCCACATATGCCTAAAATGTGGCCTGCATTGACCTCTGTTAGACATGGCTCTTTTTCCAAAATGCTAAAGCCTATCAAGAAGCTTTCATATGGATCATTGTTAAAATTGAGAGAATGGTGAACTCTGCCAAAAATATAACCCCGAGAAATACCCAGGTTACACTAATAAGAAGCAGGAGGCAAAAGATTTGCTAAGAAAGAGAACATACGGTGTATTCTGTCTAACTTCAGATCCTTACAATATTCTGGGGAGGGGGGAGCAAGATTTGCAACCCAAATGTATGAATGTGCTTACTCAGAAATAAAGTCAATAAAAAAAACGCACCAGCAGTAAAGCAATGCAAGTATAAAAACAGGAGGGTGAAAGTGGTAAGCTAGCAGCAGTAAGATGTCTTCACAAATTAAGGGTGGAAAAGAATTAAATAACTTTTGCCTCTTCCCCAAAGACAACAAAGCATTCACAGGCAAAATTCACCAAGGAGGGGCAGTTCTTTAATTCAGATTCTTTCTTTTATATCTCCCTTTCTCTCAAAATCTTAATCCATGCAACTCACTGAGCCACATCTGCTTAATCTCAACAAGAGCTGTTGCTTCATAATAGGGTAATTTACATAGGGGTTATGTTCCAGGGATCACACTGAAAGCCAAAATTGTGTATAGTATAGTATAGTTATGTTCCAGGGATCACACCGAAAGCCAAAATTGTGTATAGTCAGGTGCAATGGTGGGTGGGATTGCCAAAGTCTTTTTTCATGGATGCCCGCCTCCTTTCCACCCCTCTTTTTTGCCAGGTGCATAAAGCTGAATGCACACAAGTTAAATTTGTGCAAGTGGTGGGCTTACTGTAGTCTCTGCCGACCAGGGGTTGGCAACCTGAGCCGCTCTGGATGTTGTCGGGCTGCAACTTTCCTCAACCCTGACCTCAAGCCATGCTGGTTGGGGCTGATGACTTGGAGTTCAGAACATCGGGAGGGGCACAGGTTCCCCACTCCTGCTCCACACTGTCCAAAAGTGCATACTGTCCCCTGGAGATATTGCTGGAGTCCTGGCAGTCCCCACCAGCATGGCCAATGGATAGGGATAATGGGAATTTTAGTCAGACAACATCTGGAAGGCACCACTTTGGCCTTTAAGTAAAAGCAATTGTTCTAGGGATTCTAAAAGGCTTTCCTGGACAGGAACCCCATTTCTGCCCTTTGGAAATGACATCAATGGGAAATGTAAGTTCTCCACAGGAAGGAGTACTCAGTCCAATTTCTTTCAGTACTCACAAGCAAGCAAGAGCTGAAAATCTGGGGAAGATTTCCAAGAGATAGAAGGGCAGAACTACCATTTTTTACAGGCATATAATGGCAAAGAGCAGGAAATGTGAGTTTAACTGAAATGCTGTTCAGGTACCAGGTCCAGATTAATACTCCTGATTCCCACTTTCCCACCCAAGGGAACAGAAATTGAAATGCCATTGGCCAAAAAAGGAAAAAGTATTATGGCTCAACAAGAGTGATGTGCTACTGATCTGCAGAGTGCTTGCAATCAAGTTCCTTCATTATACCGCTATATAGTAAAATATAGTAGTTGGAGATTAATTTTATTTAAAAGTGACAAAGATATAAGGTTGCCAACTTGAATTTTACTGATCAGGTTCCTGAACCCTTTACAACAGATAATCAATAATTAACAGCACCTGACATGCTGAAATGAGCTGGTGGGGGGTCCTGATTGATAAACAGCAGTCTGGGTGATTGGAGATTTAATACAGAGCTTCTTTTGGATATCTCTTTCATATCATGCTCTTTTCTAACATTGCCCAAAATGATGAGTTTGCAGTGCTGATCTCTGGGAAATCAGTACCCAGAGCAATCATTAGCAGATCATCTGTACCATGCAGTTAGTACAGCATAAGTGGAAATAGATATATTGATAGTGTAATCCTATACAACAAAAATGAGAAATAGTGCTCCAGATACTGTTGGACTACAACTCCCATCATCTCTGATCATTAGCCATGCTGGAGGGCTGCAGGTTCCCCAGTCCAGCTACATGCCTACTGAGAAGTAAATTCCAGGTAAATATGTACAGAATTGCAGCCAGAGCCCCTCAGAGATAAATCAACTTCATATAAAATTACTGTTGATCCCAAAGCATTAACCCCTTTCCATTGATTTCTTTCCCCCGGTTTTCAATTTCTGCATATGGGAGTCTTTTCCACATGTGTTCTATAGTCACACTGTGCTAAGATATATCATTTGTCTGATAATAAATGTTGGAAATGTAAGGAGGCTGAAGGGACATTCTTTCACCTCTGGTGGACTTGCCCAAAAGTGAAGGCCTTCTGGGAAAGGATCTATAATGAGTTAAAAAAGGTGTTTAAGTACACCTTTCCCAAGAAACCAGAGGCCTTCCTACTGGGCATTGTCGGCCAGAAGGTGTTAAAGAAGGATAGAACCTTTTTTATGTATGCAACTACAGCAGCAAGAATTCTTATCGCAAAATACTGGAAGACTCAAGATTTACCCACACTGGAAGAGTGGCAGACGCAATTGATGGACTACATGGAATTGGCCGAGATGACTGCCAGGATCCGAGATTTGGGAGAAGAAGCAATGGAGGAGGATTGGAAAAAATTTAAAGATTATTTACAAAAATTTTATAAGTTATATGAATGTTAAGAATTCGCATGATTAGGGAAATTCAGCTCCAGCAATAAGATTAAGGTATGGGAAACTAAGCTATATTAATGAAAGGACTAATGTTTAAAAGAACATTATATATGTTATTTGTGTAAATTGACAATAAGCATTTTAAACGTAAACCACAAGTATTTGAAAGAACAAAAGAATGCACGAAATAAGGTTATAATTTGCTGAAAAACTTTATTGTAAAGAACGCAAGGTGAGGGAGACGTGGGGAAGTCCGGTTGGTTATGGAAAAATGCTTTGAAAAGATGATTTTCTTCTTTTTCTTTTTCTTTTCTGTTTTTTCTTTGTATATCTGACTTTGTATTTCTATTTGGAAAAAATGCAATAAAATATATATATAAAAAAAAAATATAGTCACACTGGTTTGCAGACAGATGCTTGAATTTCTTGATTTACATGTGTTACATATAGGAAAACCAGCACAGTGATGAGGAAATGGTTCTTATAGTACCACAGCTGGTTGATTCATACTGTAACCAAAGCATTATAGAGCGCATAATTCTGTCCCTTATCCATATATGTGAATAGATATATTTCATGCAGATATCATTTTGAAAAGATACCAATCAATGACAAGGGAATATTTTTTCAGCCTAATTACACACAATCTAAGCCTTTGTTGCTGGGGAAATCATGATCATTGCAATCCATTTCAATATAAGAAGACACAGTTTGAATTGATTTTATGGAAGGAGGTGGGTTTTTATTACTAAAAACAGTTGGGCGGTGAAATCCTATATTCTAATTTAACTAATGTTTGTGCATTAGCTGGTTTGTCTACAGTGATGAGGCTGCTGATTAGTATGGGATGTGGAATGCATTGCTATCTTACCACTGCTATCCTGGGTAGTGGGGTAAAAAGAAGAAGACAAGTGAGGTTTTTTGGTCAGGTCCACCATAGCTGTGACAGCCTGGTTGGGGAGACATAGAATTCTCCAAAGTACAATACCTGTTTCTGGCTACAAGCAATGGTATTATTACAGCAGTTAAGGAATACATTAGTGTATAATTGCAACAACAATAATCATTTTCAAACTTCCAGTTGTGACTTTCACAGTAGCACAATTTTCAAAATTGAGAAACAGAAGCATTATTGATAAATTCTATCTCTTATTTCTATGATGCATCTCTGTGTAGTGTGAAGAACAGATGTTACTAACATAGCCTGCGGATTGTAGCTCCTCATATATTTCATATAATTTCTTTATAAAGATAGGTAACAAGTGGAAATCTGAGAAAACTTGCTATAATACTTCCATTTTCGTTGGTTATAGGTAAGGATAGATGAATATGCCAATGTTTGTTTCCCTTGGTGTCTAATTTTTCCGATTGCAAATTCAGTTCTTCACATTTTTGCAACAATTTCTCATTTAAAATTTGCAGCAATTTCTCATTCAAAACAAATCTTCATGAAAAGTACCAGCATTTTAGCATGAATTTCTTCTAATGTATACATATGTACAACAATTGCTCCAGGAAACAACAACACTCGGTATGATAAAAAATGAGATGGAAGAATGCAGCGACTAAAAATATTGAGAGAGAAGAAAAAGAAGAAAGTGATGAGTAATTATGGTAATGCCAGCTTTTGAATTAAATCTCTGGTGAGCTTTAATAAAGCAGTTTCAGTTGAGCAGTATGTGGCCCCATAAAGAATATAGGACACCTCCTGGTTACACTAATCCTGCCCATTGCCCAATGTTGAATTGTTCAGTTTTCCAGCCTCCCCACCCCCACCCCGTTTTCTGGCCCCATGAGCTTCATATTATAATATAAACGGTATCCCTTACTGCAGCTTCGTAAACTCATGTTGTCTGCTGTTTAATGGCTCTAATAATGTATAGCAGTCCACATATTTTCCGTTATCTGGCAGAGAGAGACTATCTGCCCCTCGATCAAATTTGCTCAGACAACAACTGTGAATGTTCACACTCAGAACAGCTTGCTGTCCCATGCTGAAATTGCAATATAGCCTAAAGATGATACAGGTGACAGTTATGATCCTGATTCCCTGGCCCCTGTGGCCATAGCACCAGATAACTTGCTGAGCAGAAAGCTCTGACAGAAAAATTGGAAGTCGCTGAGGTGTGTTGCTGTTTATTAAACATCATGTGCAATGGCAAGTGTTCTGTTCATGTGTGTTTCAGTTACAATCACAACAGAGTCTGAAGCAGCAAAGCTGTTCAGTTACTGGACTAAGGGATCGGAAAATGGGACTCGGTGATGTCCTGAGGTCTCAATCTGGCAGCGGGCTGTAGATTTAGGGGAAAAGTAAGAAACATATGGAATCATAGAATTCTGAAGTTGGAAGAGAGTTGGAAGGGTCACCTAATCCAAAAGGCTGCAATGGAGGAATCTCAACATGCACACACAGTCCCTGGTGCTGCTTAGCTTTGCTAGCAGCTTTATTGCTGCACCACTTATGTGTTTAGGAGACAATGCATGTGGAGAATGCATGGCAAGGTACGTACTGCAAGTCTGGGAGACCTTTTGGGGCCAGCAGTTCAGATCTTATATCCCCACCCCTGGAGGGTGGGCAGGTGGACATGGCCACCCACCTGTCAACTACCTGAGGTCATAGTGACATCAGGTGATGCTGCACTTTGAAGACCCAGTTGCTGCGACTTCAAAAGTCAGTGATGGGAATTTGAAATTCTTTTTGAAAACAACCTCATACTGCTCTTTAAACCTCCAGTGATTCCTGCCCACAGGAACTTAGTGTCTTTGGCTACATTCACCCCATTTAAAGCACTATTACACTACTTTAGCATTGGTTCCCCCAAAGAATTCTGGGAGCTGTTGTTTGTTAAGCTTGTTGAGAGATGTTAGGAGACCCCCTACTCCCTATTCCTCTCACAGAGCTACAATTGCCAAAATTTCCCTTGAAGATGGATTGATTGTTAAACCAATCTGGAAACTGTAGCTCTGTGAGGGTAACAAGGGTCTCCTATCAGCTCTCAGCAACCTTAAGTCTTCCTCATCTCCCATAAGTCTTTGGTGGGAGCTTTGGCTGTTTAAAGTGATACCACAGTGCTTTAAATTTATGGTGTGAATGTAGCCTCTATGTCAGTAGTAAAGAAGACAAAATGCTCAAAATGGTTGGAAGTAAAGAAAAGAGAGGAAGGCACTTAGCAGGTCAAGATATTACTTTTTCAGCAGGAAAAAATTGAAACAACTACTTGACTTGCTTAAAGCAAGTAGGAAAGAGGAGGGAAGATTAAAGCTGTGAAGCAGAAAACAGCGGACAGGAGCAAAACAGATCAGTAGCCAAGAGGAGACTGGGTTAAGAGAGAAGGTTATTAGTTGGAGGAGTACAAAAGAGAAGGCACATCACGATCAAAGTCTGAAGAAAGGAAGAAGAGGAAAATGAGGGAGGAGTAAGTCTTGGCATGATGTTTGAACTCCAGTGATGGGAAAGAGGTGCATATTGATGGTGTTTTAGAACTCAACATATTTCAATTCATTCTGCGTCTATTTGAAGTAAAAATAACTTTGAATTAGCTGGTGTAGGCACAGTCCTATCATCAATTATTTTTCTTCTCAAAGAAGGATAATGTTACATACACTGATGGGCAAAAGGAAAATTATCACTAAATGTGTGTAATACATGAAACTTCAGCACCCTTTACTTCTATAAGGCAGCTGGCTGTGCGCACCATTGATAGATTAGCATTACACAAAATTTGTTCCTTTCATGTGTAATTTATCCAACACTGCATTTATCCAACTGGGATTTATTCCTACGGGGGAAGGGGGGATATGTGTCTTATCCCAGTGGGGAGGGGAGTAAATTGGCAAGAAGGGAAATGGCAAGTGTTGCAGATTGCAAACCAAAAGAGAAACATTCATTAGGTGGCCTCTGTTCAAAAAGTTCAAAACAAAAAGTTGAGAAGACTTTCTCCCTTTGATAAGCTTTGTCTTTCAATCCATAGTTCCTTTGTACGAAAGATAAAATGTCCCTCAAAAGAATCACAGAACAACCTATAACATGTCAGTCTCTGCAGTTGAACGATAAGGATATGTAATAGCAGGTCAATATAGTACTATTGATTTGGGTTGATCCTGCATGTAACCATTGGTCAATAAGTTTTTTCCATTAATGACTTTATGAGTGTATATTGCACAGCCCTTCATTCCATATCTTCCAACTTGGAAGGCATTGCTATTGTTACTACCATACATTTTTTGTGAGCAAAGTGCCTTATATGGTTCATCCTCACAACATCTGTAAGATAGGATGAAAAAGAAAGAGAAGAGCAAGACCATCTAATGAGTCCATATCTAATCGGAGGATCCCAGACTAATTTGCTGTTTGGAACATAACTATTGCACATCTCTGATTTTTATATTTTGGACTTTACAAATGTGCCAAAATGCATTAAAATATGTATTTGGGGATAAAGGATAAAAGACACTTAGAAATGTTTTGTGGTATATTTAAATATGAATTTTTATATGTAATTGAAGACTAATGAGAAAATAGGATAGGATGGATTTCATCTATAAGTCTATTCCATCCCATTTCTTAATTAATCTATGATTTTCCACAGAAAAGAACATGCAAAATGGACATGGACCAGAGATAGACTGATACTGCCTTCCTTAAATGAAATTATCCTCTATCCATTACACTTTATTGTCTCAGATGTGATAGATTCCCCAATAGCTGCAGAGTGCAGTTGCTTAGACAAATAAAATTTCTGCAAAGAAAACATCTTCAGAGTTCATTTATCTATCTAAAATTCTTGTATACCACATTTTCATTAAACACATCAAAGTCGTTTACAACAATTATATATACACACAATTAAAACCACATAAGACCACCAGCTACCTATTACACTTAACTATGTATACCTCTAATGTATAAGTAATGTATAACCTCTATGTATAACTAAGTAGAGACATCACCTTGCCAACAAAGGTCTGTATAGTAAAAGCGATGGTTTTCCCAGTAGTGATGTATGGAAGTGAGAGCTGGACCATAAAGAAGGCTGATCGCCGAAGAATTGATGCTTTTGAATTATGGTGCTGGAGGAGACTCTTGAGAGTCCCATGGACTGCAAGAAGATCAAACCTATCCATTCTTAAGGAAATCAGCCCTGAGTGCTCACTGGAAGGACAGATCGTGAAGCTGAGGCTCCAATACTTTGGCCACCTCATGAGAAGAGAAGACTCCCTGGAAAAGACCCTGATGTTGGGAAAGATGGAGGGCACAAGGAGAAGGGGATGACAGAGGACAAGATGGTTGGATAGTGTTCTCGAAGCTACCAGCATGAGTTTGACCAAACTGCGGGAGGCAGTGGAAGACAGAAGTGCTGGCGTGCTCTGGTCCATGGGGTCACGAAGAGTCGGACACGACTAAAGGACTAAACAACAACATGTATACTTCAGAAGGTGGTGGGCTCTCATTCATTGGACGTTTTTAATGGTGGTTGGATTGCCATTGGTCAGGGCATCTTAACTATATTTCCTGTATTCCTGGTGGTTGGACTGGATGGCCTTTGGGTCCCCTTCCAAGTCTACAATTCTATGATTCTATGACTTGGCAGTTATAAATGGATTTGTTTTTTTCTTTTCTTGAGAAGTTCTAAGTATAATTATGAGTTTAATAGCACAACAAACTGTTGGAAATCTGAGAGGCATTTCAGATCCTTCAGATTCCATTAAGTCCATGCTTTCCTGGTCAATACAGCCTAGCATTGATAATTCTGCTTTCCTTTGTTGCTCAATAGCTATCATCATTAATTCATGCATGTAAATATATTCAATTCCTATTATTAACCATAATGATGTTTCTCAGTCATAAAAGAAAGCAATTAGTATATGTAGTCTATGAATCACTACTTTTTACAGCATTTTTAGAATTCACGTCTCAGGCGTTTTAATCCTAAATAAAGATATCACATTGCAGCTCTCTGAATGGGTCCTAAAAAAAGATCTCATTTGCAAATGCCATCACACTTGAGTTTCAATGTCAGATGTGGTATTTTTCTTAACCATTAGCAATGCAGTTGGCTACATCAGAGAGAGAGTGTGTGTGTTATGTGTTTTTTATGGTTTAATGAGCATGTTCTCAGAATGTAGCAAGCTTCTGGAATAATGATGGAATGTGCTTCTGTGTTCCTTTCCTTGACTCTTTGTGGAATGAATGAACAGGGAAGCAACTTTAAACCTGACTTTCTGCCCTGAGACAGAAGGCAGCTGGAACGTTATATGATGGCGATGATGATAAGGAGGAAAATTTGGGGAGTTGACTGTTTAAGGTTATGCTCTACCTCCTCTCTTTCAGTCAAACTGGCCTGGAACCCATTCACCCTTGGTAGGATCTTGCTGGTCCTCCACTCCCACATCACTGTAGGATCTGGCCCAGGATCTGATAGGGCTCCTTCAATTATGTCACCATGTCCAGGGTAAGAGGAACTTGTTAGGTAGGCTAGTAATAAGTGAGTAGTGGCAGGTTCAGTGCAGGTTAAAAGTGGGCAGAAGAGAGAAAATTGTTGAGCACCTCAAGACACCTTGAGGAGGTGAAGAGGGAAAGACCTACTCAGGCTCAGGTTTGGGGGCATGAGCTCACTTGAGATCTTTCTGACTCCCTCAATGAAAGCTTCAAGGGTAATGTAATGGTTATCAGGAGCTAAGAACAGGGAGACAACTACTTTTGGGACCCAAGTCAAAGGAGGCAACCCTGCATTCTGAAAGCATAAAGGGAACATTCTAGCACCTCATATGAATAGAGAGTTTGGGGTAATAACACTATAGATCCAGTTGAATTATCATTAATACAAGTTGTTGCTCATTTCAATTCCAACAACAACAGCCAATCTCTCATCCCTTCATTTAAAAATGTAAAATATTATGTCGTGCGCCTCAATCTAGCAAAAAATCAGGTTCTGTCAATGCAAGATAAATGAATACAGAAACTCATCTGTGCACTATCGACATGGCAATATGAAGTGGCTTGCCATCTGCCTTCAGGACTGATAGTTGTTGTGCATGGTTACAGTTGAATCAGTTGGATCCCTAGAGGAATACAAGCAAGAAGCAGTTTTGTCACCCTCTTTATTATAAGAGCTGGTCCAGTTTCAACTTCCTGGGGTGAAATTAGGATTTATGTAGTACTAGTGATTCTATGTGTACAAGCTTTTATCTATGCATAGATTACAGTACCTTCTTCATTAATTTATTTTTGAATTGATGTTCCTTACTTATTATTTGCAAATACTTTGAGATGCATGGAGTTGCTTTTAAAAACACGTTTCTTGGTAAATGGTTACAGACTGCTCTATCAGAACCTAATTATGATTGTGGAGCCGGAGAATAGATTGCATTCCCTGTACATTACTAATGCTCTTCAAATCCTCATTTGTCATGTTCAAGGTTATGTAGAGATGATGTATAAGAAACTCAAATGCTTTTACTGCAATCATTCCCACAGTTCCTGTCTATAACAGACAGCCTTCTTAAACCCCTGGATAATGTCAAAATTAAAGTACCATTCAGATGGGATTATACAGAAGGTATTAAACCTGAAAGAAAAACCCTGAAGATGAAAATGGACTGCCTAACCATAAATAATAATTTAATGAAATGTCTCTTAACTAGATACAAACTAGCAGCATGGGACTATGGAGCAATACATACCTAACACCAAAGTCTGTATAGTTTTTGGCACACTTGGGAACAGTTCCAACAGAGAAGCTATAGGTCTCTTCAAATATGTACCAAAAACATGCATAGATCCAATAGACCTTCTCCACCATTTATCTTTGAAATGCTAAAATCTAATGCTTGTGTTTTAGCCTTAAGTCACTGGAACTAAAATATATTGAGGTCCTAAGATAACACTGGGGATTATTCTGTCAATGGTGGTGACACCACCGATAGGGATGAGCGGATCAGCCTATGTCGAGTCCAAGTCACTAATGCAATTGTTTGCCCTAATTCCATTCCATCCCATTTCTGAATTAATCTGCATTCAGAACAACAACAGGCACAAATAATTTAAATTTATATTTCTTCTCAAAATAGATTTTTTAAAGTCTATCTGCAATTTTTAAAAAGTATTTCTAATAATGTATTTATCAAATTTATATCCTGACCTCCTTCCCAAAGAAGCCCAAGGTAGAGATGAGATGTTTTCCCATCTCCATCAGTTGGGGGGGGGGCGGGGCAGGGGGAGGGGAAGCTGCAGCAGAACTAAGACTTGTGATGTTAATTGTATAGCCCTGTACCTGAGATCTTTAATCCAAATCAGAAAGGCTGAATGCCTTACAGCACCGTGAGGTTTCAGTGAATAGTGGGAAAGGTTTGCAAAATTGTAAACAGTGTGTTTCCTTTTGCTTGCATTTGTCCTGCCCATATACATATACTGCCACTATATTGGAACTCTGGGTTTACTTCATATTTCTGTGTGCCCCTTGCTGGACTTGAGCAAAGGCCTCCATGCTCACAGCAATGGAAGGTGCAGGCTGTGTGTGCACTTATGTGTATCTGAACCTCTCTCTTTTGCTTAAGTAACATGGTAAAACTTACTGAAGGAGACTGTGAACCTCCAGCCGCCAAACCATCCTGCCATGTTTGACCCACAAAGCCAGTTGGGCAAAGCATAGCACCAAGCATTGGGCTTGTAAAGCCTTTGTTCCGTGCATCTGAAAGTGCCCAACAGCCAGCTGGTTGTCATGGAAATTGTCAGAGGCTTTGACAGGTGTCAATCACCTGGTGTGATTATTACATCAAATGATTGACAGGGGGTCGACCCTTGCTATCTGTCAAAGTTGGCCCATGGTGAGATAGGGATTTGGCCTGCACAGCCAAAAAGATTTTTCCACCCATGCCTTGCTGTGTATGTGAGGTCCAGGGGATCCATGGGTATACGATGTAGATTTCGTATAGAGAATAATTTACCAGAAATGTGCAGAATGATCCCTATTGCTCAACAGAATTAAAACATCATAATTCACCAAGTTTTGGTGTTTGGGTTGGGGGGACCCTCTGGATCAGATTTTGGAGGTCCATTGGGAGAGAAGGAGGAATCCATGATACATGAGTGGACTCTAGTATGTGACCCTAGACACCCTACTGCCTCTCAGTGTCGGCCCCACATCTACCACTTTAATGGTTTCATGATATCATACTTACTTTATAGGGTTGTTGTAAGGGTTCCCGACAGAATGTATGTGAATAAGTTGAAAACTCAGTTTGTGGTTCGAGGACCCGATCCCCGCTTTGTGGAATAAAGACACACAGACACAGAGTATAAGGTTAATGGGCAAGAAAAGGCCATAACTTTATTGATTACAGCAAGTGAGAAGGTATTGGCTTAGGCATTGGACCATGACAGATTGACTCCACCCACTCAAAGAGGGGTGAGCCCAAAGACGGTTTATTCACCAGAAGGTGGAGCCTGTTGATGCTAATACAACTATAAGCTCTCCCCTGATGTTACCGAGGGTCGTGCCATGGCCCCCCGCCACACAGGCATCGGACAGGATCCACGACCGCCGGATTCCTTTAACGGAATACCCAAATTTGAAGGGGTAGGTGATGGCTGCACCTAGGTAGCCCTTCCACACACCAACAACAGGGAATGATGACTCCTAGCTGACTCGCGACGAGAAGGCGGAAAATGAGGCGGAATGGCTGGCGCAGCAGTATCTTAAACTGCAAACCACACCCCCTCCAAGCCGCCCGGTTGGGGGCTTACCTGTGGGCCTGGTGTGCCAGCCAAGGTGAGTGGGGCAGAGAGCATAACGCCCCCTGCGTGACGCAGAAATCGCATCCTGCCCACAACACCTCCCCTCTTGGATGAGGAGAGGCTGTATCCAACTAAATTCTACTCAGAGTAGAGCCATTAAAAGTAATGAGCCCAAGTTACTCATGTTCATGTGTAGAACTTAGTTGGATTCATGCTGCAGAAGAATATGAAAGATTATGTTGATGCTGGTTGCAAGTTATAAAACCATTTTGTGTTTTCCTTTACTTGCTGAAAATTGTTTCAGAAAGGGTTCTTAAAATCCAAAATTGCTTCAGAAAGGGTTCTTAAAAACCAAAATAAGAGAATGAACCATTGAAACGTAGCCAACACAAGGATGTAAGAGGAAGCATAATTTGTCACCTTTGCTGGACAAAACAACAACAGGTAGAGCTATTTCAAGTTCTTTTTGTTGTTGTTAGATTTCCTGTGTTAATTACAAACTTGGGTGATAGAATTAAAAGCCTTTCCTTCACAATAGCTCTGCCTCATTTCTCAGTGCCTCTTGTAGTCTCTGCCTCGCATTACAAAATTATTATGCTGTTCTCATGAATTTCCACATTCATTGGATTTCTCATCGCCCGTGTAAACCTCACCTGCCATTGTAGACGGTAAAGCAATTAGGTGAAAAACCTCAATAGTAAATTAAATGAATTGGAATTTTTAAATCTCTGAAAAGATAAATAGCTATGAAAGGACAGCAAATCAATACAGAAGACACAAAGCTGAGGAGAAATAAATAGGGGGAAAGTCATGGTGTTTTGTATAAGAAAATGGCTTTCAGCTAAGTTGTTTTTGGGTTTTTTGTATCACATCATTTTATACTGAAAAACAAAAAAAGATCCCAGCCATGTAATTTAGATGTTTTGCTTGATACTCAGCATTCAGTTTTAGTTGCTATGAGCCACAGCTTTTGCCCTCTTCAGGCATTCTTTCCTCTGTACAATTACCATGGCATGAGGGGTAGAGCGAGGGTGCATTTCCTAATCCTGCCCCCTCTGTTGCATCATTGTCCTGGCTCCTACAGTGTGTTGGGAGTTGAACTTCTTCTATGGATACCCTTTCTGACGCATGCAGTGGGTTCCCTGCATGGTTTAGGGCCCTGATACAGCTATCCACTCATGACATATTGGTTATGATACACATTGTTAAGCTATGGGATATGTTTCTACAAGGTGCAATGGTGGCCACTAACTTGAATGGCCTTAAACAAGGATTAGACACATTCATGGAAGATATGGCCATCAATGACTACCCCCACTGTTAGAGTCAGGAAGTGTCTATACTAGTTGCTGGGGATCATGAGTGTGGGGAGCGCTGTGGTACTTGGGCCCTGCTTGTGGGCTTCCCACAGTTATCTGGATGGCCACTGTGGGAACAGGATACTGGGCTAGATGCACCTGTCACCTGATCCAGCAAGGCTCTTCTTATGTTCCAAAGATAAGAACTTAAGACGTGTAGGAATTATTGCTGGGTGTGGAGCACACTCCCTGCCTTCGGGCAGCCTCAGCTGTCTGCACGCATGACCTTGGGGTGCAGAGCACATTCTCCCTCACAGATAAAGCCACAGCTGTCTGAACATCTTGCCCTCTGTCTAACCTTTTGTGGTCTTAGTAGTCTGCCGTGCCCTGTCTGTAACCTTTGTCTCTGAGACCTTTGTCTCCTTCGTCATACACTGTGCAAGGGGAAAATGACACGGTGGAAACAGGTGCCAAAATAACTTTGTACCACCCCACGATCTTGGGACTGGAAGATGTGTAAAGGTCACAGCCCAAAATGTATCTGCCTGGGTTTGCATATTGTGTCAATAAAAGGAGCCTCCACAGAGCTGGCCGGCAGCTTGCTTGCAGCTTGCTTGTGCAAAGCTCACCTGCATTATCAACTCCTGCCTCATGTCCTTCACTTTAAGATGTGCCCTGCTTAATCAAACCAAAGACCCCAAGGAACTCAGAGGAGCATACATGATCCATAATACTTCAGCGTTGTTCAGGTTGTCCCTTCTGCCTTCCTTATTCTCTAGCCTTTAATAAACCAAACCATGACGGCCCATTTAAACAGTAAAGGGGGGGGGGTAGAATCTAACCATAGCCAACCAGAAACTCAACAACCAAGAAGGGCAGAGTAGGCAGTAAACAAACAAAAATTCCCTTACAGAAGTGATTTAGTAGTGGGAATTTAGGAATGTGAAGTGTTGGCGCAGTGGCAGCTTACCTACCCATTCAGCTTAAAAAGCAGGACAAGCTAGTTGTCCATAGAGTTGAGTGACAAGGACTTCGTTTTGTTCCTGTTCCTAAATTGTTTGTAAGACGAAGCTTTCCCCCGCTCCCTTATTCTACTCCATTGAGGAATTATGTGTGGCTATAACAGGACTTCATATTCCTTTAAGGTTTACCTGACATCTAACGGGCAGGTTGTTGCCTCTGCAGCCTCTTACGTTTCCCCCATGAAATCTAATGGAGCGATGTGACTTCACAACATAGGATATGGCAAGCTGTCCGGAGAAGGATTTGAGGCTTTAAATCTCAACTCTCCTCTTAGATGGGCTTTAATGAGTGGCTTTCCAAACATGACTTGAAAGAATTTTGTTAGCATCTATTGAGGATGGGATGCCAGGATAACAATAACATAATACTTTTAACTGAATCATCACAAAGTAGCAAGCAAGTGTTTGGGTTCCTTGGAAGTCTTCAGATGATGCCCACTAACAGCAAATAACCATTAAATACCACATCCCCACCACTGCCCCTCCAGGCAATTTGCTCCAAGCAATTGCTGATGCATGAAAGAACAGAGAGGTCTTACCAACCAGTCCACTGTTGCATGTGTCCCTGCAAGTCCTCCCTCCACCATCCATGTGCTGGGAGGAAAGTATGAAGAGGGGAACCTGTCTGACCTGCATATCCTCTGCTGTGAGTTAGACCCTTGCATATGCTATCCATAAGGGAGTTGTTTGGGTGGTGTACAGACCATTAAAAATACAAAATGTTCTACAACAGAGGGAAGGGATAGCAAGGGTAGCACCAACAGTTATAAACCTACTCCCTTTTTCTGCATAGTTATGATCACATGGAGAAGAATACCCGAGGGGTGCTCTGATCGGCTCTAAAGGTGGATGTAAAAATCTGGATTACTGTTGGCTTGTACATTTTTTTTGGCATCTTCCTCAGTAGCCCTCTATGGAACTTAAATCTGCTATCCATCAATCTCAGTCTAGTTTAATTGACAGAGCAATCCTATCGATATTTGCTCAGAAGTAAGTCCTGCTGTGGTCCCAGGAAAGAGTGGCCTAGATTGCATAATATTTTGTAGCTGTTTATGGCATGAAAGCTGCTGTAAACAGATTCGCCCGGCACACTTCCGACCAGGCTTTTAGCAGAGTTGAAATACAGTCCGCAACAAAGTGTCGGGAAATCGGCCCTGAGTCTTGATTGATGAGCAACACACAATTGTTCTAGGCAGATTACTTTATTGTCTGTCATGCTATTTACAGAGATTGCTATGGATCCCTACAGCTCTGTTTGCATCCTCTCAGCAGATCAAAACCGAAACTAGGTCATTCTCACATAAGGCACCGCAAATGTCCATGACTTCACTGTCTTATCTTTGTACCTGTGTAAACAATCCATCTTACATGCAGAAACTCACGAAGACAGTTTTCTGAAAGCAAATGACCAATACACCCAACATCTTTCCCCTTCTTCATTTTATGACACTTCAAACCATACACTTTTGCATGCCCCTTCTCATTGCTTGAAACTTGAACATCTAGCCTGAAGAGAAGTTATTGGAAACTCGCTAACTACTTGGTGACATTTTTTTGCCTATCCGAGATATATTGCATTCCTGGTGCGCCAATTTCAGTAAACCTCCCTAAGTGATAAGATGGCTGAGAAAAGTACCAATTACCATTGCCTGATAAGCTATTGGCCCCAAACTTAATATTAATCCTCTGGGAAGGTGCTTGTTATCTGGACAGTAGTTTGGCACCTTGGGATATGAATCTCACACAAATGTATGTTGCAAGGAAAATAGCTGTTGCTTTTAAAGTCAAATAAGTATTTTAAGGAGCAAATCTGCCTCAAATGCAAGAGAATGAAATGACCATCCCATTGCCTTTCTTTCTGGCAGGTTCTCCAGAAGGTTTTATGAACAGTTCATCAAGATTTTTTGGTTAGATTTAGTATGTGTAAGCTTCCCCACCTTTAACCTTATCCCTTAATTTCTCCCCTTCCTACCTTTCTTTTAACCAGTTTCATTTGTTGAAGTTAAATATCTCTGTTCCATTCTCCTCTGACTGTACGTCACAAGCCAGACAAGAAGTATTACAGGTCCAACCTGTCCTATATATTATTTATATATAGAAGCATTTAATGGCTCCATATCCAACACACACGGACACACACACAAATGTTACTTAGTTCTTTAGTTCAGTGAAAATGGATACCACTTTCTAATGGAAAAGGTGAGCTTTCATACCTCTTTGACAAGAATAACAAGAGAGAAAATGGATTATAAAAGCAAACGTTATCAAAACCATCTGAAATGAAGAAAGCCCTCCTGCTTGATTGGCCAACATGTGCATTTACTGAAGTAAAACATTATCTGCAAAGGAAACTATATAGCGGTTGAGCTTCTGACACATGGTTGGTGGTCACTTGCCGCAGCTAAACCAACACCAGTCCTTTACACTTTTATAGTACCTTATCATGAGGTGCCATCACAAAGTACTTTTCAATATACCATTAAAGCTCCAGGTTAATCCATTTTGCAGAGGGGTTGCTTCACTCAGATCTGATAAAATTCACCCCCAAAACAATTTACCTAAATGAATCAAGTTACAGCAGAGGTGTACAGCAGAGATGCTCAAAACAAATGCACCTTATTGTTTGTCCTAAACAAGTAGAGGAATGTACGTGGGAACAAAACGTAATAGTTTGTTTGGCTTTGGCAACTGTCTGTTGGAACTTATGTTCATTACGTTGCTCAGTGTAAGGATTTGCTATTTCTGCAAGACATCTGTTAGCGCATCAACTTTATCTTGCTCCAAGATGTGTTTGCATCTGTGAGAGAGCATAAAAAGAAACAAAATTTGTTATCTTAAAGCTTATCATCTCAATAAAGCCTCATTCATAACCTTGCCTGTTTGATATTTAGTGTTATCATTGGAGCAGGGCAGGCTGGTCTAGTAAAGCAAGCAGGGCTCAGCCCTATCAGGTGAAATGGTCAGCATTTTTGTTAAGTCCCCCTCCCCCTTATCTCAAAGCCACATGCTTTCCTGTCCCACACATTGTTCAATGTAGAGAAAGTCCTGGATACTTTCCTATCAATTTCCCATTCTCTGGCTAATCAGCTCTCTGAACCACACAGCCAATCACAATCCAAAAGTCGTGCTATGGTTGATTTTAGTGGTGTGTGTTTTTAACGTTCATTGTTAATGTTTTTGAAATCCACAGTGAAAAATCTTGAAGTTATACAGCAATATAGAAAATGTGCTTTACCCCCTTAAAAAATAATTAATAGATAATTTGCTCATTATCTATTCAGGGAAGTTTTTACTGTGTGACATTTTAATGTACTTTTAATCTTTGTTGGTAGCCACCCAAAGTGGCTGGGGAAACCCAGCCAGATGGGCGTGGTACAATTATTATTATTATTATTATTATTATTATTAGTTATCTAAGCATTATGAAAATACCCAGCATTGGGTGCACTAAGAATAAGATTGCAATAAAAAAACAGCAAAATACCAGTCCAAAATAAAACAATATGGCATCAGATATAGAATGAAAGTAATTAAATATTATATTTCCTCTCAGAGCTGAGGATTTTACCCTTCCAAGGAAGAACTAGAGTCATTCTGCTTAGGATACTTAGTAGCAATAGCTATAGCAGTTTCCATCCTGTCGTTAATCTGTTGAGAAGAGGTTTCTAGAACTCATTCAAGTTTCACTTCATATGCGCTTCTAATATGTGTCCAAATCAACCACAGCATAGATTTGCCTTTTGGAAAAGATATATTCCATATTTTTCCAAGATATATTCCTTATTTTTTGCAGACAGGAAACTTTTCTCGAGCCATACAACAGGAATACCTCTGGATTGCGTTAATTCAGAAGCTGTCACAATTCATTCCAGTAAAACGCACTGGCAAAAAGGTAGACTTTAAACTGCAGGCCTTCATGGATCACTGCCTTGCCGTGGCGAAGGGGCTTGAAGAACTCAGAGAAGCTATGAACTATGCCGAGCAGGGCACCCAAGATGAACAGGTCATAGTGGAGAGTTTTGACCAAACGTGATCCACCTGGAGGAGGAACCGGCAAGCCACTCCAGTATCACTGCCAAGAAAACTCCATGGACAAAGACAACAGGCATATAAAAGTTATGACGCTGGAAGATGAGCCCCTCAGGTCGGAAGGCGTCCAACATGCTACTGGGGAAGAGCGGAGGACAAGTACAAGTAGATCCAGAGCTGATGAAGCGGCTGGGCTAAAGCCGAAAGGACGTTCAGTTGCGGATATGCCTGGCAGCGAAAGGAAAGTCCAATGCTGTAAAGAAAAATATTGCATAGGAACCTGGAATGTAAGAACCATGAACCTGGGTAAGTTGGATGTGGTAAAAAATGAGATGGCAAGAATAAATATTGACATCCTGGGCATCAGTGAACTAAAATGGACGGGAATGGGCGAATTCAGTTCGGATGACCATCATATCTACTACTGTGGGCAAGAAACCCACAAAAGAAATGGAGTGGCCCTCATAGTCAACAAAACAGTGGCGAAAGCAGTACTGGGATGCAATCTCAAAAATGATAGAATGATCTCAATACGAATCCAAGGCAGACCTTTTAACATAACAGTAATCCAAGTTTATGCACCAACTACTGGTGCTGAAGAAACTGAAATTGACCAATTCTATGAAGACTTACAACACCTTATAGAAGTGACACCAAAGAAGGATGTTCTTCTCATTATAGGGGATTGGAATGCTAAAGTAGGGAATCAAGAGATAAAAGGAACAACTGGCAAGTTTGTCCTTGGAGAGCAAAATGAAGCAGGGCAAAGGCTAATAGAGTTCTGTCAAGAGAACAAGCTGGTCATCACAAACACGCTTTTCCAACAACACAAGAGACGACTCTACACGTGGACATCACCAGATGGGCAGCATCGAAATCAGATTGATTATATTATCTGCAGCCAAAGATGGAGAAGCTCAATATAGTCAGCAAAAACAAGACCTGGAGCTGACTGTGGCTCAGATCATCAGCTTCTTATAGCAAAATTCAAGCTTAAACTGAAGAAAGTAGGAAAAACCACTGGGCCGGTAAGATACAATCTAAATCAAATCCCTTATGAATACACAGTGGAAGTGAGGAACAGGTTTAAGGATTTAGATTTGCTAGACAGAGTGCCTGAAGAACTATGGATGGAGGCTCGCAACATTATACAGGAGGCAGCAACGAAAACCATCCCAATGAAAAGGAAATGCAAGAAAGCAAAGTGGGTGTCCAATGAGGTCTTACAAATAGCGGGGGAGAGAAGGCAAGCAAAATGCGAGGGAGATAGAGAAAGATACAGGAAATTGAATGCAGATTTCCAAAAAATAGCAAGGAGAGATAAGAAGGCCTTCTTAAACGAGCAATGCAAAGAAATAGAGGAAAACAACAGAATGGGAAGAACCAGAGATCTGTTCAAGAAAATTGGAGATATGAAAGGAACATTTCGTTCAAAGATTGCCATAATAAAGGACAAAAGTGGTAAGGACCTAACAGAAGCAGAAGACATCAAGAAGAGGTGGCAAGAATACACAGAGGAATTATACCAGAAAGATATGGATGTCTCGTACACCCCAGGAAGTGGGGTTGCTCACCTTGAGCCAGACATCCTGGAGAGTGAAGTCAAATGGGCCTTAGAAAGCACTGCAAATAACAAGGCCAGTGGAAGTGATGGTATTCCAGCTGAACTATTTAAAATTTTAAAAGATGATGCTGTTAAGGTGCTACACTCAATATGCCAGCAAATTTGGAAAACTCAGTAATGGCCAGAGGATTGGAGAAGATCAGTCTACATCCCAATCCCAAAGAAGGGCAGTGCTAAAGAATGCTCCAACTACTGCACAATTGCACTCATTTCACATGCTAGCAAGGTTATGCTTAAAATTCTACAAGGAAGGCTCAAGCAGTATGTGGACCGAGAACTCCCAGAAGTGCAAGCTGGATTTAGAAGAGGCAGAGGAACCAGAGACCAAATTGCAAACATGCGCTGGATTATGGAGAAAGCTAGAGAGTTCCAGAAAGACATCTACTTTTGCTTCATTGACTATGCAAAAGCCTTTGACTGTGTCAACCACAGCAAACTATGGCAAGTTCTTAAAGAAATGGGAGTGCCTGATCACCTCATCTGTCTCCTGAGAAATCTCTATGTGGGACAAGAAGCTACAGTTAGAACTGGATATGGAACAACTGATTGGTTCAAAATTGGGAAAGGAGTACGACAAGGCTGTATATTGTCTCCCTGGTTATTTAACTTATATGCAGAATTCATCATGCGAAAGGCTGGGCTGGATGAATCCCTAGCCGAAATTAAGATTGCTGGATGAAATATCAACAACCTCAGATATGCAGATGACACAACCTTGATGGCAGAAAGTGAGGAGGAATTAAAGAACCTTTTATTGAGGGTGAAAGAGGAGAGCGCAAAATATGGTCTGAAGCTCAACATCAAAAAAATGAAGATCATGGCCACTGGTCCTATCACCTCCTGGCAAATAGAAGGAGAAGAAATGGAGGCAGTGAGAGATTTTACTTTCTTGGGCTCCATGATCACTGCAGATGGTGACAGCAGCCACGAAATTAAGAGATGCCTGCTTCTTGGGAGGAAAGCAATGACCAACCTAGACAGCATCTGAAAAAGTAGAGACATCACCTTGCCAACAAAGGTCCGTATAGTAAAAGCTATAGTTTTCCCAATAGTGATGTATGGAAGTGAGAGCTGGACCATAAAGAAGGCTGATCGCCGAAGAATTGATGCTTTTGAATTATGGTGCTGGAGGAGACTCTTGAGAGTCCCGTGGACTGCAAGAAGATCAAACCTATCTATTCTTAAGGAAATCAGCCCTAAGTGCTCACTGGAAGGACAGATCGTGAAGCTGAGGCTCCAATACTTTGGCCACCTCATGAGAAGAGAAGACTCCCTGGAAAAGACCCTGATGTTGGGAAAGATGGAGGGCACAAGGAGAAGGGGACGACAGAGGACGAGATGGTTGGATAGTGTCTTTGAAGCTACAAACATGAGTCTGACCAAACTGCAGGAGGCAGGGGAAGACAGAAGTGCCTGGCGTGCTCTGGTCCATGGGGTCACGAAGAGTCGGACACGACTAAATGAGTAAACAACAATAACAACAAACTGCAGGCTAATGCTGCAATCCTAACCCCACCCTCCAAGACTCAGAAGAGGTTAGTCTCTCTATTGCACCAGATATCCCAGCTGTGCCCAACTGGGTAAAAAGCTGCTGCTGCTGGCAGTTCTCCCTCTGTCAGCTGCAGGCCAAAATAGGACATTTGGAGGGCAGGATGCAGGAGGTTTTGGATTCACTGGATTCAAAGTCCAATGAATCCTCAGGAAGGATAAGTTACGATTGGAATACAGCACGGGGAAAAGTTATCCCTTCCTTCCCCGCTGCCTGCCATAGTTCTGATCACACACAGTGGCTGCTTTTAAAAGAGAGTGAGAGGTGGGAGATCCAATCCCAGAACTTCAAAGTCTTATCTACTTCAACCCTGACTTATGTTGCTTTTCTAATATGAAGGATTTCAGGAGGTGTAGGAAAGAGTGTGGCCACATTCCCGACCTCAGTTGAGACCTACTTCTAAAAGACAAGCTTATGCGAGGGTGATCAGATGATTGCTGAAGTCTCTCTTGAATTTGAGGCAAGGTGAGATTTCGAAGAAATTTTTCAGAGGCTGTGCTGCAGGGCTGGAACCATTGCTAGGTATCCATATGGTGTCATTTGGAATACTTTTCTTAGTTTTTATCATTTTTATTAGGCATGACAACCTCATCCCTGATAGGTAGTGAGAAGCTACTGCTTATTACATAGAAAGCTACATTAAAAAGCATGACTATCATAGCAATATTGGTTGCTACCAACCTGAACCTTATTCTGACCTGTAATCTACAGGTTAAATGCTCACACATCCTATTAACAGGGCTCTGTACAACAGAATGTATTCTAATTAATTATGGTTTGATGGGAGACCATTCTGTTTCACTTTTTTTTAAAAGGGCTTTCTGATGAGGACTCACAATAGGAATCAGATTTAATTCTTTAAACTGCAAGATTGATTACTGCAGGTTTTTTATAACTCAGTGGAATACAACATTTTTATTAATGATCCGGAAGAAGGGATAAACAGGGCATTAATTACATTTACAGATGATACTAAATTAAGAGGCGCTTGACTCACCAGTGAGAAATGAGAAATAGAAAGGGCTCTGAGAAGGTGAGAAATAAAGTATGAGCAGGAAATAACAACAACAAAAAAGCCAGCCTGCAAAATTCCAAAGAAATGCATTGGGGGATTACTAATCCAAAATGCAGATATAGCCAATAGGTGTGATACCCATGGAATGTGGGAGCATAAGTCTTGAAATGCATAGAAAATTGGTATGTAGGTGCATATCATGATTGCTTTAAAGCAATAATCAGGTGATTTTGAATATGTCCCATATGCACATGCTTTTGCAAGATGATAGCCCCTTTCCATATGGCAATGTGAGATTGCACATCTAGAATACTCAAGCAGCTCTGGGCACCTCATTATCAAGAGGACATCAAAAGTTGGAAGGGATTCAAAGGAGGCCAATACAAGTGATTAAGCAGCTGGGGGAAATGATTTATGATGGAGATTAAAAGGACATAAATGTACCAGATATACCATATAGCAAAATTATGACTAAAGCTACGATCCATAATGCATGTACTCCTGAGACCCACCCATAGATTATGTATTCCGGCTTCTTTTTGCAGACAACTGTCATATGGCTTTTCCCAGACATTCAAGACAAATGAGTTCCTTGATTTCATGCATGCATGGTGTTCTTCATTCAATGACTGCAATTACAAATTACTTTTTAGGTGACATTATTGTGACAAGCGGCATGCCCAAGCGATGTGCATGCATTAGATGACTCATAAACTTTACATTAATGTAGACTTAGCAGTGCAGAGAAACCTCTCAGGCAAATCTTTCAGGCACTTTCCCCCCAAGCTTTATAGGGCTTTATACACCAGAATGAGCTTCTTGAACTTAGCTTGGCAGGAAATTGGCAGCCAGTGCAATTCTTTCAGCTGGAGATTACAAGCAAATGAACAGCAATGGACTACCCATGCCCACAATGAAATGTCACACCCATATTGGTTAAAATTAACATACTCTTCCTGCTAGCTTCCAAGTGCCAGTCTGAATGTTTGGTTTAGTGTTGATGCTGACCTTTAAAACCCTAAACAGCTATGGCCCTGCAAACCTCAAGGAGCATCCCCATCCCCATCATTCAGCCCAGACACTGAGATCTAGCTCTTAGGGCCTTATTGCAGTTCTCTCACTGCTAAGTTACAGGGAACCAGGCAGAGGGCATTCTTGGTAGTGGCACACACCCTGTGGAATGCCCTCCTGTCAGATGTCAAGGAGATAAAAAAATTACAACCTTTCAAAGACATCTGAAGGCAGCCCTGTATCAGGAAGTTTTTGATATTGGATGCATAGTTGTGTTTTTTATACTATGTTGGAAGCTGCCCAGCATAGGTGCCAACACTCTGGGGCCCTGGGTGCCCAAGCATCCACAAAATTCCCCATGAAGGGGCCAGGCACCCACAAATTTTGGTGCCAGAGCCATGCACGCTGCATGACACCCACAGCCCCAAACACCCATGGTCGCAGGGCCAAGCTGTCACTCCTGCTGCCCAGAGTGGCTGGGGCAATCAAGTCAGATGGGTGGGGTATTAATATCATCATCATCAGTGGAACCTTTAATTCTAAAACAGTTTTCTTCCCTTGTTGGGTGCTGGTTGCTACTCAGTTTATAGCATGGATAAGACAGAAAAAGACATGCTCTTTGTAAATATTGCTTTCAGCCAGATAACCACAAAGGAAACACTGAAGCTTTATTTAAAAGGTTTGCTCCATTGGGCAGCATCCATCTGTCTCAAAGGACAATGGAGGAGTACACCTTTGGGGGTGAGGTCAAGCTGTTGGAAGGTTGCAGCACCCGCTGTAGCTGTAGAAACAGATGTGGGAGAGACATGCTTTGTTGGAGCTGAGGCAGATGAAGGAGCCCCATTGTGTTGCTGCAGGTGCACCACAGTGTTTATTCTAAGCAAAAAGTCCTATTACTTGAGTTGACTATGTTGGGGGTTCATTCATGGGATATTCATTCATATCCATGTGAAAACTCGCTGCTTCTTTTTAAGTTTACATCCGTATTGCCACTCTTATACTGTGAGGAAAGCAAGTCAATGCCCTGCTTGATGCCAACTGCAATGGTTGGCAACCAAACACTTGAAGCAAAGTCTCCTGCTTGACAAACTTGGTGCAATAAATCACTGTCAACAAATTACGCTGCCAAGCATCGTTTGCCATGAATTAATATTGCTCCTACAGACAGGCGTTTGTCATTTCGAATTATACAGTTCTGAGAACTGAGCTCTTGTTGTTTTCTTTCTGCTGAAAATCACAAGATTAGGAAATGCAGCTCAGTCCCAAACATATATAAAACACCCCTCCCTTAAAAATATCTGACCATTTTAGACTTGTTAGCCATACAGGAAGGGGGCTTGCATAGTCACGAAGGGTATAAGCGGGGAGATCTCTGTACGCCCAATCACACAAATGATGTCATTGGGATTGAAACAGGAGACCCTTGCTGATGTGGAAACATTGTCTGTGGTTTCTAAATGGCTTCCAGTATATGTCCTTTCAATTCATCCATCTGTACTGGATCATTTCCTAATTGAGCCCGGCAGGGTGGTGGGTGCTTGCTGATTCCTCTTTCTTTGTGCTAACTCTGCTAGTTATTTCTT
Organism: Podarcis pityusensis; assembly: GCF_964106645.2. Lineage (NCBI taxonomy): Eukaryota > Metazoa > Chordata > Lepidosauria > Squamata > Lacertidae > Podarcis > Podarcis pityusensis. The sequence continues at coordinate 44,096,235 of NC_138026.1, read as the reverse complement.
CTTCCATTTTATCTAATAGAATCTTTTGCTTTGGCATTGAAAGACATGATTAGCCTGGAGCTGCCTACCAATCACTTCTGTATCTCTGCAGATTAAATCGAAACCCCAACACAATGACCAGAATGCTGCACAGCACTAGTGTCATGAATAAAGCCAAAAGCATTGCATAAAAAAAAATTGGCATATATCAGTGCCACTATGCCAGAAACAACCATCATCTGCCAGTGACCTTTTATTTAGTCCAAGGTTGCACAAGATTTGGTCAGCAGACAGTAGCAGCTGGTGGGGCAGCATGGCTCACCTATCTTCTGAACCCCAAGCATCTATGCTGGTTCCTGAAAAAAGAAGGGACAAGGCATGTAGAGCAAGCTATGGGTGTGGCAGTAAAGCCAACCTGGCACTCCTACTGCCATGCCCATACCCTACCCTGCTCCATGAACCTCTGCCACTCAGCATCTGGCAGCAACACCACCCCATCTGCTCTGCCCTAACAACTGCTACAGGCAACAAACCATCTGGTGGATGTGACTCAGTTATTTATTGGCCTTATTTAGTAGCTCTAGCAGATTTCATTACATCCCTAGCATGATAGGCCTCACTGCACTCTCACAGTGTGGCATCACTTACCAGCTTGCACATTTGAACTGGGCTGGTGCAGCATGTAGTAGAGTCAATTTTCATCATTTGGCTTACTCAGAGTGCTCCATTGGTCACATAACTCTTCATGCTTTTCCTGTAGGATATACGTGTACAGTTAGCATGTTACTTATGCACATGGCATTAGGTACATGAGCTGAATAACCGCCCTATCCTATTGCCTCCAGTGACTCAGAAGTACCGAATAAATGTGCAGCTGTAGAAGCAGCAGCTGCAGCAGCAAATGGCTAAAATTGAAAGCACTGGATTTTATATCACAGGCATGAAATTTTCCTGCTCGCATAGACTTTTTAATATAACACAGCACACAACAAGAGTGGAAAATACAGTAATACACGTTGGCCTCGGCTAGTGTGGCTTCCTGTGATATGCATGTATTGTTGCAGATGCCTATTTAAACCAACTATAAAATATTCGAGAGAATTAATTATGACACAATGCTTTTCTACAAATCAACATTTGTCTGTCACACATCAGCGCTCTTAATTGGCATGGCTGTGAGAAGGGTCATCCAAAAACTGGAGGTTTTCAATAGCTGCTGTTGAAAACCTACAGCTGGTGAGCTGACGGGGATTGTACAACTGAAGCATACTGCACCTCTCTTCTGCTTTCTACAGAAACTGTCAAGGAATTCTTAAGTATATATTTCTTGTCTTATTTGGGAAATTGGCTAGTCATGGAAAGTTTAAAAATATTTCTTCACCACAGAGCAAGAGATGGGGGTGATGAGAGTTTCCTGTAAATTATTCTCTCCTGACTATTATTCCAAGTATTCAGAGAAGATTTATAATATTTCACCATGACACAACACAAAAGCTATTTTTAATTATTATTATTATTATTATTATTATTATTATTATTATTATTGCAGGCCCACAGAACAAATGCAAGAGGGGCAATCTTAACATAAAGGTAAAAAAGGTAAAGGACCCCTGGACAGTTAAGTCCAGTCAAAGGCGACTATGGGGTTGCTGCGCTCGTCTCGTTTTCAGGCCAAGGGAGCTGGAGTTTATCCACAGACAGCTTTCCAGGTCATGTGGCCTGCATGACTAAACTGCTTCTGGTGCAATGGAACACCGTGATGGAAGCCAGAGCACACGGAAACACCGTTTACCTTCCCACCACAGCGGTACCTATTTGCACTGGCATGCTTTTGAACTTCTAGGTTGGCAGGAGCTGAGATAGAGCCACACAAGCTCACCCCATTGTGGCAATTTGGTCCACCAGCCTTCTGATTGGCAAACCCAAGAGGCTCAGTGGTTTAGACCGCAGCACAACCCACATCCCTAATCTTAACATAACCTACAATAGTAAATATATTATGTGTACAACTTCAGATAACTTCTGTACTTTATAGAGAAAAGCACAAACACACAAACGTCTCATTCAGAGTTCGTTCCTTACATTACTGGCAACCAGCTGCATACAATACAGCATCTGGTAAACGATACTCACCCAGATGTCACCTACATGAAGGAGAAAAACAGGCAAAGATTTCTTTTGTACCTCTTCATACTAATTGTAAAGGAGCAGGTCAGTCTCACAGAGGTAAGCACCATAAAGCCTGTGATCCCCCTCTGGCCCACTAATGTATCATCTCAGAAAAGTCTCCCTGAGGCTTTGCCCCACTTGGTTTCTCAATCACCATGGTTGCATGTGCAAAGTTAGTCAGGTAAGGTAACTTGAGCGAAGGCTGAACTCAACTTGCTACATCAAAGCGGGCTGGGAGGTGGGGAGATCTAGCTATGCTTTCCTGCACAGCTGCAAAAAATTGACACCTTACTTGTACATATCTTGCCAACGAGGCCATATGACAATTCTGCCTATACCGCCCTCACTTCTATATGCAAGAAAGGGAGCAAATGCTAGTTACGGCTAGTAGGAAAAGATGGGTCATTTCATCAGTAGCTGACAAAAGAATGGTTCAGTTCACATCCTTAGCTCTGCTTTCCTTGCCTGCTTCTAGTTTTCTGTCTCTGAAGGTAATGGATCAATCAGTTGTATTTACATCTGACACACACACACACACACACACACACACACACACTGCTTGCTTTGCCACATCACATCTTTGGATCTAGGTGTCATGTTAGGAACTGGAGGAGGAAGCTGAATCTTGTAACACAATCATTTATATTGACATACAGGACAGCAGGCCTGTCTCTCTGAAGAACGTGGAGAACTGAGGAGGCAAGATCACTCTCAAAACCCATTCCATCTTAAAAGCCAAGGCTAAGACTTGGCTTGCTGCCATCGCTGCTGCTGTTGTTACAGATGTAGAATTTGTCTGAAGTTTCAGGCTTGGAATTAAATTGGGTATCGGTCTTTCTTCTGGTTCTTTCGCACCTTCCTTGAAATCTAAGAGAGAGAGAGCTTTCCCCTAGTCATAATTCTGTTGCTTGCTACATTGAAATGCTACTATTTATGCATGGACTAAGTAAATCAGGGAGTGGCCAGTCTGGTGCCCTTCAGATGTTGTAGATCACAGCTGCCACCATCCCTGACCATTGGCCGTGTTGGCTGGGGGTGATGTGAGTAGTAGTCCTCAATATCTGGAGGGCACCATTTTGGCTGCCCCTGTACTAAAGTATCACAAACTAGGATTCTTGAATGAATGTTCGTATGGTATCAGCCTGAGTTGAGAACTCATTTTAGCTCCCTCTCCCTCGTTGGAATTTCAATTAAGCCACACCTTTTAAGACTACTAAACTGCTTTGAATCAATAGCACGGTGAGGCTTCATTTATTCCCAAATACTGTTTCAACCTTTATTTAGCTTGGTGAGTCATTACATTGGGTTCTGCAGTGTCTCCCATTGAAGATGTACAAGTATTGATTTTTGGGTGTTTATCTTTTTTAGAATTCTCTACCAGTGTCAAGAGAGCATGTCAAATGTTTTTTCTTCTTTCATTTTTGTTCTTGATGTGATGTATATGTTTCTTTGGACAGTTTACTTCAATTCTTTAATACAACTGTGGATAGAATGCATTAATCATGCCCAGCAACCCATAAATTTGTCTTATATAGCTCTGATGTTTCAGGGCAGTAAGTAGCAGCCATTATCCTTAATGCCCAAACAGATTTATTCAACTGGCTAGTGAAAAGTTGCAGTCATTAAGCTTGTTTTCTTTAGAATAAAAAGCTAATCCTGTTAGCTATTATGTCTCCATAGAGGACTGCAGAAATGCAAATACTCAATATGCTGGACAGGTATCCAGTATCTATCTTGACCTGGTTTTGGATCTTGTAGATGGGATTCCTTATTAACATTAATTTGAAAAGAAGCATCACATTTGCTTTGGCAAGGAAACCCCATGGAAATGGGCAAATTTTGAAAGATAAGATCATGTGGAACATACTGATTTTCCCAGAACAAACTAAAAAGGAAAGGTCTGTTTGCCTAAATCCCCTTGAATTCAAAGGGATCTAAATGTCAGCTGCATACTGAAGTTCTATTGGTTTTCTTTAAAAGGGATTCTGTTGCACCTAACATTGTTTGGATTGCCCCCAAAGCATTTAAAATCTGGATTGACATAAAAAGTATGTATACCTTGCAGTTTGAAATGCCTTGCAGGCTGGGAACAACAGCTACCTTCCTAATTTCTGGGCAGGCAAAATCATTCTTAAAAATAAAAATAAAAAATCAAGTAGAAGAAACCTAAATGTTTCCACTACTTTGAGCCAAAGCCTCCAATTTGGGAGCAGAATTTGGGGGTTCATGAATCTCCAGTACAAAATATATGTTACAGTACAAAATATCTGGTGACCTCCAGGTGTTTTGGACTACAAATCCCACCATCCCTGATTATTGTCTATGCTGCCCAAGGTTGATGGAAGCTGCAATCCAAACTACAGTCACACCTTGGAAGTTGAACAGCCTAGTTCTCGAGCGTTTTGGCTCCTGAATGATCGAAACCCAGAAGTGACTGTTCCAGTTTTCAAACATTCTTTTGGAATCTGAACATCTGACAAGGCTTCTGCAGCTTCTGTTTGGCTGCAGGAGCTTCCTGAAGCCAATCAGAAGCACACTTTGGTTTTCGAATGTTCTGAAAGTCAGACGGACTTCTGGAACGGATTCTGTTTAATTTCTAAGGTACGACTGTATCTGGACTGTTATGTAGTGTAGTTTCACCCTGGGCCAACAGGGGGATACTGTATATAGTTTTCACTCAGGTCTGTAGATAGTTTTCACTCAGGTCCGCGCCAGTTATTTTTGGCGGGAACTCTGGGCTGTTGTGGTTACAATGTTGATAGCCGGCTGCCTATAAATACAGGCCGACTGAGCTGTTCGCAGTCAGTTCTATTCCAGCTTGCCATAATAAAGAGCTACTTGAAGAAATCGCTGTGCCGGCTGCTATGTCAACCCACGACCTAACACTGGCGACGAGGATGGGATCGATGGACATCAGAGCACAGCCAGATGCGGCCAGCCTCTGAACTGAGCTGAATCACTGAGCTGAATCACAGAGCGAAATCACTGAGCGAAATCACTGGGCAGAACCAATTCAGAGCTGACTGTTCTGGCTGGAGCACTGTGTTCCATCCATCGCCCTTCACGCCGGCATCGGAATCATGGCTTCACTTGTGCCTCTACCGCCGTTTGCGCCAGCCTCTGAATCATGGGACTCCTACCTCGCTCGGTTCGACTGCTACCTCCAAGCCAACGAGCTGACAGCAGTATCACAGGATCGGAAGCGGGGCCTATTCCTCAGCCTCTGTGGGCCTGAGGTGTTTGAGACGGCCCGAGCGTTGGTTGCGCCTGAAGCAGTCCAGGCAACACCATGGGACACGATCCAAGAGAAGCTCCGCAACCACTACGCACCAAAGCCGTCCAAGATTGCTGCCCGCCATGCGTTCTACCACCGGAACCAGGCAGAGGGGGAGTCAATCAACAACTACACCACCGCCCTGCGACAGGCTGCAATGCACTGTGAGTTCCGAGACTTAGACGATGCCCTGATGGATCGAATCGTCTGCGGGGTCCGGGACATCCTTCTGCAACGGCGCCTCCTAGCCAAGCCAGACCTCACGCTACAGAAAGCCATTGAGGAGGCTGTGGCCTCAGAAGCTGCTGAACGCTCCGCCCAGGAGATCCGCAAGTCCAGCAGCCCGCGTCTTGCTAGGGAGCCAGTTCCGGTGCATCATGAAGAGGCCAGCAGTGAGGAGGCATCCTCCAGTGAAGACGATGACGTGCACCAGACAAAGCGGGAGCGCAGGAAGTTCCAACTGAAGTCCAAGGGCCAACCGGAATGTGCTGGCTGCGGAGGCAACCATTCCCGTGCCCAGTGTCGATTCAGAGACGCCATCTGTAGGAAGTGTTCCAGAAGGGGCCACATCGCTAAGGTCTGCCGATCGGCTCCGTCTGACACCCCCCCTTCATCGACTCGCAAGTCCAAGTCTTCACTCCAGTCTGCCAAGGAAAGTTGTTTCGCTCTCACCAACTGCCACTGCCCGTCTGGAACCACGATTGGCCAAACCGACTCGCCTACGCGACGCAAGCTGAACGTCACGGTGCTCATTGAAGGAGCTCCATGTGACATGGAGATCGACACCGGGTCTGCCCTGTCCATCGTGTCATGGAGCACCATCAAAAGACTGGTACCCAGAGTGTCCAAAAGGCAACTCGACTCTCACCGCGTACACCTGAGAGACTACCAGGGAAACGACATTCCCGTGGTAGGCGTTGGCCGGTTCCGGATCGCCTTCAGGGATTTTTCGGGCCTGCTCCCGTTGGTGGTGGTCGAAGGTCAGCGGCCAAGCCTCCTAGGGCTAGACTGGTTTGATGCCCTCGGCCTGGAAGTCACCGGCATCAACTGCATCTCTAACGCAGAGACTGAGGGTCTGGTCAAAGACTTTGCCGAGGTTTTTGACGGCACCTTGGGCCAATATACAGGTACGCCCATCTCCTTTAGCCTTGATCCACAAGTCGCCCCCATCAAGCTAAAGCCACGCCGGGTTCCCTTTGCTCTCAAGGCTAAGGTGGACGAACAACTGGACAAACTGATCGCCCAAGGAGTTTTGGAGCCGGTTGACCACGCAAAGTGGGAAACCCCCATCGTCACGCCTGTCAAGCCAGATGGGTCGGTGAGAATCTGCGCTGACTACAAGTGCACGATCAACAAGGCACTTCAGCAGCACGCTTATCCGGTTCCTGTTGTCCAACACCTGCTGCATTCTCTGGGTGAGGGTAAGGTCTTCGCTAAGCTGGACCTTGCCCAAGCCTATCAACAACTGCCAGTCGATGATGCCACTGCTGTAGCCCAGACGATCGTCACCCACCGGGGGGCATTCCGTTGCCGCCGGTTGCAGTTCGGGGTGAGTGTGGCTCCTGGCATCTTCCAAAGCCTTATGGAGCGTCTCCTGCAAGGGCTTCCAGGCGTGGTACCATATTTTGATGACGTCTTGGTGTCTGCAGACTCACACCAGCAGCTGTTCGAGCGCCTCCGTGCCGTGCTGACCAGGTTCCAGGAGGCCGGGCTCAAGGTAAAGAGGGAGAAGTGCCAGATCGCCGTTCCACAGGTAGAGTTCCTGGGCTATCTTATCGATGCCTCCGGTCTTCATCCAACCACATCCAAGATCCGCGCTATCCAGCAGGCCCCCACTCCAAAGAACAAAACGGAGTTGCAGGCATTCCTGGGGCTGCTGAACTTTTATAACATGTTCCTGCCCCACAAAGCCACAGTGGCTGAGCCTCTTCACCGACTCCTTAGCACTAAGACGCCTTGGGCCTGGGGTCATCGGGAGACGGCGGCCTTCAACGCGGTCAAGGCTCTCCTTTCTTCAGACAGTGTGCTGGTACAGTACAGTGAATCCAGGCCGCTGGTCCTTGCCTGCGACGCCTCACCTTTTGGCATCGGTGCTGTCCTTAGTCACCGTTTTCCAGATGGAAGAGAAGCACCGCTCGCCTACTTTTCCAGGACACTATCTCCGACGGAACGGAATTACAGCCAGCTCGACAAGGAGGCATTGGCACTTGTGGCTGGAGTGAAGAGGTTCCATGAATACCTCTATGGCAGGACTTTTGACCTCATCACTGACCACAAGCCACTCCTGGGCCTCCTCGCCGGTGATCGTCCAACTCCACCGGTCCTCTCACCACGCATGCTGCGATGGACTGTTTTCCTGGCTGCCTACCACTACCGGCTCATCCATCGCCCGGGGAAATCGATGGGCCATGCCGACGCCCTCAGCCGTTGCCCTCTTCCAGCATTTGTGGAGGACCCGGCTCCAGCTTCATCGCTCCTTCTGATTGAGGATCTTCCGGCAGCGCCTGTATCGGCTGCCACTGTGGCCTCCGCATCTGCCCAGGATCACACCATCAGCCGGGTGCTCAACTGGGTGTGGAGGGGGTGGCCACAAGGGCCCTTTGCATCGGAGTTCCAGCCCTTCGCAACCAGACAACATGAACTCTCAGCTCATCGCGGCTGTCTGCTGTGGGGAGACCGCGTCGTGATTCCCCAGGGACTCCGTCAGCGCGTCCTGGAGGCTCTGCACGTTGGCCACCCGGGAATTGTCAAAATGAAGGCGTTGGCTCGGTGTTACGTCTGGTGGCCTAATATGGACGATGCCATCACTGCCTGGGTGTCCGCCTGTCAAGCGTGCCAGGAGTCGAGGCCTGCACCACCGGCAGCTAAGGGACACACCTGGGAGACGCCAAAGACACCCTGGTCGAGGGTGCACATCGATCTGGCTGGCCCCTTTCACGGCCGGACCTTTATGGTAGTGGTGGACGCCTATTCCAAATGGCTGGAGGTCGCCCTGATGCCCTCCACCACTACCGAAGCTGTCATCCGGGTGCTGCGGGGCCTGTTTGCAACGCATGGGTGTCCTGATGTCCTTGTCTCTGACAACGGACCGCAGTTCACGTCAGGCACGTTTGAGCGGTATCTTTTGGGACTGGGCATCCGCCATGCCCTAACGGCACCCTTTCATCCATCCAGCAACGGGCAAGCGGAAAGAATGGTGCGCTCGACAAAAGAGGCACTGGCGCGCCTGGACCGGGGAGACTGGCATGAGCGGGTCGCCGAATACTTGTTCGTGCAACACATCACCCCTCATGCGGCCACAGGGAGGAGTCCTGCTGAACTGCTTATGGGCCGCCGCCTCAGGTCACCGCTCGACCGGCTACACCCAGACTTTGCCGTGGCTGAACCCCCAGGCTGTGCCAACGCACCACGGTCATTTGTCCCAGGAAACCAGGTCTTTGCCCGGAACTATGTGGGGGACATCCCTTGGGTGCCGGCCACAGTAGTGGGAGTCACTGGACCTCGCTCGTACCAGGTGGCACTCGAAGACGGACGCTTGTGGCGACGGCACATAGACCAGCTTAGGCGCAGGGTTGGGGACTTGGACACTACCGAGGTGCCCCCAACTGCGCTTGCGGCTCCAGAAGAGACACGTACAGATGGCGAGGCCCCACCTACACCTCCCTCGCAAACTGCCAGCGTGGAGCCGAACCAAGCCGTTTCAGAACAGACTCAGACCACTCCACTTGCGGAGGCTCCACTCACAGCAGCGGATCCAGGGGAGTTGGTTCCAACGCCACCTAGGGTCGCACCACAGCCTTCAGCGAGAACTGTGTGGCCCTCCGGACTTGGCTACCAGTCCCCGGCGGTCTGGCAGAGTTTCCAAGCGCCCAACTCATTTAAAGGACTATGTTGTTGGACAGGTATCACTGTTGGTCTAAGTATGGGAAATGTAACCGATATGCTTTTGTGCCTAATTGAACCATTACGCGTAGTGCTGTATATAAGGAAACCATTACGATTGTAACTAACGCCTTATCTTGGTGGGGAGGGGTGTTATGTAGTGTAGTTTCACCCTGGGCCAACAGGGGGATACTGTATATAGTTTTCACTCAGGTCTGTAGATAGTTTTCACTCAGGTCCGCGCCAGTTATTTTTGGCGGGAACTCTGGGCTGTTGTGGTTACAATGTTGATAGCCGGCTGCCTATAAATACAGGCCGACTGAGCTGTTCGCAGTCAGTTCTATTCCAGCTTGCCATAATAAAGAGCTACTTGAAGAAATCGCTGTGCCGGCTGCTATGTCAACCCACGACCTAACATGGACGTTGTCAGGTTGGGGAAGGTTGCCTTACATAACTGCAACACCTATGCCATCACCTCAGAAGTGCTTGGTGGTGCATGGCTCTACACAGTTGGATTCTTATGGTGAACATCAGACAAGAGACACTCACCACTCAGAGCAAGCAACTTCCAGTTGTAAAAGATGGGGAAAATATAAGCTGTGCTTTCAGGATACAGGAGACTAACCTATGTTCTCATCATTACAGCTGAGAGAGATTAAGAAACCCGCCTGGTGAGCAAGCTTGTTTCCTTTAAAAGGAAAAGTTCATCAAACTCAGGGAAAGTGGTGTGAGTTTATAATTAAAGTCAATGAAGAATTTAGAAGGTGGCAGGGAAATTAGACAGCAGGGGCTGAATACAAATCCTAAACACAGTGCCTTGGCAATGGTCCTGTAGAAACGAGAAGATTAAGGCATTGATTCTACAAAGACCGTAAGCATGCATTTAGCTCTAAATATGTAAGTCTATCTCTATTTAGCAAAGCACTTAGGCATGTGTTTAACTTCAGTATAGGATATTCAGGTGTTTAATACTAATTGTGTGCTTAAGTATGCTGCTCAATGAGGATATGTGATGCTAACAACTGGTGAAATCGATCTTATCACCCAGGACTTAGACTTTTGACATCACAAATAAGATTGGCCGGCCAGCTGTGTAGTCTCTTCCAGTCCGCTGGTGAATATTGTTTGTAATATTCAAAAGTAAACTTGCATACATTAGGGATGTCAGGAATTTTGTCTGATCTGTGTTTTTTAAAGTGGGCAGTCCTTATTCACACTTCCCAAACTAGTATGTGGACTGCAGTTATCGTTTGCTTTTCATGACAGTACAGTTCTCAGCTCAAAAAACCATATCAAAATGCACATAAAAATGCATTGATGAAAAATATATATAATGTGCATTTCAGGGCAAAACGTGAGGGGGAAAGCATATTCTGTACAAAAAAGAGTTAACAATAATATGCATTTTCTTTTCTTTTTTTCCTTGTATAAATTGCAGACTAATGCCAAATGAGATGGGATTAATATATAAACATACTCCAGTCTTGTTAGTGGGGAAAGCAAAAAGAGATAGATGAAAGAAAGGAAACAAAGGATAACTATGAGTACATTCTGCTACACTTACTTGGAATTCTCCTTGGATGGGAATGAAGAAGCTACTGAGCTAAAACATAACAATAACAATAATAATGTTATTATTTATATCCCACCAATTTGGCTGGGTTTCCCCAGCCATTCTGGGCAGCTTACAGCATATCTGAAAACATAAAACATCAAGTGTTAAAAACTTCCTGATACAGGGCTGCCTTCTGATGCCATCAAAAAGTTGTGTAATTCTTTATCTCCTTGACATCTGAAGGGAGGGCATTCCACAGGGAGGGTGCCACTACCGAGAAGGCCCTCTGCCTGGTTCCCTGTAACTTCGCTTCTCACAGTGAGAGAACCAGCAGAAAACATTTGGAGGAGGACCTCAGTGTCTGGGCTGAGTGATGAGGGTGGAGACGCACCTTCAGGTATACAAGGCCGATGCCATTTACGGCTTTAAAGGTCAGCACCAACACTTTGTTTTTTTTTTTTTTTAAATATTTTTTATTGCTTTTTTTCCAAATAGAAATACAAAGTCAGTTATACAAAGAAAAAACAGAAAAGAAAAAGAAAAAGAAAAAAATCATCCTTTCAAAGCATTTTTTCATAACCAACCGGACTTCCCCACGTCTCCCTCACCGTGCGTTCTTTACAATAAAATTTTTCAGCAAATTATGACCTTATTTCGTACATTCTTTTGTTCTTTCAAATACTTATGGTTTACGTTTAAAATACTTATTTTCAATTTACACTAATAACATATATAATATTCTTTTAAACATTTGTCCTTCCTTTATATCACTTAGTTTCCCATACCTTAATCTTATTGCTGGAGCTGAATTTCCCTAATCATGCGAATTCTTAACATTCATATAACTTGTAAAATTTTTGTAAATAATCTTTAAATTTTTTCCAATCCTCCTCTATTGCTTCTTCTCCCAAATCTCGGATCCTGGCAGTCATCTCGGCCAATTCCATGTAGTCCATCAATTGCGTCTGCCACTCTTCCAGTGTGGGTAAATCTTGGGTCTTCCAGTATTTTGCGATGAGAATCCTTGCTGCTGTAGTTGCATACATAAAAAAGGTTCTATCCTTCTTTAACACCTTCTGGCCGACAATGCCCAATAGGAAGGCCTCTGGTTTCTTAGGAAAGGTGTACTTAAACACCTTCTTTAACTCATTATATATCATTTCCCAGAAGGCCTTCACTTTTGGACAAGTCCACCAGAGGTGAAAGAATGTCCCTTCAGCCTCCTTACATTTCCAACATTTATTATCAGACAAGTGATATATCTTAGCAAGCTTGACTGGGGTCATGTACCACCTATATATCATTTTCATAATATTCTCTTTCAAGGCATTACATGCCGTGAATTTCATACCAGTGGTCCATAACCTTTCCCAGTCCTCAAACATAATGTTGTACCCAATGTCCTGAGCCCATTTTATCATGGCTGATTTGACTGTCTCATCCTGAGTGTTCCATTTAAGCAGCAAGTTATACATTCTCGAGCACCAACACTTTGAGTTGTGCTTGGAAACATACTGAGAGCCAGTAAAGATCCTTTAGAAACGTGTTAAATGGTCCCTGTAGCCGTTCCCAGTCACCAGACTATTTGCTGCATTCTGGATTAGTTGTCATTTCCAAGTCACCTTCAAAGGTAGCCCCACATAGAGTTCATTGCAGTAGTCCAAGCAGGAGATAACTGGGGCATGCACCACTCTGGCGAGACAGTTTGAATTTGGGGAGTGGATTTGAAAGAAGATCAGGCAATGGCACCGTGCAGGTGATCTGGTGGGGAGGAGATAAGAGTGAATAGGTGTTGTCTTCTAAAAGAGAGAGAGAGACCCATGGGCTGCTGAAAATAGTGTTAAGAAGGATGTGTTCATGTGCCAAGCACATTTGCAGCCTCATTTGCCCAACAGGCACTCCTAGTCTGGAGATTTAATGGCTCTACACTAAAAAATAGCTTGGAGAAAAAGCAACAGTAGTGGCACAGTTTTCATCCCCAGGACTATACATGAATTGGATAACATAATGCACTGGATTGAGTGAAACTGATTCATTCAATAGAATAATGAAGAACACAAGCTGAGAAACAGGTGATGCAGTTTTTGTTTCTTCTTGGCTGGGATTCATAAGTGGAAAATAGGAAAAAAGGGTGGTTGAGCCCAAATCCCAGTGAGCTACCTGTGTGATGAAGAATAATGGTGTGGCAAATAGAAAGGATACAATCCAGTCCTTGGAGTGGCAGGTATTGAAGTATGTGTGGAATTGGGGCATTTAGACATTATGGAATTGTTATTAGAATTATACATTGTTAACAGAGAGGTTACCTTTGAAATGTGACTATGAATTGCCATAGTTGAATTCTAGTATTTTAGTTTGCTGAATTGTTTCCAGTCTTCATTTCTTTTCTACTCTCCAGTTAAAGTCATCAGAGGCTGGTCCGTTAGAGTAGGGGTCACCAAGCTGGCAAAAATGGAGGCCTTCATTGGTGCCCCAGATTTGGAATTACTTTTGTATGCTTTATTGTTTTCTTAATGAAAGTCTCCACCCCTTCTAGAAAGTAAGTTATGAAGCATAATGCACAGGTACCCTTCTAAGCAATTTCTGTTAAAAAACGAGCTTGGCTGCCCCCACCTGTTAGTGTTTCCTGCTTGATATGAATCGATGGAGATGGTACCAACTTTTGACAGTAAATAGCAGCTGGGTGGTGATTATTCAATTTTCAGTAGGAAATTGGTGTGAGGTTCTCTTCTAGATCAGGAGCATGCGCCATACTGTATGCCCAGAACTGTTTTTTTCTCCAAACAAAATGGTACTGAGCGATCCTTTCAAAAAGCATGCTTATGGCAACACATTTGATTCTAAATAAGGATAAATTAAAAATGACAGAGGAGATTAGAGACCATGTGCCAACTCATGTAGATGGTAGCTGAATATTACAGGAGTATGTGGGGGCTGATGGTGATTTCATTCACATCAAGCAGCAGTAGATGGATGGTGGGGCAGAGGTACTTCCCTGACCTCCCGACAACTGAGTTGCTGCTGCTTATGGGAATGGGGAGTGGGAAGGAGTGAGGAGATTTGCACAGTGCAATCACAAGAGTAGGAGCATCAGATTGACCACACTGGTGAGTTTGTGCCACACTGACCTCCCCTTGTCACTCCACCATGCCATCTGATGCTTGATGCCAAGGTAATATTTGTGAGAAGCGGCACCTACGTGTGAAATGCATATGCACTGATACTGTAATTTAAGTTCAATGGGATAAAATCAGGCCAAATCTCTATTGACAGCAGCATTCCATGTTGATGGAATGGGTTTGCTGGCTTTGGATCACTCCAAACCTGTATGATGGGAGTCGGCCAGTGTTGAACCTTGTTGTGGTCAAGCATGTCAAACAAGCAAGTCACTGGGGGACCAGGGTGCAGATTCCAACCAGGCAGATACTGAACCCATGCTTGGGTTTGCCATGGTCAATCCTCCCCTTAGGCCCCTTATGGGGGGCTCTCTATGCTATGTTGATCCTGACCAATCAATGCCATTTTCGCCTTCATACAAACAATGTTCTTCCGCCTAACAGAGGAAAGCCATAATTTCACTGAGGCTGTGAGCTCCAGGGGAAACAGCCTTATATAGGCTTTTCCCTCCCCCTTGCAGCAAGGGTTCATGGGACAGCTTTTTCTCATCACACAGAGAAGATACTGGAAAAAAACCTTGCCCAGTATTTTGCTGCAATTTATGGGCCACAGCACCGCCAGGCAAAGGTGTCCTGTGCTTATTGGGCACAGAACGGAGCTTCTCTTAAATACAGAAAGTTTACAAGTTGTCTACACTTAGGCTGGAAATAAGAACATAATTTTAGGCTGGAATCCTAAACACACTCATGAGTAAGCCCCACTGAAGATAGCCTGGACTTTGTCTGCATAAACATCTTTTAGGGCTGTGCTGTACAATTAGCACAAATGTCTCTGTGGCTTTCCCTTGAAGATACTGAGTTTTGCACATAAGATTTAATAATCTGGCAAAAAGTTTCCATTCTCTTTCTAGAAGGGAATACAGAAATAAAGCTTCCATTTCACATTGTAATTGCTAGAGGAACAATGTTCACTGATAACATTTCAAGTTTGTGTGATTAGTTTCCCATGCTTCTATTATTTACAGAAATAGGCATTTTCATTCAAATAGAAAAGTCCTTGAAGCTCCTGTTTCAGTTGTAGGTCAAACATATATAAATATTAATGGAATATATCGGCAATGCCTAGTGGTTTGCTCATAGGCCACAAAATCCAACACAAACCAATCACAATAGAGGCATGGGGAACCTGTGGCCCTCCAGGTGCCGAACTCCCATTAGCACCTGTCAACATGACCAGTGGTTAGGGATTATTGGAGGCCAACGTCTGGAGGTCAACAGATTTCCACTACTAAACCGAAAGATCCATCTTCTTCCTAATTTCTGCCCCACTTCCATGTATGTGCCTAACCTTGTTTCTTTCTCTGAATTTAATCAGGCTGATTTATAACTCCAGCTCAACATTGCTCCCTTTAGTAATTTGCTCGTGTTTTAGCCTGCCTCTTTATTAAGAAGCTCTAGTCGAATTGTATTAAGACTAGTTCCCTCATTAATTTTAACTCCCCACCTTCTGACTTTAAAATTACTTACACAGTGCCATCATGAGAGTTTTGTAGCCATAAAATAATTTATTTCATTTTTCTCATGACAGAGATAATGGGTTCTTAGTGAAAAGAACACGTATTTTGTTCTTAATATAAAATAGCCAAGGTTTTTGTTTTTTTTAACTAACAGTTATTCATGACCCTAAAACATTAAGACTCCACTGATATCAATTGGAATTTTTCAGTGGACAGATTCCATCATAGATCAGTGCTTTAACTCTGTACTTCATAGGCTCCATGTCTTCAATCATGGCAAGGAAAACATATATAAAACATTATATATATATATATATAATCATCTGATAATGCAAACCTATGCATGGCTACTCAAGTTGAATGGGTATCACTCCTAGGTAAGAGTGTACAGGATCTGTTTATTTGCTGATACGTTAATATCATTTGGTTTAAAATGGTATGGTTTCTTAGGACCATTTCGGACATAAGATGACCTCTGCAGGTGATTCCTATGCTTTGAAGAATCATGGATGTGTGTCACAGGAATAGCACAGTCACATACTCTGCAAAGCTGAAATCAGTAGGAAAAGTTATATAGATTGGTTCTTGTTCTGAAACAACTTGACATCAAACACCCATCTACTGGGTAACATGTACTCAAATTTAGCTTTGCTAAATGCTTTTGGTATGACCTGACAGAACTCGAGAAAGTGTACTAATTCTCTGGACTACCTGGTATAGTCTGTCAGCAGTTGCTATATGTTTTCCCCTCACGCACACATATAGACCACCTATTACATATTATGAGTCACTTCCTAGTTTCAGTTGTATCAACCTACTTTGTCACCAACTTTTTACCTGTGTGATTTAATGCCCCCATTGACTCATTTTCCTGGTTGTTTGCTTTATTATCGATTTCCTCACTCTCCTTTATTTGTTCAAAGCAATAGCTTGCGTGAACAATGGAAAAAGCTTTATTTGTCTTTGGAATGATCTAGCATTTTCAGAATCTCTCCGTTGACTCAATAGTTTTGTACCATAAACTCTGGGAGAGGTTTTTAATGATTTCTCAGATCACCCTGCCACTGTGGGATCATATGCTCTGCCTTTCATCTTTTTCCTGGATCACATGGAAGCGCCTGCTTTGGGCTGCCTGCGAGGTTTGTACTGTCATGTACCAATTCAGTAAACACGCAGGATGTGAATATCCATTTGTTTTAATTATCCACATCACATAATCCCACCTTGCTCTTTTGCAAAGCTTGCTTAGAAGCTCCTTGCTCTTTCTTCTCATGTTCCGTGTTGAAGGTTGTTTGAGGTAGAGTTTATTCATATTTTAGATATGTCCTCGGGGTTATAATTTGTTCGGCAGTTGAATTAAACAGTGTTCTAATTCCTTTGTTCTATTGCCATTAAATAGGGACTTTCCCCCTTTTCAGAATCTCTTTATGTCAGGAGTTCTGCACACACAAAGATGTCGACTTAATATATTTTTTTAAGACACTCATAGCTTGTTCTTTGGGGCAGGAACATTGCCTACTAATATTTATATGACACATTCATTTCCCCCCCAAAAAATATTGTAAGCTAGCAGATTTGCCATTAGTGTTCACATTTGCTATTCTATAAGAAAGATTTCTAGATTATGGAATAGTTAGAATGATTATCCAAAAAAGGGGGGTTCATTTGATATTGCAAAACCAAAAAACCAGTTTGAGCATCAGCTATGGAGACGGGAATCCGCACCGGAGTAGTTCTTAGTAGTTCCACCACTGTACTTTGCAAAGTCTTATGAAAAGTGTAGAGCATCTTGTTGCCCTCTGCATTTATTGAACTCCTTAGCGGCATCCCAATTAGTGTGAGCTGAACTAATGGCAGAGATGGAGCAAAGGTTTTGCTGTCAAGGAAACAGTCTTCCAACGTCCAGTGCTTCACTTTCTTTTTTTCATTTTTCTCCTATATGGAGAAAAATAAGAAGGTGATTTCAGGAAAGCTACTACAGATTTATTAGAGACTAAAACTGGTCCGTCTTCCTGCTGACCCAAGATTTTGAGCCAAGTTCAAACTTTCCCTCGGCCACAAAGCTTCCTGGGTGACTTTGAGCCAATCACCATCCCACAGCCTAAGCTACCTCACAGGGATGACAAAATGGGTGGTGCTGGTTAGAACTATGTATGGCTCCTTGACCTTCTTAAAGGAAAGAAGAACTAATAAGGATGAGGATGATCACCCTCACATGGCTGGCAGCAGTTCTCTGGGCATCAAGCAGGTGCCTTTTTAAGCCTTGCTACATAAAGTGGAGATCACTGGGGCTGAGGACTGAACAGCATATGAAACATGAGTCCTGCAGCTTCATTCATTATTGGTAGCTGCAGCAGTTGCTTGAAAAGGTTACACACATGCCACCCCTGTCAGAAATTCTAGATACAGGTGCTTTCCTTGGGCCTAAATTCAGCTGGGATAGTTAACTCGTTGACATGTAGTCACAGGAAGGGTAAATGCAGGAGCAAAATTAACCTTATTCACAATATTTATGGATCCACCATGGCTTCATTTAATTACCTGAATTATTCAGCAGCATCGTATAAATATCCTTCACACGCCAAATAAGGTTGCACTGATTACCATATTAAACAATCTTGTTCATCAGGTGAAAACTAAGAAGCTATATTTAGTGCTCTAGGGGCAGACAGTCAAAACCTCAGGCAAGCAACTGCTTGCTTTTTTTTTTTTTAAGCGGCAGAATACAATTATCTCAAAGCAGGGCTCAGGATCTGCAGTGCTACGGACAGAGCCGGTATGTGACACAGGAAATTAAAAAGTTAGCAACAAGCGTTGAATATGGAACGAAAGCCCTTACACAATTTGAGCAACTGATATGAATCTTTTTCAGCAGGACAAGGAGTCACCCCTCCTCGCTTGCATTAATTATGTATTTGGAACTTATTTGTTATGCATGAAGAATGGCGAAGGTAGGCAAAGACTTAGCCTGCTGTTCGCTGCAGTCATGTACCTTCAAGTACAGAGAATCCTTGTTTACAAATATTGTGAAAGATTAGTGGAGTCGTTTAACTTCTTGGCTTCATGACAAAGATCCTCACTGCAAAGTGTTGGATGCTGAAGGAAGTCAGGTTTGTTTTTCTTCACCATTATGGAATACTTAGATGTTATCAAGGATACACTGAAATTGTTGAGAGTTCAATGAAGTTTGTTTCTCTGGGGAAGCGACTCAATTCTTTACTTCACCCACACCCTGGTTCTGGCATCGCACATTCGGAAAACAGGAGCAACAACAATCCTTCCTCGTGGAACGCTATGTGTAGTGGTAGGTGAACAATTCAAAAATGCAAAACATGAGCAACCCTTGAACTGGTCCTTTGCAAATAATGATTGTTAAAATCTCAGAAGAATCCAAAAATGGGCAAACTTTCCATTTCCGTTTTTCTTTGTCTCTAATTTTCCAGTCGTAAGCTCAGCACTCCAGATTTCTCTATCAGTTCGCTTTTTTAAAAAACAAAACAAAATACTAATGAAAATTCATCAGCATTTTAGTGAACATTTCTAATACACCCATTGCTATTTCATTTTGCATAGTGTGCACAGTTTTTTCAAACCAACCTTTCCTAATTTAATGCACTTTGTATGCTATTTCCACTAATGCATACATTTATATGCACACTTTATCCTAGTGTATGCATTTTTGTACCTTTTACTTGAATGGAGAAATGCACTGCAAAATTCATAGTAGTACAAATTTCAAAGGATGGCTGTGTTTCAGTTTGTGTATTTCACCCAAGAAAGTGTGAACTGGATAAGTTCAACAATAAATGTGTGAATAAAGCTCCAACCCAACGCTGATGTCAGGTTCCAGACACAAAGTCAAGTTGAAAACCAGAACAGTGTAAAACTATCTAACCTGTTGCTTTGGCAAAGCCTCCCAGCAAGCTGAAGTCTGGCTTTACAACTACAAACTAGATTTTTTACTTATTTATTATTTGTACTTTTTCGTTACTAATTATTCTATGTATTTTATTTCTGCATGGTCCCAAAGAGGGCTACAAAAATTATATTCGAACACATAAAATTTACATTAAAATAAAATTGATGGAGGTCATTTTTGCCCCCCTCCATCCTTCACTGTGGGAACGGTGGCTATCCTTTGCTCCACGGAGGTGTTATGTGAAATCCTTACATGAACTATGATGATTCATAATATTGCCTTAGGCAATATTGAAACAGATCTTTGATAATGCAGTACTCAAATGTGTGCATTCTTGGGGCCACAGTACCTTCCATATGCTGATAAAATTTCCCTTGACATCGGTTCTAATTATATGAAAATATAGACTTGCTGTATGGTCAAACAATTTTTACATTAGCACACAAGCAACTAAAGAAGCACAAAGGTTCCTGTATAAATCAGCAACTGACACCTTGATCCTGTCAAACAGAATTCGTGTGTGTGTGTGTGTGTGTGTGTGTTACATTATCCAGCCCAAAATGGATGCTCAAAGCAACGTTTAGCACAACTGAACAAGCATATTTATGTTTATCTATCATAACCACATTTTAGGGATGGCTCTGAAATTCTACTTATTTGGATTTCTTCCCAGAATTATTTCAGTGCATATTGCTGGACAACTGAACGTTGATCACAGATACCAGAAGTCAATTTGATATCTTTCCTTAGCCACAACATCTTTCCTTAGCATGTTATTACAGTATTCTGCTACATATAGATGTTTGCTTCTGTGTGGTTCATTAGGGACTTATCTGAGGGCAGGGAAAGGGTTTTCCCTTCAACTCCTAGGATACTTTGTTCCAGATGTAAGCTATTTGATGAGACAAGATAGCACTTTGATTCAAACAAGTCAGATGTAGATTAGAAAAACTGAAGAGTTATAATTCTTCCCAATTTTTAAGTGGCCACTATATTTATTTTATTTCATGGTTAGCCTCTGATCAGCTAATTAGACTGTATCACAAGCAGTACCAGCTTCTAGAAATCATAGGGAAAAGTAGCAAAAGGGGGATAAAAAAAATGGTTTTGTCACATGACTTTTGGCCTTTTTATATGAATTATAATCAGGATACAGGGGAGAAAATGACTTTTTAAAAGGCAAGCATGTAGATTAGAGGATAACAAATGTGGGTGTTTTAATTTAATACTAAATATTTAAAAGAAGGCAATACTGCAACATACAGCAGTAAAAAAAATCACTATTTTTAATCACTCCTGATTTGTTTTAAAAGGAAAATTAATAATTCATTAATTGAAAAATTGCAAGCCGGGAAATCAAATGACAGCAATGATGGCAAATGGAAGCAAAGTTACTATTTCTGATTTCCAGCACAGGGATTAGGACGACAGATCCCATATTTCCCAGCTGGAAATGGTGAGCTTTTTCCCTACACAGAAAGTCAAATTTCCACCAGGGATTCTGGGACTAGTGGTCCAAGTATTTGGTGGGAATATACATTCCATCATAGACTGGCAGCCCTGAGGTGGCATGTTTTCACTACCAATTTAATACGTTCCCCGACACGACAGCCCTTCTACCTGGGAGAATGGGATAGGTTCAAATCAATGACTTAATACCACCCTTATTCTTATGGTTCTGTCCTTTTGCAAGCTTTTGATAACAATGAAGTCATGAAGTTGTTCCAGTAAATTTATGGAGAGGATTAGACAAATTTGTAGTGACAAAGCTATCAGCCGCTACTAGCCGTGTTGACTACATTCTGCCTCTGCTGTCAGAGAGGCCTGGATTGTGAGCTACCACCTAGCTCCTGGTGTTCTAGCAGTGTTGCCTTCTCCCTCTCCAATGGTCACTACATTGCAATTGGAGGAAGTCATGATGGCTTCCTCTGCCCTTGAGCTGGCACCATCAGAGAAGGAGGCAACCCAGTCTGGTATTCAGAGAGCAGGCTTACCTCACAACCGTCTACGTATAGTATTTCTACCTGTGGTATATTTTGAGCAGGTTTTCTACCAGGGAATCTTCCTGTATTTTAACTGCGAAGGAAGAAAAACAACAACAAATCTTCATTTGATGCAAATCAGCTGGAAAATTCTAGTTGAATCATTCAAACTGTGATTATTCTGTGAGGATTATACCCTTGGAAGGATAAGAAATGACATCAATCTCCTCTACAAATAGCTCAAAAAATGTGGGGAGCTTTTATCTGTATATTTTCAAGCTTTTCAGGGCTCATCACAGCATGAACCAAAAAAGGGGGGGTTATATAATATTTCATTAGGTTGTTTAGGTGTACTAATAACATGGATGAACAATAGGTTCAAATGAACCAATTACCAAAGGACCTCACAGGCAGGCAGACACAGTTTTCCATTTTCATAATGGCTTGGTCATAGGGAGCTAGTTAGTAAAACTGTAACAGTATTCACAAAAGGTATTTTGGAAATCACCACTGTGTTAATAAAGAGGATTCAGCTTGAAAAACAAGGCGCAATGACCTTATAACCAAAAACCAGGCTCTGCTCTCATTATAAAAACAACCTTGGAGCTAATCATGTCAAAACCTGCAAAGACTCCCTGCTGGGGTAGGGTATTTACATAAAATAATAACAATATTGAATATCAAAGTACTATTCCAGACAAGATAATATGAAATTCTAATCTTCCATCTTTGTTGTATAAACAATTCCAAATAAAGTCCATCCACAAGGGCCTCAATACATTTTCCATTTCAGTGCAGTAATGATAAGAGTGGCCTGTTGACTTTAACTAAGCCACACAAAACTGGTTGATTGACGTAACCCACATTGCTACAAAATCATTGCTCCTTAAAATGCCACTGATATGAAATGTGAAATATACTCGGTTCAAGTTATTGCTTTATAGATTGTCAAACACAGGGGTCAGCAAACTTTTTCAGCAGGGGTTCGGTCCACTGTCCCTCAGACCATGGGGGGGGGCAGATTATATTTTTTTGGGGGGGAGGGAATCAATGAATTCCTATGCCCCACAAATAACCCAGAGATGCATTTTAAATAAAAGCACATTCTACTCATGTAAAAACACCAGGCAGGCCCCACAAATAACCCAGAGACACATTTTAAATAAAAGGACACATTCTACTCATGTAAAAACACACAGATTCCCGGACCGTACTTGGGCCGGATTGAGAAGGAGATTGGGCCGCATCCAGCCCCCGGGCCTTAGTTTGCCTACCCATGGTCAAACAATTTTAAGAAATCAAAGCATATTTATAATAGATACTTTTCAGTTCATATTCAGACATTTCTGGGTCACAGGAGCTTAGTCCACATGTGAACTCTCATTCCAAAGAGATAAAGCACATAGGTTCAACGTAGTATTGTGTAATACCTGGTCAGTAATCAGATCAATAATGGGAGAAATACGGATCTAAAATTCTAATTTTTTCAGTCTTTCCAGAATGCACTTTGTGGCAAAAGAGAATCCAGATCAATAGGAATAATATTAAGTATAATTTAATAATTTAGATAAAACGTGTTCTCCATAGCAGAGAGCGCGTGTTGCGGTGGGGGATACAAGCCACCCATTGTTGTTGGGCAGAATTGTGGAGGGACCCAGGCAGTGAATTGGTTAATCGGGTCGCTGGGGAGAACTGCATGTTGCCAATTTTGAAGGAGGGGTCAGAGGTTTTAAATACTGGGCACCCAACTTTGAGCGTCCTCTTGGCTGCTTGCACCGGATCACCCGCCCACCCTCCCTGTATTGGGGGGGGGTTGTTCGCTTGACCTTGCTATGCCTGTCATGGGGTCGTCTGCTTTGAGGCAGGGGCCTGGTAGGAATTTGTCCAATTGGCTGATTGGCTGGTGCCATTTGGTTTTGCCTACTGCATAGCAAATCGTCACAACTTGTAAGGTCGGTGGTTAGGTATTGGTTCAAATTGGTTGGTGGAGGGGTAAGTGCCTGCCCCTCCAATGGTGGTGCGGAAAGGGAATTCTGTTAAAGGAATCCAGGGGCCTGCCATTCTTTTCGTCCTTGTCCCTGGCATCGGACTTGGGCCGGCAAGCCACCAGGAACATGAGGGGAGAAGTGAGGGACTGAGGCCCAGCTTCATTTTCTCCCCAAAATTTGTTTCCCAGGCTGGCTTCCGCCGAAGTCCGGAAGTTCAGTCCTGTCCCCTGGGCAGGGACAGATAGTCAGAACCAATGCCTAAGCAACCACTCACTTGGATGTATTTAAATAAAGTTGTGGCCAAAATCATGCCAAAAACCCAAACCAAAATTGATGTGTGAGTTATTGGGGGGGGTGGCTTGGGGACCTCGACACGCAATAATTAGGAATAAAACACTGTAAGTACTTAATGTAGAATGAATCTTGCAGGGTCTGATTCTTTATTATTCCACATTGGGTAATAAAACAAGCTGTATGTAGAAGATGCATGTATTTAATTTCTTTTTAGGTACTGTTTATTTTAATCATTTTTTAAAAAATAATTTATCTGTTTTTATCTGTATTTTTAATGTTTTATTTTATAAGTCTGTAAACTGCTTAGAGGTTTTCTTAAAATCCAGTGGTATATAAATTTTGTTAAATAAAGAGGAGGTAGAAAGACAATAAAATGCTTTTAAAATTGCATTTCACTCCTTGAAGATTTTGATCTAAGTTGTGGCATTGCTGCTCATTATATATTATAAATTTCATTACATTTACTTTTTATCTTTTTTCATGTTCTACGTGTGTTTCTTGTAATGGGATATAAATATAAATCATTTATGATTACCATAATGCTCAGATGCAGATGCTGCAGTTCCTAAATGATTTCTGGTTTTGCTGTGAGAGTTTTTTTAAAACAAAACAAAACAAAACCAACCCTACAAATCATTAAACATTTTAAAGGATCTCTGACTCTGATGCCCAACACTACACATTCAATATATAAAAAATACAATAAAATCTGTGAGTTGCTTTAGCAGAAGCCCATAATTATACTGGACATACTTGTCTCCCTCTGCTTCCACAAACATTTGGGTCCTCTGTGAGGAGCTCTGGTGTTTAAAGGAACCATGTAATCAAGGACTACCATGTGAGTTTTCAGTTCCAGCATTATGAAATGTGGTGTGACTGAGCCACAGGAAGAAGACTAATCCCAAACCTTCCAGTTGCATTTAGAGGGAAATTATTAAAACCAATATATCTGAGCTCTGGGTCTATGGTCTTGATTAGTAGCCCAGGCCAAGAAGCACATAACATCAGCTGCTGAAGGAACCATCAACTGCTTGAGAGAACTGTCTGGCATCTCCTCCATCACTTGGGGGCTACTTAGGATATTTGTGCCTTGAGGGAAAGTACCTCTGACCTTGCCCGAAATAATACTGTTTTTCCAGAGTATAAAATGGCTGAGGGTCGTGTTAACAAAACCATTCCCCCCCCCCAATGTCTTGGAAATGGCGATTAAATAGTTGCTTGTGAATTTTCAAAGCCATTAGAGCATTAAAGAACAATTGCTCCTGATTTCTGATTCTTGATTGTACTGGGAAGCTGTAACTACTGTGTCTTTTCATGTAAATTGAAATCTTTAATTGCTCTTTGATCTTTGTATAACCTATTTGCTTTTCTCATTAGTGGCCCTTAGCTAGAGTCCTCAACTCACAGAGATTTATGCAGCTAATGATATTGGCGGGGGGGGGGGGATTACAAGTTGCTGTAGCCTGCAGCCAATGTGAAAAAAGATGTTCCCAATGTAAGATATCTTGCTATTCTCATTTTGTCAATGGAAAAATAATATCAAAACTTTTGAGGGGGCTGCTGGTGCTGGTGAGACACATACAGTAACAAAATAATAAGATCTGAACTGTGATAGGTAGTGATTTACTTCTTGCAAAGGTCATTTCTATTTCATGTGTCCAAACATATTGCAAATCTTGGCTCTAGCACACTCAGATGCTTTCATGGATAACAACAATTGGCCATCTTCTGTGTAACTTATTCTGGTATTGTGCTTACCTTCACCCTTTCCTGTCCCTTTTCAATCTGGGAAAAGCTGTTTCTACAAAAATCAGAAACAGTGCCAAGGATTCATAAACTAAAGTAATGAGCCACACTAAATCAGAACTTTGCATGTGCTCCAGCATACATATGGAACTCCTGAATGCAGATGTTGTCCCATTCATTTTAATGAAAGCATCAGATCTGTGTCTGGGAAGGAATATTCATGCAGATCTCCTGTCCAAAGGAAGAGAAGAGAGCACCTGCTGATGGGCAAAGGACCTCTCGGTGTAGTGTTCTCCGGCAATTCTGAAATCCATGCTATATGCCAGCATTCCTCAACCTGAAGATGGACTACAACTCACATCAGCTTTGTCCAGCACAGCTGGGCTGGCTGAAGCTGATGGAAGCTGTACTCCAAAGAAATTGAAAGCACCAGATTGGCAATCCATATACCTCTTATAATGAGACACTTTAGCCTCTAGCAATTACTGCATTAAATTGTGTCGAGAAGTCGTATCCAGAAAACCTTTTGGACAATATAGAAAAGAACGCCTACAAGCAATAACATCTTCCTCTAAGGTGGAGGTGGGGAACTGGTGGCCATACAGATGCTGTTGGATTACAATTTGCCATCATACTTGATCACTGATCATGCTGGCTGCGGAGAATAATGGTAGTTTGAGTCAAAAACATCTGGAGGGCCATAAGTTCCATAACCCTGCTCTTAAGACATTGCTGTAGAGGCTTACACTAATTGGCTAGATATATTCTGTATCTTCTTCTGCACCATCAGCTTTGTTAAATGAGGCTGTGCGCGCACAATATTTTATTCTAGAATCAATGGGGACTGAGTACTTGTTTTTCTTTGTTAGTCCCCACACAATCTATATCTAGTACATATTTTTTGTTTCTGAAAAGTGCTTCTTGAGAAACTGGTTTCATTCCAAAAATTAAAGCTTGTTGCAGATTGATTCTGCATTACTCCACAGTGTGTCCATTTGACATCAGATGAAAATAAATGTAGGTGGCCCCAGAAATCAGGGGGAGGTAGGTATCCACACTTCCCCAATGATGTTGGGGTGGATGTAGCCCAATCACAATCATCACTTCATTCTTCATTCACCTGGGGCATGTTCAGGCAGAAAAGGGTGTGGATGACCTAATTGAGGGGAGGACTTTAAGTGTGCATCAAATAGCTATGCCCACTCTTGTGGATGGCAGGATATGGAATCAATCTAGGTTGAAAGCAGCATGTTGAGGATGAACATGAATAATTCTGGATTTTTTTAAAAAAACTCCTTTTTGTGCTATAAACAGGTTAGTGTATAGTACACATCCTAAGATTAGCATGCTTGAATCTTACATTGCATTGCTCATGCTATTCTTCATTTTCCTCCTTGTCTTCTTTCTCCTCTGAAGTGCTATTGTCCTCCTCTGAAGATTTCTTAAAGGCCAGAAAACTTTCTAAATCTAGATGCTGATTCTGTAAAAAAAAAAAGTTATTTAACTTATTTAACTTAGCCTAGTGTTCATCTATTACAAACTTCCTGTAAATACACTTTCCCTCATGTATCTTCCAAGCAACTTACATTATGAACAAGCTAGTGAAAATTACAGTCTATTCTTTTTGGAACAAGGAAACAAGATGCTGTTTTTGATCTCTTAATATCTTCCGTATGCTTCTGTGAAGACAATGTGGTGGTCTCGGGTGATTAGAATCTGTAAATCAGATTCCTGGAAACCTACAGTGCAAGTCCAAGCGAGACTAGCTTATCCTTCTTTGTTCAGATGGAAATAGCCTAAGCTCTTTGAGATGCATGGTTTGTGGGTCTTTTGGATGAAATTATACATGGTCATTATTACAAGAACTACATGCAGAATTTTGCCCAGCTGCTATGCAGATTTGTAACACTTCTCTATAGTGATATCAACCATATCTTTAGAGAATTCTATATTCCCTTGATAAAGTAAACCATATTGATTGAAGCAGAGAAAATATAATTTGGGATTGTATATACTTTATCATAATATCTACAATATCCCAGAATACATCATAGATAATAGTGGTTATTTTATAATGCTCCTGCATATTATAAAGTTGAGCATATGAAAATCTTTTTTTAAAACACCAGTAACATGTTAATAATGATAATGGGTTGGATCCATTCTTTTGTTCTCAGAAGGGATTTTGATCTAGCAGAGGCTTCCATGAATGGAAGCTGGATATAGATTATTTTCACAAACTCTGCCTTTCTCCTGCACCAACTTCCATGATATTCCAGAGGGCCTCTAAGCCATCTGGAAGGTGGATGTGGCTGCAGAGGGAAGGGTGATCAGTAAAAAAACACCTCAATTCCTCTTTTGTTTAGTGAAGTGTCTTCTGGATCAAATAGTAAAACAATGTAAGACACAGCCCAATGTATTTTTATATATCAAAAGAGGCATTAGATTTGCTTTCTTGTTAAGTGCACACATCTTTCGTATAGACTACATTTAATTCATGCACATTTTCTTTAACTGCTGTTTGACTCTCTAAACTATATTATCCTGATAATGGTTTTTTATTTTGTTTTTTGTTTTAACACTCTTCCCAGTTCCACACTGGACATCATTGGATATGATCCAGTGACCGCAAAGTGCACGTAGAACTCCATATGTATATTGAGCTGTTCCTTTTTATGAGCTGTGAGAATGCTCTCTATGCACTGTGTGGGGCGTACAATTCTAGTAAAGGCCTGGTGGTATTTTGGAAGTCTCTGTGGGGCTTTGGATCATTCCCACATATACAGCAAAATGTGGAGTACCTTGTGCGGAGTCACACCAACAGTGGAATCAATGGAGAATGCTGCGATCACTGGAATTTTTGCATGTTTAAATAGCCCTAGAATCTGGCCAACTGTAAATAAATTGCTAAAAATATTCATGGTCATACTGAATTCTCATAAAGTTATATGAGTTTATTAGTACAAAGAAAATCTGAAACCTATAAAATAGTACTGAACATGGTAATGTACCTTATAAAACGTACTCATACCTAGAACACTCTTATCTTTAATTAGGTGATTTGAACACAGAAAAGACAGATGGAAGGACACCAAAAGTTATGAGGACGATAGAACAATTTTCATTAGGGAGGCATTTTGAAAAGTACAAAGCGTACTGCATAGCTCAGATACAGATCACTTTATTGCAACAGTACTTTCCACAGGCAAAACCCTCATTTGGTCTGTTCCATTCTGAATGGTTTTATATGTTTTACAATCGTAATCATTGTATTTCTTTTTATAATGGTATGTTTGATTATTGTCACCTGCCCTGGAACCTAAAGGTGAGGGGTGGGGTAAGAAATCTTAGAAATAAATTAAATCCTTTTCCAGATAATGTCAGAACAGGTATTTATTTAACTCTGCTGAACTGTATCAAATAAAAGTCCCAGAATAATAGAGTTAATACCTGTGTCCAGAATCCAACACACTACTTGGGCTCATGTAGTTGCTGGCACTAGCACAATTGAATGTTTCACATTTTTTCTAGAAATATATCTCACCAGCCCCGCCACCAAAGGCCATTTACCAGGCTGCATGGTACTTTATGTCAGGGTCCCTTCAAAAATTATTTGCCCGATGAGAAGTCAGGGCTCTTGTTTGATTATAACCGCTCTACTGTCTCCTTGGTGTAACAGAACAAGTTTCCAGGATCTTGGCTGATGTCTGAAATGCTGCACTTACTGACTTCCGGGGGCGGCGCGAACGGCAATGGCGGTCCTCTTCTGAACGGGAGAGGAGGCTCCGCAGGCAACGGGTCGTCCGCTACGGCGAAGCGGAGACCCATTCTGGAAAACCCCTGGCGGCAAGAGCCGGGGGTCTTGAGGCTCGGTGGGCGCCTTGAGCGACCCTCCAAGCGCAGAAGGAACCCCGTAAGGGGCTCCGGAGCGCGGAGGGGGGTTGCGGCGCTGAGAGCTGTTTCACAGCCTGAGGAGCGAAGCCGCGCTGCTACTGTCGGTGAGCGCTGATCCCTTTTCCTGCTAAATTACGGATTCGGACGAAAAGCAACTAACTTGTGAGTAAAAGACTGAGTCACTTGAATTTAGAGACTTTAAAGGGAAAATTTAAATTGGCTTGAACTTGGCTAAGCGGAGAGACGTGGAAGCAGGAAGTCCGTCTTCCGCAGCCATTGAACTTGAAAAAAGCAATCAGCTGGAGGAGTGGAGGCTGAAAGAAAGAGATCCTAAGTTTTACAGATCTAAGCATCTATCGAACTTGCATCTTAAAGTAAAGACTTTAAGCTAAAGATTTGGGATTTTTACTTGCACTTGACTTTCCTCCTTTTATTGGATTACAAATTAGAAGGTGAAACCCAGAGTCAGGAGCTGCCTGAGCACTAAGGGAGCTGTCAGTACTGCAGATTTGGATACTGTATATTGGAACTTGAAACAATCTGAGGGTATTGAGACCTTTTAAATTTGAAACATTCTTTTTGGAGATAAATAAGCACTGTCTGTAACAAAGTGACCATTTATAAACTCTGCTAAACATTTGTATATGAAGGTTCTTGGACATTAAATTAGACTCTGAAAGACATTTTAAGCTCCCTCTAGAGGATTGGATTAAAACAGTGACTTTACATGCACATTTTACTTTCGATTCCCTTGTTGTTTGCTTGCTCTGGACCTTTCCATTCCCATGGGAATAACTCAGTGTGACCTTGACTGACAGATAACGTTGGAATGAGTGGCACAAGAAAAAGAGGGAGAGCTAAACAAACAACTTTAACAACTCTAACCTCAGCCTCACAGACACGTAGACCATCTGTACCTACTTTGCCCTCAGAAGTGGAGGGAGAGGGCGAAGCAGAGCAGTTACAATTGGAAGATATGGCCTCAGGAGCATCTGTTTCTGTTCTAGACAAAATTTTTGAAAAATTGGAAGCTTTGGACAAGAAAGTAGATGCGCAATCAGCAAAGATTGACAAAAACACAGAATGTTTAAATAAATTAACTACACAAGTGGTACAGAATGCACAAGCAATTGGACAGTTAACGGAGGCCTCAGCAGAAAATCGGAAATTGGCTGAAGACACCAGACAAAAATTAGAAAATTTAGAGCAAGAGGTAAGACCACTCACTAAACAAGTTGGGGAACACCAGATTTATCTCTCCATGATAGAACTGCGAAATCGTGAGAACAACTTAAGGATTAGATCACTACAAGAGGCAGAAGAAGGACATCTAACTGAGTTTTTGACCAAAGAATTCTCCAAGTTCTGGAATTTGGAAGAAAAGGACTTTAAAATCGTGTCAGCTTTCAGACTTGGAAGATTCATAAAGAAGGAAAGGCCCAGAGACTGTTTGATAACATTGAGATCAAAGGAGGAAAGGGATAAGATCTTGGGACTACATTTTGTAAAATCACTGGAGGTTTTGGATAGAAGAATTGAAATCTATAAAGATATCCCAAGACTACTGCTGGATCTTAGAGCCGCCTATTCTGAACTTGTTAAACTACTAAGGAGCAACGCAATTCCATTTAGGTGGGAATTTCCCCAAGGAATATCTTTTACCTTTAGAGGGAGAAAGGTTAGAGTAAGAACACTGGAAGAGAGAGACAAATTCCTGTCTACATACGGAGAGGACCTTCAAAAAGGAATTGAACTACCTTCTGGGCCTGAGGCAACGCCAGTACCAACATCAGCACCTGTGGAACCTGAAGATTCTGAGAACAAGATACCACCCCTTGAAAAATAACCAGATAGTTCAGGATGTCTCTGCAACTGTTGAGCTGGAATATTAATGGTTGTAACATTCCGGAAAAAAGGAAGAAAATATTTCATATATTAAAAAAAGAACAATTGGACATTATTTGTTTACAAGAAACACATGTGACGAGGCTCCACAGAAAAGTGTTAATAAATAAAAGATTGGGCCAGGAATTTGTATCGTCGGACAAAGTCAAGAAGAGAGGCGTGGTGATATATGCAAAAGAGAGCCTGTCACCTAAATTCCTATTTAAAGATGAACATGGAAGAATTTTGGCTATTGAGATACAATATCAAGGAGAGAAACTGCTGATATTAGGAATCTATGCACCTAATGAAGGGAAATCGGAATTTTACAAGAAGTTGCAGGAGACAATGCTGGACTATCTAGACTACAACAACATCATAATGATGGGAGATATGAATGGGGTCGTATCAACCAACATGGACAAGTCACAAAGTCAAAATGTTACAAAAGACGGCAGACTACCTAAAACCTTTTTTGAAATGACTGACAATATGGATTTGATTGACATTTGGAGGACAAAGAACCCACTAGGAAGAGAGGGAACATTCTTTTCTGAAGCCCAACTGACCTGGACAAGAATCGACCAAATATGGATTTCTAGAGGCCTGGCACCTAAGGTCAGAAAAGTGGAAATCTGCCCAAAGACCTGCTCCGACCATAATGCAGTAAAGATGGATATGACACTATTACCAACTGGATCCTTTAGATGGAAGATGAATGACAATTTGTTTAGAGATCAGGAAATTACCAAGAAGGCCCAAAAAGTTTTGAAGGACTATTTTGAGATAAACATGAACAATATGGTGGAAAAAAGAATAATCTGGGACGCAAGCAAAGCTGTAATGAGGGGATTCTTGATACAACAGAATGCAGTAAAGAAAAGAACACAAAATGAGAAAAAAGATAAGATCTTGGATAAAATAAAAGAATTAGAGAAGAAATTAAGAGTGAATCCGAAGTCACAGCCAACTCTGAGAGAAATTAAACTTTATCAAACACAATATTCTAAATTGATAAATCAGGAAATTGAATGGAAAGTTAAATTAATGAAACAAAAAACGTTTGAGTCGGCGAATAAATGTGGAAAACTGCTAGCTTGGCAGTTGAAGAGAAGACAAAGATTAAATACTGTTACAAATTTAGAGGTTGATGGAAAAAACATCCAGAATCCAGTGGATATCAGAAAGTGTTTCCAGAGATATTTCAAAAAATTATACACCCAAGGGCCGCAAGACGATGTTGAGATTAAACAATTTTTGGCAAAAAACGGACTATCTAAATTGTCACAAGAAAATAGGACAATCCTGAATTCTAAAATAACACGACAGGAGATCGAACAAGCCATCCAGAACATGCAACTTGGCAAATCTCCAGGACCAGATGGGCTGACCTCCAAGTATTATAAGACATTAAAAGACTATTTGATACAACCTTTGATGGAGGTCAGCAATGAAATTATGGAGGGGAAGAGGGCACCGGAGTCGTGGAAGGAAGCGTTCATCACTTTAATACCAAAGTCGGAAGCTGAAAAGACACAACTTAAGAACTACCGTCCCATCTCTCTTTTAAATGTGGATTACAAAATATTTGCAGACATTTTGGCAAATAGATTTAAAAAAGTTTTAAATGAAGTAATTCATAAGGACCAGGCCGGCTTTCTCCCAGGTAGACATCTGTTTGCTAATACAAGGAACATTATTGACATTTTGGAACTTTTGCAAACAGACATAAATACAAAAGCAGTTTTAATTTTTATAGACGCGGAGAAGGCCTTTGACAATATCTCCTGGAAATTTATGATGGGAAATTTAAAAGAGATGGGAGTGGGACGGGGTTTTGAGAATGGGATTGAGGCGATATATTCAGAACAGAAAGCTAAACTGATAGTTAATAATGTGGTTACAGAAGAGTTTAAAATTGAAAAAGGGACACGACAAGGCTGCCCTATTTCCCCTTTGTTATTCATTTCGGTTCTGGAAGTGCTATTGAACATGATTAGAGGGGATCGGTTGGTGGAAGGAATTCAGGTCGGTCAGAAACAATATAAATTAAAAGCTTTCGCAGATGACCTGGTTTTGACCTTGCAGAAGCCAGAGCCCAGTACGAAAAGAGTATTACAACTGATTAATGACTTTGGTCGGGTGGCTGGATTTAAACTAAATAAACAGAAAACTAAGGTTTTGGGGAAAAATTTGACTGATACAGAGTCAGAACGGTTTCAGAATGAGACGGAACTTAATGTGGTTAAAAAAGTAAAATACCTAGGGGTAAACATAACAGCAAAAAATCTAAGTCTATTTAAGGACAATTATGAAAAATGCTGGACAGAAATTAAGAGAGACTTAGATAGTTGGTCAAAACTGAAACTTTCTTTGTTAGGCCGAATTGCTGCCATCAAGATGAATGTATTGCCAAGGATGTTGTTTTTATTTCAAACACTTCAGGTCTTGGACAAAACGGAGTGCTTTCAGAAGTGGCAGAGAGACATCTCTAAGTTTGTCTGGCAGGGCAAAAAGCCCAGAATTAAGTTTAAGATATTAACCGATGCAAAACAAAGAGGGGGCTTTGCCCTGCCAGACTTAAAGTTGTATTATGAAGCCGCAGCGTTCTGCTGGCTAAAAGACTGGCTACTTCTTGAAGACACTGATGTGTTGGATTTGGAAGGGTTTAACAATGCCTTTGGATGGCATGCATATTTATGGTATGACAAGGTTAAAGCAAATAAGGCCTTCAAGAACCATATTGTCAGAAAATCATTGTTTAATGTCTGGACAAAATATAAAGACTTGCTGGAAAATAAAACACCAAGGTGGCTTTCACCTTTGGAAGCCAAGGCCCGAAAAAGACCCAATATGGAGGCTAAATGGCCAAAATATTGGGAAATACTAGAAAAGGATGGAGACAATTGGAAATTGCAGAGTTTGGAGAAAATGAAAGACAAAGTGCGAGATTGGTTACATTACGCTCAGATTAAAGAAGTTTTTAAAAATGATAAGAAACTAGGGTTCCAGGTGGAGAAATCGAAATTAGAAACAGAATTGTTAGAACCAAAGATTAAGGTACTTTCAAGGATGTATAACTTGCTGTTGAAATGGAATACACAAGACGAAACGGTTAAATCGGCTATGATAAGGTGGGCACAGGACATTGGGCATAATATTATGTTTGAGGACTGGGAGAGGTTGTGGAGTAATGGATTGAAATTTACTGCATGTAACGCTCTGAAAGAAAATGTAATGAAAATGATCTATAGATGGTATATGACCCCAGTCAAACTTGCCAAAATTTACCACCTGTCTGATAATAAGTGTTGGAAATGCAAAGAGTGTGAGGGAACGTTCTTCCACCTCTGGTGGACTTGCCCTAAAGTGAAGGCGTTCTGGG
The DNA here is from genome assembly GCF_964106645.2 of Podarcis pityusensis. Taxonomy (NCBI): domain Eukaryota; kingdom Metazoa; phylum Chordata; class Lepidosauria; order Squamata; family Lacertidae; genus Podarcis; species Podarcis pityusensis. The sequence goes on along the minus strand of NC_138026.1, from coordinate 44,061,651 downwards.
AAATGATTTATAATGAACTGAAAAAGGTATTTAAATATACCTTCACTAAGAAACCAGAGGCTTTCCTTTTGGGTATTGTCGGCCAAGGGGTGGCAAAGAAGGACCAGACATTTTTTATGTATGCAACAACAGCAGCAAGGATACTTCTCGCAAAACATTGGAAAACTCAAGATCTACCCACACTGGAAGAATGGCAGATACAACTGATAGACTACATGGAACTGGCTGAAATGACTGGCAGAATCCGTGACCTGGGAGAAGAGAGGATCGAGGAGGACTGGAAGAAATTTAAGAATTATTTACAAAAGTATTGTAATTTGAGTGAATGCTAAATAAGATGCTAGATCAAAATAACTGAGCACCACTAAATTTAGAAGTTTTTAAGAAAATAAGTAAGATTGTGAAATTTAGCTCCTTACTGAGAATTATAAGATTATGAAATATAGAAGGGATATAAGAATTTAAATAAGATGATAAATTGCTGACAAAACGTTACAACGATGAAAGTGGGAGCGGGAGATGTGAGGAAGTCCAAAGAAAATGTGAAAATATGTTAAGATCAATGTTATATTGCTTATTATGTTTATCTTTATTGTAAAACCTAATAAAATGCTTTAAAAAAAAAATGAAATGCTGCACTTACTCACTACTGGCATCAATAAAGATTTTTACAGCATATAAACAGGTGGGGAACTTAGACTAACATTCCTTTGAAAGCCTAGTTAATTAATACATTTGAAATAAAAATGAGTAGAAATAAGAAAACTGTACATTGCAATTACTACCCACAAATTTTACAATGAGTGTCAGCTTTGAGGAGACTATAAAGAGGCTTACAGCTCTATAAGAACACAAACCAATTACATTAAAATTGTGAATAAAATGTCTTCCTGGATGAGAGTGTTTTAGAAGACAATAAAGTTAGAAGGACTTTTCTTTTGGTATTTTGTCTTTAAAATACCATTGAACATATTTCCTAAAATAAAAAAAAAGGAAAACTGATTTATTCACAGAGTGCCTCTTTTGCTTTTTAACTTAATTGCAGCACAACTCTGTGGATGACTACTCAGAAGTAAATCCACTGATTTCCATTTAGGTTGCTTTTATGTTTTCTTCAAGCAGAAACAGCCTTGCAAAACATTCAAGTGCTCCAGCTTGCTTCCATTGGAGGAAGCTATTATGTAACATCATCTGAGGGGTATGTAAGATGGTTGGAGAAAGCTGCAATGTATTGCAGAGCAGGGTGAAAGTTGATTTAAAACCCAACAACTTTATTTTAATTTAATAAATTTATATTCTGCCTTTTGAGAATGATGAATTCCAGTATCTTAAAATTCAAATCCATTTTATAAAACCTTTTATGAGTCAGCAGCAATGAACAATAAGTACAAGCCACAGTCAGCAAAGAGGGGGGGGGGACACATCTGACACTCCTCAGCCAGCTTGTAATTTTAAGGATTATGTTAAGTGCCCAGAATTCCACCCTTGAACATTTTGCTAAAAGTCTCCCAATTTCTCAAAAAGGCATGAAAAATGTTCACCTCTTTTTGTAAAATGTGATAAAATGAACAGCCAAGCCAACCATGTATTTTTCTCTTAGTATTGTTGGTATCCATCTGTCTCAAGAGACAATGGAGTTGTGCCTCCGGGAGTGAGGTCAAACCTCTGTTAGCAGCACCTCTCTGGGGTGCAAGCCTGGGCAATGTGTATATGAAGGTCTTGGGTTGCTCAGACAAGAAGACCCCGCTCTTAGCCTCACTGATGTGGTCCAAAGGAAATTGGAGCAATATGTCTATCACTAGCTTGGCTGCCAAAGTTGCTGGAAGGACGCACGTAAAATGCCACCCAACTATCTTATAGTCAATTGAAAATTTGGGGTTTGTAACTTTGGGGTTTGTCTTAAAAAGGCTCAGCAGTTTTCAGGATGTCCTGGATTTTTCTTTTTGGAATATGACAACCCTACATCTTATGGCATGGGTAGGCAAACTAAGGCCTGGGGGCCGGATCCAGCCGGATCGCCTTCTAAATCCGGCCTGCGGACGGTCCAAGAATCAGCATGTTTTTACATGAGTAGAATGTGTCCTTTTATTTAAAATGCATCTCTGGGTTATTTGTGGGGCATAGGAATTCATTTTTTGTTTTTGTTTTTCAAAATATAGTCCGGCCCCCTACAAGGTCTGAGGGACAGTGGACTGCCCCCTGCTGAAAAAGTTGGCTGACCCTGTGACTTAGGGACTGTACTCCAGACTTGTGTAGGGTTTACGCCTTAGCCTTTTCTTCTCCCGAAGATATCCCACAAGGCAGCAAAGGTTTCGACTTTTCCTTCTCCTAGATGGGCTACTTCCCAGGTTGATGAGCCCCATCTACCCCTCTCTTAGTATACCCAGTCATCAATAGTACAGAATTGACTTTTACTGCATATATATTCCTCATGTTGAATTCTACTACCAAATATACTTACTTGTACATCAATGACCTTCTTGTTAATCTTCTAAAGTACAACTCCTCCCCCCTTTTTATTTGTCCCTTACCACCAGTGACACAAGTGTTTTCCAGGCTGAAGAGCATCTCCTCATAGCCCCACACAATCTCCAATATTTTTTTAAGTCCGAAGCAGAATGTGTGTTTCTCAGATCACATTTTCTTATTAGGTGGCTTTGACAAGTCACTGTTCACCTTTAATTCCCAGTCTGTAAAATGAAACCCATAATTACTTTTCTGACAGAAGTTGTGAGGATGAATTAGATCTAAATTGCAAAGCACTTTATATGCAAATGGCTGCATGCTAACTCCTCTCGCACCATAACATGAGCACTTGGGACAGGATGTAGCATCTATTACACCAAAGCTACAATATAAAAGAACAGTTAAGCACTGTGGGAACTTTACAGTGAAATCACAATTGAGTGCAAATCACAACAAAGTTCAAATGTATGTAATTACAACAAGAATACATTCCCAAATCATCCTCAAAATTCTGTATATATTGCTCCCGAAATTCATAAGATATTCTCTAAATATATAAATATTTACAAAATGCTCCCTACCCACCCAATTGAAATCTCTGTTGGACATCCAGCAATATGTTGTTTCAAAGCTTGATATTTGAGAAACGATGTGAAATGTGGGGTTAACTAACCATGATGTCAAAGGCAACTATGTATGTGGAAATTGATAGAATTTGATAAACAATATGTAACAGGTAAAGGTATAGGACTCCTGGATGGTTTAGTCCAGTCAAAGGCAATGATGGGGTGTGACGCTCATTTTGCTTCAGGCCGAGGGAGCCAGCATTTGTCCACAGACAGTTTTCTGGGTCATATGGCCAGCATGACTAAACCACTTCTGGCACAGCAGAACACCGTGACAGAAGCCAGAGCACATGGAAACGCCGATAATGTAACAACTTTGAGCTGGAAACTTCAAATGCCAGATTTTGAGGATGACGTTCACATTCAATATAAAAATTTAAAATTTAGCACTCTGATTTTGAGTGGAGATACTGAAACTATTGGCAAACATTAAAAAATTAAGAAGACAGCATCTGCATTTAGGAAAAAATTCTTCTACAATAATATAAATGATCTGGTTTCTATTGCACTATACTGTAATGATTTTGCATTTAGTTTTGCATTTTTAAGCAAGCTATGTGGCTTTGTTATACCCTCAAACCGTCTCCATAATAACAGGACATTCCTGGAATTACAGAAGCCATCCCAGCTTCTGATTTGATCCTGGAATGTCCATGGCTATGAGCCGACACTTGCAGTGGTGCCGCACTCTTGCGTGACCCAGCTGACATGTGTGACACCAAAAGACACCATGTCCTGATTTCATCAGGGAAAAGTTGGAGGGTTAGAGCCATTGGTTATTTGAGTGAGAGGCAATCCCATAAGACAGTGGTGGCCAAACTTGGCCATCCAGCTGTTTTGGGACTACAACTCCCATCATCCCTAGCTAACAGGACCAGCTAACAGGACCAGTGGTCAGGGATGATGGGAATTTTAGTCCCAAAACAGCTAGAGGGCCAAGTTTGGCCACCACTGCCATAAGACATAGGGCACATCATTCAGTAGGTTACCCTGACTCTATGGATAGACTTTTCTGAGGGTCCAGGGAGTTAGACAAGGAAGGAAAAGACTTTCATAGATCCATTGGATACAATGCTGAGTGTGCTTTCACCTTCAAATATTTAGGAAAAGATTCATACAGAATTAATATGTATTCACATGAGGACATTATTCCCCCTGCCCACCATCACTCTTTTAATTGGTCTGAGGAATGGGTTATCTGAATTCAGTGGAGGCCTTTTGTCTTCCTCTTGTGGTAAAATAAGCTCACTCTGGAATTTAGTCACCAGATGGCTATGGTCTATGGCCTATGGAGACCATTTCTCAGTGGTGTCCTTCTGTAAAGAAGACTGTGTTGTACAGTGTATACATGGACACATTTACATAAGAAGACATGTAGAGCCACTCATGGTTGCAGTGTAGAATTCTTTAATGCCTGGGTCTACCAGTGACTGTGAGTCCCTTTTAATAACACAAGCAAGCCAACAGCCTGTTTTTCATCCACTCTGAGATGACAGTCACAAAGGCTTTATCACTGACATCTTGAACACACACATAAAAAGTACCTGTGCCAGCTAATGAAAAAGCTAAGTGACTATTTTTTTATATAAATTAACTAGGGACCATATTTAACTTCTCAGCGTTAGTCATTTGTGCTACAGCCTGGACTTAAGCCAGCGACTCAGCAGGAGAAGAGTAATAGTTATGCATCAAGTGACCACAGGTTCCATATATGATATTTTGAAGAGTGACAGAAATAATGAATATAATTAAAGCAGCATGAAGCCAAGGCAAAGATAATTAATGTGCAACCTAGAAGGTTCTATGAAGTCTCTACCATGAAAAAAAACTTTCACTTAAAGAGTTTAGTATAATCTGAACTAATTAACTTCCCCTTTCTCTCAAATAAAAGAAATGATTTTTGGGCTAGGCCTTGCAGATAATGCTGACAGTAAATACTAAAAAATCAACAAAAACATTTTTAAAATGTTTTTTAAAAATATTATTCTTTTAAAAAAGCAGTTGTTCGTTGCAAAAGAGGAGTCGGATTTGATCAATCTGGTTGCTGTGTTGTTGGACAGCAATTTAAACCTGCTCCTTCCATTAATTGAAGGCATTTTCTTTCATGGAGGAGCCACTGATGCAAGCTGAGGGAAGGCAGCGAGGAGCTACTGCCATTGACTCCTGACGTAGCCGGAAGCCTTTGTATGGAAACTTTCAATACTTCCATTCTGTTCATGGGAGCAATGTGTGATGGAACTACAACAGTAATAAAACAACTAAAGAAAGCTGAAATGTAATCAGTGAAAAGAGAGGCCAATAGGTAGGTTTAAAATGTGTATGTAAGGCTGATTTATGTAACTGTGAGAGCACACACATTTCTCAAGGACATTACAAAGCGGGTTCATTCTGCGGATGAGAAACCATTTGTTTCCTCTGTGCACTTAATATTCATAAATATATTTTCCTGAAAACATTCATTTAAGACAAACCACATTCATTTACTACACACCAAAGACCAGATTCATCTGATAATGAGCAATTTGGTGTAATTTCAAATATAGCAAATGCAATATTATTGCAATTTGTAATTAATAAATGGAAACAGTTTTATTTTCTTTTAGAATTATTCTTTATCCTTACTTGATTAATCTAATGTGAAGCATTTCACAGTATATTATTTTAACATGCATTGTGCCCACTTGGCTTTAATAGGCCCTAAAAAATACTGCTGATGGGTGACATTGAATGTTCCAGTCACAAGTGACTTGCAATAAATCCAGTACAATTAATACTGAATATTTACAGGTGAGAGGTGCAGACTGATACATGAAGGGCAGTATATCCCAAAAGTGAGCAATGAAGTTTTTACAGACGAAGACTGCAGGGCTTTCTTCACCATCCACAAGTGTTTTGGATATATCATGAGGATCAGTTGAACACAGCTGATAGCTCATGAACAACCTTAGATTGATCTGCTCTCATTCTTGGAAAGATTAATTCAGTATCTGTCTAATTTAAAGTATCCGATTTTATGCAATTATTACATCCATTACAACAATGACCATAATTCAGTTTTGAGCTATGTTTTCAAAGGCCTTGGACTGTTGAAGAAAGTGGCAGGGGAAGTGGCTCATTTTAAATTCCTGCAAGCTGGAACACAATTAAAAGTGATTGTGATTAGTCCCATTAACGTGACTGACATTTACTCTGTTGTCATTGGACAGAGGGCTAACTTCCAACACTGCAGGTAAATGAACAGTAAATGGCAACGAGATGTACTTATTTTATATTACAATGATAGCTATGAGTTTAAGACCTGAATCTAGAAAAATATAGAAAGGTCATGGAATCTCCTTCCAAATGCCTAAGCGCTTTCCCAGACATATGCATGTAGCTGTAGCTGTGTTCCAGATTCTTGGCTACCTGTCGCAGTGACAAGGTCTGTCCCTGGATACCTAACTTGAATGGTCTTCAAGAACATAGAAAATTGACACCTTTGCTGTGAGGGGAGTAAGTGCAGAGATGCAACATACGATTTTGTGTGTGTAGGGAGGTTTTGTATGGAGGAATATTCAGTCATGTGAGTCTCCTCCCTTTTGTTCTGTAGTGATCCAACCATTGTGACTGTGCTATGTGTGAAATTGGAGGTCAAAGACTATTAAAATAGAGTTGAGATTCATACATCACCTATGCTACCTGGCAATTTTGGCTGCAACCTGTCCTACCTGGCAACTGAGGCTGCATAGTTTTGGACTGATCCTTGCAAATTTCCCATTGGAAGCAGGGTTAACAAGCTATCCATATCAGAAAGACATGTTGGCTTAGCTCTTAAACTGCTATTCCATTCATAAAAGGGCAGCAATTTGCACCAATTCTCTCCCTGCTCCATCTGCAGCTCCCTGCAATATCTTATGCCATTCCCAAAGATTCCATTATCTCAGAGTTTTGTTTGGGTTTGTATGTAGGACCTGCAGAGGAAAGGGGGAGAGCATGAACATTGCTTTGTCCATGGAAAGAAAAGTAAGATCCAAGCCCATGAAAGAGATAACCCCAAAATATTCATTTCTCCATCTGAGATATTGTTTGGCTGGGATCAACACAGGAATAGGTCACACTTAATATTCCCATTCTTTTTTTAGGGGCATTTAATTACCAGGCTAGGTTGTTTAATCAAAATACCGCTGTGAAATGTATTTTGTGTCATTTTATCTTCTTATCCCCATGCATATTTTTCAAACGGATGCACTGAAATATATGTCGCATGGTAATACGATCAAGAATGATGCAGTAATACCTCGCACATCATATCACAATACACAGGAAATTTGAAATGTAAAGAAATGGAGTGTGTAACTTATTGCTGGGGCGGGAGGGCCACTTCAGGTTTTGCATATGTTTGACACTTAACAGCAGACCCCAACCACATTCTGAGTTGACTACCAAAAGCAGAAAACCGTCCTATTTAGATAAGGAGAGAGAGAATAAAACTTCAAAATTTTGATAGGTCAGTTCCTAAAAAAGGCATGAAATGGAAGATATTTGATCTGTTAATCTCATTATCCCCATTTCTTTCTTTTTTATCAGATTACTTGATGGCTTTAGACAAGACACAATCTCTTATCACATGTGTGCTGCTTTGAGGTCCCTGGAGAAAAAGGTGAGATATAAGTGCAATCAATCAATATCTTAGGAATGGGGGAAATAGATGAAATCTAGCCATACGCATACAGTTGGAATTTAATGTCCACACCCACTTTCAGTAACAGTAGGTTGATGGGATGTTTTTAATACAGTGGTACCTCGGGTTACATACACTTCAGGTTACAGACTCCACTAACCCAGAAATAGTACCTCGGGTTAAGAACTTTGCTTCAGGGTGAGAACAAAAATTGCACGGTGGCAGCAGTTGGCCCCATTAGCTAAAGTCTGTGTGAGTTTTTGTTTGCTTGTTCGTCTGTAAGTCACTTTGAGTTGCCTTTGGCAGGAAAATGTGAGCAGTAAATTTAATAAATGAATGAATAAAATTCATTTGATGCAGCTGGGACACACATCCCTCTGCAGAATCATTTGCCACTTGGAAATAATGCCATACCATGTGGTACAGTCCTGGAAGTGATGTTCTCCTGCATGTGTGATCAGCTTTCAGGTGACGGCTGTCGATCAGTTGTGTGTGGGAAACCCGATATGAGTGAATAATGGTAAAAGACTTGGGTTGCAGAATACCAGTTACACAAGTGTTTGATCTAAAATACAAAATGTAATGTGAGGCATTATGAAGATCCCTTAGGTAACTTACCCATATTATTACTACTATTATCATCATAATCACCATGATCATCAGTTTTTATTAGTATGCCATTGTTACATTGAAAAGTTTGTGAACAGAGGCTTACGCTGGCAATGCGAACAGCAATACATAGCAAAATTGACAATCACAATAGACAATTCATAATAGCAGCAGTAGAACAGCGGTATATATCTAATCCAATGTCAATAAAAGGTGGTGGTGGTGGTTTTACAACCAGCAGCAAATGCAAACAAAAATGACATCTCAAAGCATTTCAATGCTCTTAAAATAATAATATCTCATAAAAACAGTCTAGTAATCCATTCAATACTGATGTGATAGATTGTAAACCATGCACTGGCTTTTGCAGGCATGACCTATGTATCCCTTTCCTATTGATCAAGATGGTTTATTACTCTGTGGAATTACAATCCTACACAGCCTGAGATATCGCACTATCACTAGAATTGCCGAAAATAGACTGTATTATACCATGAATTATAAATAACTGTATTTTTATTTACTTTCTTGTTTTGAATAGCCAAAAAAAGAAGTAGAAGAAGACGAGGATCTGGCATCTTTAATGAAGGCAAGAATATAATGCAAACTGAACCCTGTAAACAGTGAAATACTCTGCAGAAGAGCAAAAGGTGTGAGTTCAAACGGGTATGATGTTACTTGAGGTGAAGAATAAAATAGATTGTTTCCTTATTTTCAGGGAGAGCATTTGCAAAACACCATATTGTTTAAAGTTTCAAATCCACAGCAGCTGAAGACTAATAATGAAATTTAATGAGCTGTCTCGGTATGGGGGGGGGGGGGGAGTTGACTCACATCTGCAGTACATCCATCTGCAAATCATACAAAGTACAGCAGCAGAAAAATCTTCCTCTTTCGCAACCTAATATGGCCTTCCAGATACAAGTGGCATTCTTAAGTGTCAACCCTTTCTCTAATTGCGAACTCAGGCAGTGAATACCAATGACTACGTCACCAAATGGGGTGGCTGAAAAACAAGAAAGAGCTATCAGTAGACTTGGGGGGAGAACAAGGTTTGCAGAAGTAGGATTTTGCCAAACCACAACCTTAAAGGAGCAATCCCTACCACAACAGTGCATGCTTAGTAGCTGTGGAATGTTAAATGTCAGGGGAGGGAGATTTTTGGGAGGTGGGGCAGTACTGTAATTGGGAATCCTGGAGAGGGATATGGCTACCAGAAAGGAACCTAGAATTTGAGTACTCCTGCTAAGGGGTGAGGATGTGGTTCAATGTTTTGTTGCAGATTCCGCTAGGCTGCATCCACACGACAGCTTTTTCCATTTTCCTGACATTTCCCTAACTGTTCATTTCTGCATTGTTATACTTGAGCTTTCACGTGACATAAAAGCCACTTTACAGTAGACATAGTGCAAGTCTAGCACTCATTTCCATGATATTTCCAAACAGATATTTTCTGAAAGCAAATAACACAGAAATGAATGCTGAACTTATGCTATGTTTCACTATATTTCCAGAAGTGACATCACGTGGAAACTAAAATATAATGCAGAAATATTGGGGCAATGGAGTAAGCTACCGTGTGAACGCCAGTTGTTGCTATACTACAATATAAAATACAGTAAAGGCTGATGTACACAATATCTCCAAGGTAGTTTCTACGCAATCAGCATTTTCTTCTTTTATCCATTAAAACTGTATTATGCCACTGTTGATGCATTGGATCATATGCTGGCTTTGATGACGCTGGCTCTATTCCTGGGAATTGTGCTTTGATGTGATTGTTGTCTATGTGGATGCTATTTCATGTGCCAAGCATCTTTTGGAATGGGTCACATACATAAAAAGAACTAGTTGCTATCCATCAGCAGATTACAGCTGTTCCATACTAACATGTTGCACTGCCATTATTTAGCAGATCGCCAGACCTTTGTGAGGAGCTGGTGCACACAAATTGCTTTTTATGTGGAACTGCACCTAAGCTGTTTGTCTGTTTTTGTGTGGCAAATGCAATGAACTATAGGTGAACCAATTTACAATATTTACTAAATGTTAGACGTGTATGTCGCCTCTCTCTGGGGGCTGAATGATATGGCAAATTTGGGAACTATCCCCCTGAAATGTGAGGTCAATGTGTCCTCCCCATAGGGTTGCCAGATTTTGAAGAGCAAAAACGAGGACACATTTGCCAACTTCTACTTTTAATTGTGGATCGCTATCACGACTCTCATTTTACATACCCATGAAGAAGAGGACGTGTCCAGGAAAAAGAGGACATATGACAACCCTAAGACGCCACCATTTGCTGTTGTCTATTTAGACCACACATTCTAAACAGGAAATATCCAGATCTCCATATGGGTGGCATCCTCCTTCTTCATCTTCTCTCCTAAGTTTCTTGAATTTGTGTCAATAAGAAAGTATTCAAAGAGAGAAAAGTGTAACCATCTGGAACACTATGGCAAGAAATAAAGCCTATTTATAATATCAATTATCCCTACAGGGTATGAATTTCCTTGTATTTTGAAGATTTCATAGGGGGGAAAGAGAAAAAATAGTTTCTCTCCATGTTGTCCAGTATTTGATTAATATCCTAGAGTTTGCATAGGTGATAAATGAGGTGGAGAAGAGAGCCCATAGTGTTCTACCAATGAAACAGAAACCTACTGAGAGCAGCAGGAAAATTAATCAAACTTTTTGGATAAAGTCAAGAGAAAGCAAAGCATATTCCCCATCTGATGACAAAACAGCAACGAGCCAAAATAATTGCACTAACAACAAATGTGCTGGTTTATAACGCTGCTGAGATGCTGAAAGTAAAGATGTTACAACAGCACTGGTTAAGCTATCACTGCATTGTCTTTCATCTTGTATAGGCCAGTTTGCCCATACTCAGTGGGAGAAGTTCAGGTGAACATTCCACCAGTGCAAGGATTTCAGCTTCGCAGATAGAAAGGTTCCCCACCCTCTGCACACTGTTCTGTGGGTTCTTCCACCCCCAATACAATTTCAGTGGGTGTGTGGGTGGGGAGACAGGGGAAAGTTCCATTGTGCAAATCCTTTACAGAGATTCTGCTGATGGGACTCATTCGGTTCACCCCACCCAATTGGTTTAAGCCAGTGGCACCGTTTACAAGTCCTGGAATCCAATATGGTTTAGGGTGTCAATGGTAGGTGCCATCTATTGGTTACGTTTACTTGCTGTGTAGCTTCTTTTGATATTTCTGTCCTGAAAACGTTGCTGGTGTGGCTACATGACGTGCTTCGATTTGGTGACAGTGTTTGAAACCTCACTTTAATTGTCAGGTCGACGCTGCAATTTGCAGGTTCGTGTGCTATGTATGCTTTGGGATCCATATAGAACAATGCCTTCAAGAGCTGGACAGATCAGATGCGGCAGGTAGAGGTGCATTCCTGCTGGCTATTATGAAGGCAAATAGATGCATTTCTACCCAGGATGTTGCTCCTAACCTTAAGGAAATTTTTAAAATTGCAATAATATGGTAGAAATAGCATAAGATAAATGAGTTTCTGTATAAGGTTGTCATCATAATATATCCAGGTAATAGAGAGTTGGGGAGGGGAGGTGCTGAGAAACTCAGACATTAAAAATGAAAGGTGTATTAGTTTCATAAATCATTTTTGCCACAAAACAACAGAAGACATAGAATTTATTTTCACTTATTAGTAGTGGCCCATTACCTCGTTATGGATTCTCTTCACCATGTCACTTTTGAGTGATAAGACTGCTTGCCTTGCTTAGTGCAATGTACACACCATCCTACCCTACACAAACACACCCTTCTTGATGTGCAAATCCTCTTTTGGGGAGGATTTAATTTCAACAGGATCCCATCTGAAGTCTCAGTTTGGGTCACAATGAGGTGAATGTTACTGAATTTATCACTGAGTGTCTTCAACATACAGGTCTAGATAATACTCGCAAATAACAAGAGACACATGTGTCCTATTTCTTGGATAATTGCATCTTCATACTTCTGCCATTTTTGACTGACATAAATGTTAACTCATTTTGGAGGGTCAGTCTTAGTTCTGTGGCCCTCTGTTGCCCTCCCAGGAATCTCTTGAAGATATTCAACTATAGAGGCTAATGTTCTTAATGCTACCTACACTGTGCACTTGTTAATTTAGAAACCATGCTAGAGCCCTACCAGACTTACAGCAGGCTGAATTTTGGCAGGAACAGAGCCAGGGTTGTGGAGAGAATAGTTTCCCCTAGCACCTGGTCTAAATTCCCTCAATCATCCATTGTTCCTTAAACTTACACCACCAACTCTGAAGATAGATTCAGATGAGTGTCCTGAACAAGCATGGCAACATCATTGTGATGTCATGCAGTTCACTGTGGCTGCTGATTGGATGAGTTCACCCATGAGGCTCCTCTAGGAAAGGTAGCGGCAGCTGCGGCGAATAAAGGGATGGGGAGAAATAGTGTCAAAGAAGCTGTAATAGGCCAAAGAATGGTTTTGAACAACAGACCTGTTCCTTCTCATTAAATCTGTACTTAGCCACAAGCCCTCCTCCTTTGTTCTGTCTAATAGCCAACCACCCTTTTTATCCTCCCTGTGTTGGACTTTTATTGCTTATTGTGTATCCCTGTAAAATTTTGGAAACAGCAGGCAAAATGCAATTGCATTTATCTTATTGGATCCTGTTTGGTGGAAACGTCCTTTAATATGTCTGTCCTCCTGTGGCAGTAAGGGAGATGCACGGAATGAACACTTAAATTTGCAATCCTGAATTCACTACTTTAAAAGCAAATGTGGCATTTATTTTCTGTCTGATAGAATTTATCTGTGGGGTGTGAAAAGTGCACAGTTATTCATCACATTTCCTTCCTTTTTTGTCCATATTAATGATTGCACACCCTCCAGGTGATTGCATCCTCTTTCTGTCAATGTACATGGGGGGGGGGGGAATAATGTGTTTTTTCCTATTAAACATCTTGAAGGAAATATATTTGCAGGCATGCTACCCTCCCCTCGCCATAATGGAATCCATTTTACAACAGTGAATGCAAGCTACAAACTTTCCATTGTTATTATACTGGGATTCAGTGCCAATATATTTTATCAAAACGTAGCATCTGCCTTGTAATGCAGCATGTTCTGCTTTGGTGACAAAATGGCAATGCACCAGTGACACCAAATGCAGTGACAGATGGGCTGATAAAAATATTGCTTTAGGGGAAGAATGGGGGAGAGCTACTTCTCCTAACTTTGCGTGCTGCCAAGATTAAAATATTACAGGTGATCTAATTGGCTTCCTAAGAAGTTTTTAGACGATGGATTTCCACGCATTTTACCTTTCCTCGCTAATTCAAAGAAACCTCATCCTTTGATTCAGAAGTCTACTGAGCTGGAGAGAAAAAAGGAATTATACATTTGCCTCCCTCCACTACCACCGTACTGTGCTATGCTTCCTGAAGGGTAGTAAATGTGCCTTGTAAGCTTTTTTTTACCTATTGCTCGTCTTAAGACTGTTGATAATTGTGTACTGCAGTGATGTGTGTGAGCGTGTATATATATCCTACTGCAGCGTTTTTGTGATTCAGGCATTTTTCATAAAGTTGTGCAATTCCTCCAGAAACTTGCTTTGACCTTATTGGATTAGTAGAAAGTGACGCAAAGTGTCAGCCGGCAGCAGAGTACAAAGTGTATAGTATTGATTGGGGGACTTTGGAAATGGCAGCCCAACCACTTGCATCCAAACAGCTAACCAATCTACTCCCAAATACACCCTATGTTTTGCTTGTATTACCAAAATTTCTGGAATAATTTTATTACCCTCTGAGGAGCCATGGGCAGAGTGGGGGCAGAACACAACATTAGTTGCAATAAAATACAAAGCAACAATATTGGGATTTTAACAGGCCACAACTTTATTGATTACAGATGTCAGCAGGCTTTGGCCATAGGCATTGGGTGTGTATCCTAAAATCAACCAGCCTGACTGCTGGTTTATGACTGGCAGGGTTGACCAAGGTTAAGGACCACCCTATGATGTGCATCAAATCAGGGCAATGCCCAAGGCCACCATTTTGGGGTGCTATGGCCCATCTGCCCCTGAGCTACATGTCTGGACAAGAAGCAGCTCCTCCAGGCTTCTATTAAGGAGATATCTTTTAACCACAGAGCTTAGACTAATGATCCAACCCAATGTCTTATCTGCTAGTAAGTTGTGACAGTTACTATGACATAGGCCAAACTTTCAGACAAGAACCAATTAGCCTAGAGTCAAATTCTTCCCTGGCTCCTAATACGGTGACCAAATATTAATATTAAAAAAGAAATAATGTTATTTCCATATTCCCAGATTCCCTCATTTGTCTAAGGCCAAGGGTTCTAGTATGCCAGAAACAGAGAATTATAGGAATAAACTTCTTGGAATCTTAAACACATTTATCTGCAGCTCTGAAAGTGCAATGAAAGTTATATCCAAGGTGGGCCCTAGTGAATTGTACAGACACAATAGCTCGGAATTAAAGAATTGCAGCCCACGTTGGAATATAGCAAGCTGCCTTATTGTGAATCAGACCATTAGTCCATCTTGCACACTATTGACTACAATGGCTGGCAGGTGCTCTCAGTGGTATCAGATTTGCCAATGCTACCTGGAGGTGCCAGGAATTGAAGATGGGACTTACAAGAAAACAATTGAGTTCTGCATCTGAGCCATGGTCTCTTCCCTGAATGACACATGTTTGACCAAGTTTATGTCTCCTACAGTTTCCAGCTGGAAACTGCCTGCAAAAACCGAGAAGATAGCTCATATCATATGGTACCATTGAAGATTCTGGGAACCACTCTCTGTTTGGACCGGTCTCGCCCAAGGCAGAAAATGAACTGCTTAAGACAGTGAAAAAACTTTGCATTGTCTCTAAAAACACGATTGGAATTGATGTGCACAGTTCTGTAGAACCATAAATATGGTTGCAATGGAACCCAGATGACTCCAGTAAGTGAGCTGTGGCATCAGCAAAAGACTGAAATCACCCAGAACTGGGAACACATTCCGTTCAAAGTTCAAATCAGAAGGCTCTTTCAACATTCCAGAATCTAATTATATGCATTTTTGGAATCACTTGTCAAAAAGATGAGTGTTCAGGGCTCCTAGAAATCCTGCTGCACAGAGATTTGGTGTAGGTCTAGTGGGAGGAAGTTCCATAGCAGTGGGGCCACCATGGAGAAGGACCTGTCCTTTGTGCCCCACCACTTTTCTGACCTAGAGGGTAAGAACACCAGGAGAGCCTTCAAAGCAGATCTCAAGGTAGTATGGGTTAAGGCAGATCAGTAAAGCGTGTTCTCCATAACAGAGAGCACGTGTTGCGGTTGGGAAAAACAGGCCACCCTGCAGTGCCGAGGCAAATTTGGAGGAACCCAAGGCCTGTAAATGGTTAAATTGGGTTGCTGGGGAGTTCTGATTGTTGCCAATTCGGAGGAGGGGTCAGAGTCTTTAAATATAGGGGCCAGACGTTGGACGTTCTCTTGGCCGTTTTGCACCGGATCAAGGAGCAACCCGTGCTGAGACGGTTGTATTGCCTGCTAATAATTCTAATTTTCGTGGCCTAGCCACCCTTCCTCCCTTCTCCCGCTTCGCTGTTTTTATCCCTCTTTCCTCCTAATTCTCCTTTATCCTTCATTTTGCCTTAGCCTACCCTCCTTTCCCATCTCGTTGTTCTTTCTACTCCTGTTCATTTCCAAGGTGGTAGATAAGGGGCTGAGGGAGGGGACCCCCCCCCAGCCCGGGGAGGCCTGGTAAGCGTTGCGGCCGCCATCTGGGCCGCGAGGGTGCTGCCCCCTCCACCCCCCTTTTTTTTTTTTTTCTTTGCTTTAACCCCCGTCGTCTCATCGCCTCCTGGCACCCTAGGCCCGGTCTCTGGTCCGGAGGCCCTGAGGGTTTCGGTGGAAGGGGGTGGGCCGGCGGCCGCTCACTTTAGGCCGGGGGGCCAGCCGATTACTTTCTGTGGATCGCGGCTCCGCAGCCGCGGGTCGCGGCGCGGCTCCTTTCCCCCCCCCCGATCCTATCAGAGTAGGATTACGGCCCCGGCTTTGCGGGGGCCATTGCCGCCTCTCACCTGTTTTCCGGGGCTGTTTTCCGGGGCCTTTTGGTTGAGTTCGCGGCTCCGCAGCCGCGGATCGTGGTTGTCCGCTTCCGTGGGAGAGCTTCGGGGCTGCCCCCTTTTAGGCGCGGGCGCACCTTCCCTGTCCTTCATTGGCGGGGATTGCGGCTCCGCGGCTGCGGAGCGCGTTCGGCCCCTCTCCCCCTCCCAACCCCCATTTCGCCCTTGTGGCTTACCTCCTTGAGTGGACGGTGAGCGCTCCCGGCCCCGGCTTCGGCGGCGCGGCTGCCGCGCTCCCGCCTTCCGGCTTCTGGGGGTAAAAAGGAGACGATTTTGCCATTGGCGGGGCGCGGTGGAGCGCTTGCTTGCGCCCGGCCCCTGAGGAGCGTTGGCGGCGCGGCTGAGCTGCTGGCTAGCCGCGCCAGCGCTCTTGAGGCCCGTGCAGGCCTGAGGCCTTGGCGCGGCCTGTAAATCAACATCGGAGGACCTTCCTGACTCATCGGAGTCCTCCATTTGTTTTTTTTTGTTGTTGTTGTTGTTGTTTTTTTTTTTTTGCTGCGCTTGCCTCCCGACTGCTTGCTGGCCCTCTAGTGGCCGTTGGGAGCTATTGCGGCTGTTTGCTCGCGAGCTCCCCCAGTGGCTCAGTGCTGCACTCCAGCCGTCCTGTTTTATTGAATAGGCCAATGAGAGCCACCTTCTGGTTGACCTAGGCATTGCAGCTTCCTATAATTCACTTGGTATAGGCCCACCTGGTGGCTTAGCCCGGTATTGCACCTCCTCTCATTGTGGAAAGAGATATATAAATAGGAATTGTTCCTTGAATTTTAAATTCAGTTGTATTTATTCCTTTTAGTTATTAGTTAGGCACGCACTATTTAATTAAGTTATTGGTTCTTTGAAATAAGTCGCTAGTAGGAACAACAACAGTACGTCAGTATTGGAAAGCGATTGGGCCAGCTGTTGTCAATTCCTCTCCAAAGTTGAGAGTTCTTCTTGGTTTATTAAGTGCGCTTCTTTTGACTTTCATTGTCTTTAAACTAGCAGGTATGGCTCCAAAGAAAGCTTCAACCCGCTCTGGCTCATCTCTTACCGCAAAACGGCCTATTAGAGGCCCATCTCAGGCGCTGCGCTCATCGGCTCCAAGACAGCCAGTGGGGCGGGTACAGTCCTTGGTGGCAAGCATGGCCGGTGACCCAGAAGCCTTGTCTCGCTTTGCGGCGGATATGGACGGTTTCCTGCAACAATGCTCCAGTCAGCCATCCACGTCTGCAAGGCCGCCTTATCCAACGGGGGCATCGTCACCGGTGTCGTCTGCATCTAGCGAGGATGGGAGAGAAGGGTTATCAGCTGGGGGTGTTAGAGTTGATTCCCAGTTAACCCAGCCCCATTACTCACCTGCTGCCCGAGGCCATTCGCCGAGGCCAAGTCGTTCTTCCAGAAGGGCCTCAGGGAGGAGGAATCCTGCGGCATCTGTAGGCCGCCGGGGCAGGAGTGCCCACCCTCCCGCTGAGGTAGCATCTTGTTCTGGCCTTTCTCACGTTGTCTCTTCTCCACCGGCTCCAGGTTTAGCGCAGCCGAATCTTGATTCTGAGTCTTCATTGGAAGACTCCTTACCGGTTCCTGCCAGAAGGTCTTCAGGCGGAAAACGTCGCCGCAGGAAGTCTTCACGGAAGCACGCCAAACGGAGGAGGGATGACACTTCTTCCTCTTATTCTGGTACGTCATCTTCGTGTTCTGATGATGAGGCGGGGAATTCTATGGAACTTTACTGGGGTTTTGGCGAGACAGCTTCGGGGCTCCCGCGGTGGGCTTGGGAACGGAGGGCCAACACTCATCGGGCAAAGTATGGGGCCGTTCAGGAATGTAGGGATGGTGTGTTGGTACCGGAGGTTAAGGTCTCTACCAATTCTGCCAGAGACATTATCCCAGGGTCGCACTTGGCGACAAAATTGCGGTCCAGAATACTGAACGGCCGTTACGTAGATATGTTCAAATTGGCCCCACCCTCAGAGGATCAGGAGAAGAGGAACTCTTACAGAAAACGCTCTGGCGCACCCACTATAGACAGGACATTTGAGCATTGGCTCGACTGTTTCCAGGTCTTCGCTGGTGTAGTCACGGCCGCTTATCCCCGGAGGTCTCTTCATTTGATAGTTTACCTGTCTATTGTTCGCTCAGCTTTCAACAAAGCTGGTGAGAAAGCAGCGATCAAATATGATGAGAACTTCAGGCGCCGTGCGGCCAGGATCCCCTCGGCCCGCTGGGATCGAAAAGATCTCGACGTTTGGACCACTCATGTGGCCCCACTCATTGATAAGAAGGCGCAGGAACAGCCAAAACCAAGGATAGGGGGTTTTAAACCTAGGCGGCGCTTGTTGTGCTGGGACTTTAATAAGGGGTCCTGTCAGCGTCAGGGGTGCAAGTATGCGCACATGTGTGAAAGATGCAATGGTTTGCATCCCGCATCTTCTTGCTTTGGGGGGCGGCGGCCCTTTCGAGGGGGAAGGGGGGGTTCTCAGCAACCCCCCAAGCCAGCTCCTCCCCAGTCAGCAACAGGAACAGGAAAATAGTACATTGACCTCATTGGCTCAGACTCCTGTTCGTTTGCCGGCCCTGAAATTGTGGTTGCAGTCTTACCCCGACAGGGAGGCTGCTTGTTATTTGTGTGATGGTTTTTCTTTTGGTTTTCGGATTCCGGTAGCCATGCCACCCGTGGCACGAAATCCAGCTAATCAAAAATCTGTTCGTGAGCTACCTTTGATTGCTCGCAAGAAGATAGCAAAGGAAGTGGCTATGCATCGTATGGCCGGTCCTTTTGGTGATCCCCCATTTCCTAATTTGCATGTATCCCCTTTGGGTATAGTGCCAAAAAAGGCCCCTGGTGAATTTCGTTTGATTCATAATTTGTCACATCCAAAGGGTACATCGGTCAATGACGTTATTCCTCCGGAGCTTTGCTCCGTGAAATACGCTTCGCTGGACCAGGCGATCAAGATGATTCGACGGTTCGGCCACGCGGCATTATTGGCAAAATGCGACGTCGAATCGGCTTTTCGCCTTCTGCCAATTCATCCCGACGATTTTTGGCTGTTGGGTTTTAAGTTTGAGGGCAATTATTATTTTGACAAAGCTATGCCTATGGGCTGTTCAATTGCGTGTGCCGCTTTTGAATCCTTTAGCACTTTTCTGGAATGGGCCCTCAAGTTTAAAACAGGGCTGGGCGGAGTCACGCATTATTTGGATGATTTTTTATTGGCCTCGGCGTCGGACACCGGCGATTGCGCGGTGCTGCTGCAGGCCTTTGCTGACCTTACGCAGGAATTAGGGGTTCCGCTTGCCGCGGATAAGACGGAGGGGCCTTCGACTCAGCTCACTTACCTGGGTATCCTTCTGGATACGGTTTCTCAAACTTCTAGCTTGCCAAGTGACAAGCTGGTAGCCCTCAAGAAGATCATAGAGGAATTGCTTCCTCTGAGGAAGGTTTCACTTAGGCAACTTCAGTCCCTGCTGGGACACCTGAATTTCGCGTGCAGAGTGGTGGCTCCTGGGCGCCCCTTCTGCTCACGCTTGGCCCGACTCACGTCAGGGCTGAAGGCCCCGTATCATCGGGTGCGCCTCTCTAGAGAGGTAAAGGCTGATCTTGGAATCTGGCTGGAATTCCTGGAGGAATTCAATGGGGTGTCATTATGGCAAGACACGTTGAACTTGCACAATGACTTCCAGGTACAGTCAGATGCGGCAGGTTCCCTAGGATTTGGTCTTTATTGGAAGGGCCGATGGTGTGCTCAGCGTTGGCCGCTTGACTGGCAGGGAGGAGAGATTACGCGGGACCTAACTTTTCTTGAGTTTTTTCCCATTGCAGTGGCAGTGCATTTGTGGGTTGAGGAGTTCAGGAACCGTCGTATCTGCTTCTGGACCGATAACCAGGCGGTGGTGACCGTGCTGGCCAAACTGTCATCACGCTCCCCCAGGGTGTCGGCCCTGTTGCGGTCTTTTGTATTGCATTGTTTACGTTATAATATAGTTTTTTCGGCACGTTTCATTCCTGGGGTGTCTAACGAAATTGCTGATGCTCTGTCCCGTTTTCAGATGGAGCGGTTCAGACTACTGGTTCCAGAGGCGCGGATACGTCCGGAATATTTCCCGGATCATCTCTGGAACCTTGGCAGCAATTAGTTCTTCAGGGAGTAGCGGCATCTGTTTCCCCTTCTACCTTGAGATCGTATATGAAAGCTTGGGCTGATTTTTTGGCATTTATGCGTCAATCTGCCAGCGAATTGAAAGGGGTTCCACCCACTTCTTCGCAGGTCTTAAGATATTTGGCGCACTTATTTCAGTTGGGACGTGCTGCTAAGACTATTAGGATGCAGGCAGCCGCAATAGCATTTTTCAGTAAGACATTTTATGATAAGGACCCGTGTGCGAAGTTTGTTGTTCGCAAGGCCCTGGAAGGTTGGGGCAGACTTTGTCCTGCACAGCCAAAAAATAGGCTCCCCATTTCATTTGATATGTTGAGCAGGATGCGCAAAAAATTACGGGTGGTATGTTGGTCTGGGTATGAGGCTCGCCTCTTTTCGGCTGCCTTTTCTATTGCTTATTTTGGAGCTTTAAGAGTAGGGGAACTCGTGGTCGAAGATCACGGAGATGGTAGTTCTAGGGGCCTTTTTATCCAGGACGTGCAGTTATCCCCTATCGAATTGCGAATTACAATTAGGCATTCGAAGACGGATCAGAGGGGTAAGGGGGCCCTTATTCGTCTCCCTGCTACGGGGGAAGCAGGCCCTTGCCCGGTAAAAGATGTTAATAAATACCTGGCGGTGCGCGCCCAAGGGGATGGGCCTCTCCTAAAGCACGAGAATGGGTCGCCCCTGTCAAGACACCAGTTTGCAAAGGTGATGCGAAAAGCGATTCTGGCCTGTGGTGGTGCAGCACAAGATTTTGCCCCCCATTCATTCAGGATTGGGGCTGCAACGACGGCAGCCCACTGGGGCTTGTCAGCCGCCAGAATAAAGAATTTGGGTCGGTGGAAATCGAACGCCTTCAAAGGTTATGTTCGCTGACAATTGGTGTCTTACATTCTTTCTTGTTCCTTTTTATCAGGTTTAGCGGTGATCCGCATTTGGATGGTGGGGCACAGTATCGTCCATTGGGCTGGCGTCGCAGCACGGCAATCTGGATTGGGTCCAGATCTCGGCCTTCCTCCACATATTCGTTTATCTTGGCTGTCCAGACGTGGGATGCGCTGGTCGGAGTTCCTGCCAAGTATCCGGAGGCAGTTGCTCCTGGAGGGGCCGCCAGCTGCTATTGTGGTGCAGCTTGGTGAGAACGACCTGGTGCCCATGGACTGTTTGTCACTTCGTGCCGCAATTTTGGGTGACCTGGAGACGCTGCGTGCAATGGTGCCGACAGCGAAAATTTTTTGGTCAAAGCTTTTGCAACGCTGCGTTTGGAGGGGCAGTCGTTGCCCAGCTGCTATTGAAAGGGCCAGAAAACGCATCAATTCTGCTGTGGTTAAAAAAGTTTTGGAGCTTGGTGGCGATGCAATTTCCCACCCCGAGATTCTTTTTGAGAGGCCATCCTTTTTCCGAGCTGATGGCGTGCACCTTTCCGCTTCAGGGAATGAGGCTTGGATTGGTGCGGTGGTGACCAAGCTGAGGTCTTGGTTGGGGCTGTGAGTGGTTTGGCGGTGAGCTGAGGGCTCCATGGCGGTTAGGCATTGGTTAAATTGGTGCTTGGAGGGATAAGTGCCTATCCCTCCAAATGATGCGAAGGGAATTCCGTTAAAGGAATCCAGGGGCTTGCCATTCTTTTCGTCCTTGTCCCCGGAGTCGGACCTGGGCCGTGCAAGCCCCACCGGAACATGAGGGTGAGAAGAGAGGAACTGTTACCCAGCTTCATTTTCTCACCCAATACTTGTTTCCCACGCTGGCTTCCGTTGGTGTCCGGAAGGGCCAGCTCTGTCCTAGAGGGCAAGGACAGATAGTCGGAACCAATGCCTAAGCAACCACTCACATTTTTTGTATTTGAATAAAGTTGTGGCCAAAATTATGCCAAAAACCTTAAACAAAAATCACGTGTGAAGTGTGAATTTTTTGGTGGGTGGCACTGTGGGACTCAACACGCAAATAGCGTGAGCCCAAACTAGCATTTAGGTTTTTCAAGGTCAAAACAAGTACTTTACACTGGACCCAGAAACACATTGAAAATCAGTGCAACTGATATAATAAGGAGTTATGCTGACCACCAGTAGGATTCTGGAAGTCATATTGTGAATATGTTGAACAGAAGAACTCCCACAAACAAAATCTTCATCTTAAAGGGAGTGAATTTCAGTTTATTGACCTTCATGAAGTCCATTCTTGATTCGAAGAAGAGGTTCAAGTGCTTCCACAGTCTCACCTGAATCTGATGGGGGGGAACAATGTTGAGAGTCATCAGCATATTGATGGCACTCCACTCCTAATCCCCAGATTGTCACAGAATATTTGCAAATTATTTGAGCCTGCTGTTTCAGCTTCTTAGGTTTACAAAAGAAACCAAGGAACAATGTTGAAATTCTAATATTATTAATAGAATTTGTCTACTATTAACTTTAAATCATGCTAGAATGCTTCTTCTCATTCTGCAGCAATAAGAGACTTTCTGTATGAGGTACCAGGGGTGTGGGGGGAATGAAGGCAGTGGTGAAATAATACCTAGCATAAATGAATAATGGAGATTTGAAGACAAATAAATAATAGCTCAGAGTAGTGGGAGAAGATTGATAGAAATTAGAACTGTGAAATACTACTGGGGCACTAAACTATTTGGGTGAATTTAGAATCCCCGAGGTCCACAGTGGTGTAAGCTTAGCTGTGGATAAAAAATAGATTTACAGTCTTTCCCACCACCTGCCTGCTCCTGACGGTTTGAATAATATAGACTAATAGTCCAAAACCAAAGGTGCCATTCAGCTGTCAAAGCATTTGCAGTCCTCTCATTATCATTAATAGGAATAATTTGTGCAAAGAGATGTCTCATAGATCAAAATGGTATGGTGCCATTTGCCACATGACTGAAGAATGGCTTCGCTTAAGCAACTATCTACCCCTTACCTCAACAGGCACATCCCTCAAAATGATTTTTTTAATGCACCGTGGCTGGTATGAATGGAGTTATTCCCTGATCCTAAATCAACAACATAAATGCATAAAGCAAAAGGGGAAATACTAGTGTGTGGTTGTTTACAAAACATTGTATGAGGTTAAATTTAGTAGCAGAGGAGCTTGCACCTCCAAATAATTGTAACAAATTACTTTTTTGACCTAAGCATATCCCACTTCTTGCATCTGCCTTTGACTCCTATGAACAGAAGAGCTCCTTCCATCCAGCACAATCTTCTGATCCAGCAGCCAAATCCCACTGATGGGATGGGTGATAATTTTGGCTGGTTCTGCCTTGCCCCTGCAGCTTATGGCCCCATGGCCTCTGAAAATCTACTCCCAAGGGTGAATGAACTTACCATAGCAGTGTGAGAGGTGTTTCCAAGGGGGGGGGGGAGCTTCTTCCAGTGGGACAAAACTATGGGTCCAACCCACAGCACATATGCAACTTAAAGCAGAATCATCACCATCTGTTTCAAACAGTAATCAAAACCACATAAAAATAAAGAAATGACTACCATGCTAAGGTAATCAAGGCAAGCATTGGGGCTTGTTAGATGGAATGACCACCCTCCCCTTGTGAAGCTAAGCACATGCAACCCTGCACATTACTTCCCTCTTTTACTCCCTTTGTCAATTGTTTCCTCCTTGTTGAACATTACAGTGTAAGCTGCTTGGGACTTGCGCCTCCCCCAGAACCGTAGAACTGGAGACTTGGAACGTACTCCAAGGATCATCTTGTCAAACCGCCTGTGGTGCAGGAATCACAGCCTCCCGTATAAAGTACCGTAAACGTTGATAGTGTTTCATATAATAAATATTGAATATAATAATGAATGTCGAAAAGGAGTACCCAATTGTTGTCCTTCTCTGATGGAAGGCATCCACCCATAAGAACAGGGAGAACATGTTTGTCCTATTTCCCCTGCACTCAGTGTCAGCACCTTGCTCAATCTGTTCTGGAAGGGGGGAGTTGTACAAGGAGGGGGACTTCTGGAAATTGCCTCCCTTCCCATTAGGACATTAGCTGGAAAGAGGAGTTGAGAAGGTGTGGATGGAGGAATTTGCAAGAAGCTATTTGGGAAATAATAAGATA
The DNA here is from genome assembly GCF_964106645.2 of Podarcis pityusensis. Classification (NCBI taxonomy): domain Eukaryota; kingdom Metazoa; phylum Chordata; class Lepidosauria; order Squamata; family Lacertidae; genus Podarcis; species Podarcis pityusensis. Next base: position 44,036,972 of record NC_138026.1, on the reverse strand, counting down.
GGTAGGAAGATGATAGACAGAGATAGATCAATAGAGAAATAGATGATAGATATAGACACACACACATTTCTCAAACACTGCACATTATAAATGAACAGCACTCAAAATGTTCAGACTTGTTTACGGAGTGAATATGTAAAGATAAGTAATATATAGAAAAACTTTCCCACTCAAATTCTGCCTTCCTCCTTCTTTTATATTTAAAAAGATGCTATACCTAAAGGACTGCCCGCTTGGTGTGTTTAGTGTTGCTCCATATTAGTAATCAGATCACTGCTTCCCTTTCTTGTAGAATCTTTACACTAATGAAAGGAGTAATACAGACATATGCTGACATGCATTGCTCCCAAGGTGCCTTCTGAACTAGCCAGGGGATCCAAAGCAAGAACAGACAAGGTATTTCAGTTTATATTCCCAACTCATCTATTTCAATCGAGGAATGAAAAACCTTCAGAAGAGTTACTTTGGTTCTGAAGGCATAGAATGAAACATAGCAGCAGTGAATTTGATACTCGGCATTAAAGAACTTTTTTCCTGTCTTGAGCAATCTACAATAGGATATACCCTACATAGAACCGATTTCCAATGCGTATGAGGAGGCGCAGGGGGTGAGAGAGGTCAGTGAAGCATGCGGAGTAATGAAATGACCTCACCAAATTGAGAAAGGAGATCACTTCTGTGTTTATTTTTAGACGATGACTTTGTTCCTCATTGAATTGTGGTATTGTGTGTGGAGGGGTCATCAACTCTCCCCAAAAAATATTTTGGGAAAAGTCTTAATAATTTCACAAAGTTGCTTTATAATTCTTAGAAATAGGGATGGAAGAGAATTTAATTATCAGTATTAGGGAGAGAGGCCTGCATTTTTAAATGGGGTGAGAGGATTCACACTTCCCAGACTAATACACAGATTGGAATGTAATAATCCTTCAGACTCTGCATGTCTATGAATGTTGTGATATAGTTATTTATTTAAAAAAAATCCAACAGGGCCAAATGTACCAAAATGCATATTTTAGGATAAAATGTGTTGAGAAATGTACACATTGTGATAATGTACATATCTTAAATACATAATATGATAAAATGTGGATTTAAATGCACACTTAAAACAACAATCCAGACAGAATGTACTGGTGAATTTGCAGACTTTGGCAGAAATATCTCAGGTCTATGTGAAGAATTTAATATTTAATGCTTTAGCTGAAGACAACAGACTTCAAGTGGGTTGAAAATGGATCAAGAGATGTGTCACTTCCAATGATTTTTTCCCCTTCACATGTATATTTATTAATTAAATTTATATACTGCCCTTCGTCTGAAGAATACATGGAAGTTTACAGTATACCGTCTTTTTCGCGCCCTAAGACGCACCTGACCATAAGACGCACCTAGTTTTTAGAGGAGGAAAACAAGAAAAAAAATATTCCGAACGAAACAGTGGATGTATGATTTTTGTGGTTCATGCTGTGGCCACAGACATGATATGTGATTTGACGGGGAGTTTGGGGTAGCCCAATGCAAAAATCCTGTGAATCCATGTGGATCCGTGCTTTGTAACCACGTTTTTGCGCCATTGCGGCCCCACGAAACAGTGGATGCGTGGTTTTTTTGGTGCAGGCTGTAGCCATGGACATACTATGTGATCTGATGGTGAATTTGGGGTGACCCAGTGCAAAAATTCTGAGGAACCATGTACTTTTACCTCCCCCCTCCCAGGCAGCCTCCTTTATCTCTAGAGTCCCTTATCTCCCTCCCGATCCCTTGCCGATCAGCTGCTCAGCGGCTTTGTTTCAACAGCCCCTTTCCCCTTGTTTGCCTTAGTGTCTTTTCCTTAGCTGGAGCAGTTTTTTGCTCCTGATTTTCTTCTAATTTCTCTCCTCATTGCTTTAATCTTCCTGTCTCCTCTCCTTGCAAGTTCGCTGTCTTTACCTCCCCCTCCCAGGCAGCCTCCTTTATCACTAGAGTCCCTTATCTCCCCTCCTGATCACTTGCTGATCAGCTGTTCAGTGGCTTTGTTTCAACACCCCCTTCCCTCTTTCTGAAAACAAAAAACAAAAAAAACCCCGATCTGCTCTTTGCCCCTGGGCAATTTGGCTCCAGGGACCATGCATTTACTCCATAAGACGCACAGACATTTCCCCTTACTTTTTAGGAGGAAAAAAGTGTGTCTTATGGAGTGAAAAATATGGTACATTGGTGGGGGGTTTTGTTCCACTGTCACCTTTGAGCTAGTCAAACAGGCATGGCATATTTTTGAAATGATATGAAAATCTACAGACCTACTTTACCAGAGGTAAAAAAATTCCATAAGCAGAGTTCCACTTCCAAACCACTAACCATGGAACCACAGGTCAAACAGCCTTTAGGACTATGTTCAGAACAAAACTTAATGTGATACAATTCATGGTAGTTTTTCTTTAATGGATAAATGTTTTAATACCAGAGATACTTTATATGTTCATAGCCCCACAAATTTCGTTTCTTTAGTTATGTATAAATAATATTGCTTGAAACAACACCTGATGTGATATTTTCCTCTTCTGCAAGTGATATTTAAATAACAGATGTAAATATGCACTCACCTTAAGCCCCCTCAATCTCATGCCTATATTTGCAGATGGAACTCATAATTTTATGTTTTAATTAAATGTAGAATATTTGCCCAGTGATTGCACATGAAACATTAATGACAAGTGTGTGACATAACTGCATACTTATTTATTTTTAATAAATGCAATCCACAGTCTTAGAGCTTGTGTTGACATCACACACCCCCCCCCCCATTTTCTCCCTCCAAGTTTTATTAATGTTTTTCCAACCTGTTTCTTATTTCATTTGAAAAATAATCCACCATTTCTACCAGGAACACTTACTGGTCAGGATTACAATTAAATGAGTAGCTGACATGTGATGGAGCTCAATAATGAGAAAAGGGTGATATATACCTTACGAAAACAGTATTGTTGCAATCATTAAGAGAAAAGTCACAGGAAAATCACTTTTTTATTTTTGGTAATTTTTTGCAGGCGTAATGTACCCTTCAAATTATCCAGTTTAAGTGGAATGGCCACAACTCTTACAATTTGTCAGAGTATTTCTCAAGACATTTGAGTCCTAATTTTGATTCATGTGGAATACACACATGCATGCTGAATTTGGGTAAGCTTGTCCCTTTAAAATAACCATGAACACAGGCTCAATCCTTTGTCCATTATTTTTTCAAGTGACAACCACTGAAAAATGCAAATCATAGTATTACAAAAAATCTGGAACTTCGTATGTTTTGTTTGTCGCAGGACATGACTGTGATAAATGTATTTTAGGAATGAAGTAAATGAACACAAGAATTGTCCTTCAACATTCCTCTAAAGAGATATTCCATCCCAGGAATATATATGTGCTACAGTTAGTTACCATATCTGCATTATTGCTACAATACATTTTTATTAACAGGTCATTGTGGGAATCGTGAACAATTTCTTGGTGTGATGAGTGTACTCTGTAAATAGGATCTAAGTAGCAAAGTCTGGATCTTCAGATAAGTTTTCCTTTATTTTAGGATATGGACCCTCCTGCACCAAACCCCTTATTCATTCATGACTTGAGCTGATCTGGCTTGCATTACTGAGACTTGGGTGTGATGCCTTGTGTACGCTCTTCGCAATAAGTGCCTCTGCTCAGTCAGAGATATATACTGTTCTTTATTTTACATATGTACAGGCAGCCCATTACAATCATGCATCTGAATCCTCCGGTTCAGATTTTGGGAGTGGCCTACGCCGGCTTCTCCTCCAACAGAAAAGGCGGGGAAGTTTCATGTGATGCTTCTCTCTCCCCCCCCCCTTTTACTCTCTCCTCTCCTTGGCAGACGGAATAGGCATTGCCTCACTATCGGTGCCAGAACTTCCTGTGCGGTGCTGGGGCTCTGCTTCAGCATCTGACAGCCTTTCCGCCTCCTGGCTTTCCCCTCTTTCCTCAATCACCACTTCCTGCCCACCTCCCTCTGCCTGTTCCTGCTCCTCCCCGGCATTCTCTGGCAGTCCCATGAGATTGGGTGAGTGAGCTGGGTCCGTCTGACCTTACCCAGCTATACTCATTTGGGTACTCGGTACAGCACCAGGCTAGATTGGGGAGGTGGGCAAAGGTGGGTGCGTTGCTGTTGTCCATAAAAGCACCATCTCCTTTACCAGATTTGGGATGGGCTTAGAGCAGGCTCCCTCAGTCTCGCCCCTCCAGATGTTTTTGGCCTACAACTCCCATCATCCCTAGCTAGCAAGACCAGTGGTCAGGGATGATGGGACTTGTAGTCCCAAAACAGCTGGAGGGCCAAGTTTGTCACTGTCACTAGGCTGGCTCAAGACTTCATGGCCTCCATGACAACCATTGAGCTTTCTCCAATGGCCATTGGTCCAGCACACCAGGCAGGGCACATAGTTGTTGGATGCCAATTATCTCTTCACGGTCAGAATATTCTTCCATGCATTTCCAATACAGAAGCTGATACTGATATACAACTAGATATGCATATGGTTGCACATTGCAATGGTTGTTGTCGAAAACTGAACTATCCAGATGTGTTTATAATGGGGATATGTTAGTTGGATTTGACTAGAGGTAGTAATTCTGTGCTGAATCCAGTAAGCAACACAGCTTTTCTTGGGCGCTATTATAGCTCCTATTTCCCTCTATTTTTATTGTGCTTTTTGATTACATAGAAGCCTAGCTACCTTTCTGCTCCTTTTTTACTCTTTCCTGTGACTTCTTGCATAGCTTCATGCTTTGTTTTGCTATGCTATTTTGAAGAATCCCATTATAATATATCTGCTATGATTGCATCCTGTCCTCCTTAAGTAGCTTTCCAGCAGATCATAATATTAACAGATAATATTAGGACATTAACTTAAGAAGTCTTACTCTGAGATATGTGGTGTAAGAAGTGATAAAAATTATTTTTCTTAATTTCTCTTTTATCGTTCATTTATGGGTAGAAGTCAGCTGTGCATACATTTTAATATCTGCTTCTTTTTTCTTCATTTAAAATCTCCAGTTCTCTAATACTCTATAATGAATGGTACTTTCAATGAATTCCTTTATCAATTATAATGCTCATTGTATTCTGAGAAAATAAAATTGCACTCTGAATAAGATAATGCTTTGAAATTATATGTGTGAAGGGGGAGGGTCATAGCAACATATGCATATATTTTCTTCCAATTGTAAATTTGTGGGGTGCGACTGGTCAGCTGTAGCCCTGTGCCAGGATTTCTGCATGTGCAATAGGCTGGGGACTTGGTGAACCCTCAGAACAGCACAAATAGAAGGGGTGTGTGTGTTTGTTTTTTACATTTGAAGGTCAGCACTATAGCAATCCAATCCCTTATCCTTAAAAAAAAAACCAACAACAAATGAGTATTTTTATGTTTGTGTTGGGACTGCTGCTGAAAAAGAGGTTTAGCATACTAAACGACACTTGCTGTGATTGTGTGACATCATAATGTGTGCCACTGGTGCCAATTCCGGGGGGTAATGGGGGCTTTAGCCTCCAAAATAATATATTTGAGGGGGGCAGAGCTGATAAGCATTGGCATTCAAATGGTGTGCACGCGTCACATCTTGTGATCAATTTTGCAGGGTGGGACTTACCTGCCCCCACCATATTTTATTCAAGTTGGCACCCCTGTTCTTCACACAGAAAGGAGGCAGTGATGCCCACCAACATGGGTGGCTGTAAAAGAAGATTAGAAAAATTCATGGAGGATATGCCAAATAATGGCTAAACTATGGCAGAGGCATCATGGTTTTGAATTCCAGTTGTTGGAAACTCCGGGGGGGGGGGAGCACTGTTGAATACATGTCGTGTTTGCAGGTTTCTCACAGGTATCTGGTTGGCCACATTGAGAACAGGATTTTGGACTAGATGGTCCACTGGCCGTATCCAGAACTTCTATTCTTATGCTTTCATGGTTAACACACTTTATGATAAGATTTTTAAGGATTGCAGGATATGCCTTGTTTTATTCATACCTCTCCACCATCTCACTGTGGAAATTACACCATGTCCCCTCCCCCAAAATGTCTGAGTCCAAGTCTGCACACATCTTGTACGCATTCATACTTGTCTGATCATTGCAGTGTCAGAAATCTGGAAACAGGCTCTCATTCAGTTCTTTGCTGAATGTGTTTGCCTATGTGTTGTAGCTCCACTTGAAATTAGAGACCATCAATTCATTTCACATAGGCCAATGAGAGACCGCAAGCTTTCAACAACCCTTGCAGCCAATTTCTTCAATGGTTTTGCTTAACACCAGGAATGAATTTGGTGTTCGTTTACAACTGACTTGAATCAGACTTGTTATAATGTCCTGAGAATGAAAGAATTGGTATCGTATTTCGAACACATCTAATAGTCCTCATCCTCCAGTCTTGAACCATATGTTTTAAAAATGTAAACCTTGGCTTCCTTGGATTGCTGCTTCACATTTGACTGTGCTCTTTCCCTCGGTGAGGGAGCATGTTTTTTTCCTTTTCCTTTTCAACATATAAAAATCAAATGGTTCCAAATCTGAAGTATAATACAATGGGACCTTTCTTCTTTTTCTTTTCAAATCTTACGTTTGTGATCTTCAGAGTGTGTATTGTTACATGCAAGTTACCACTTCATGCTTCTCCTATTTCTGATTAATGTACAACAAAATTTGGAATGGATTAAGATTTAACTTTCATATAGAGGTATAGTCCTTTATTGAAATTGCAGATTTTCATAATCACCCACATACTTTTAATGTACTGTTTAAAAACCTAATGTTCCTTTTGAAAGAGGAAATTTTATTCTGTCATTCCTTACAAGTTCTTTGTTTCCCCCAGGAAAGGCTCCCCCCTCACCAATGAATGTCTCTCATTTCAATGGAGCTGAAAATATTTGGCTAATTTAGTTGGCCTATAGAGCTGAGAGGGTGAATTTAAATAGGGTTTTTGATTTTCGAAGCTTTCCCTTGTCAACGTCAGCTAATATTCTTCCTTCGACACTGCCTGGCAGTTTGCAAAATACTGCTACAGACACCGTCTCAGCTACTGCTCAGTCGATTTCATTAAGCAGCTTCAAAAGAACCCCTGCGAAAAGGGGAACGGATAAAAATGTACAGTATTTATATTTCATGTATTACCCAGCTTTTGATTTCCTTGACATCTTAATAATGTCTTGCAACTCCAAACAGAAATCATGTTTGGCAGACTGCAGCTAAATGGTGGAGGGGTTAATTATTCATATCTTTTTTATTGTTCTGCAGCTTTCATGAGCATAAATATGTCATGCGACAAAAGCAGGATATGGAAAATATGAGGTATCATTTAAAATCTTACCAAACCTTTATCCCACAAATTTCACTGCGGCACAGCCATTTTGGCGTCATCCCATCACCCCATTTATTTTTACCAGAAAGGACTTTGGATTGCTTGAGAGACATGTGAATGTATTGAAGGATGAAATTTTTGAGCGTATGAGGCATTTTGCATAAATCCACAGGATTCTGTGGTAGTGTATTTTGTAGATTGCACCATTCAGGTGGGATCATGTTTGAAAGTCTCCCCCACCCATCGAAACAAAACAAAACGCTTTGACGCAGGCAACTGGGATGTCAGAAAGAAGGTGTCTGGCTTACCTTGATCCCTTAAGTGCTAATTGTTCATGAGGGAACTTTCAGCCACCCACACAGTCTGAATGGTACAGCCCAGGAATAAACAGAAATCTTCTCTTTCGAATGCCTTCCCCGATTTTGTGGTTTCACATTACTCAAAGTTGGTATCAAAGCGGCACTCCTCATGTCAGAACTGGTTCTTTCAGGTTATTTTATAAAAGAATTTGCATTCTTTCAGAAAGCCAACATAAAAAAAAAAACCCCTCACAGGATTTTTCTTAAAAGTTTTCCAGGGAAGCAGGCTATTTTTTAAAAAAATATATTTTTAAAACATTGTTAATCCACAGCAGAGCACTGACTGCAACAGTTACAAAAAGAAAAAGCCATTATCGCCTTTTGTTTTTAACTTTGTTTAGTGCAGCTAAAGTACAGTGGCATTTACCAGGACAAAAATAAATAAATAATGAAAAATTAAATAATAATTAACAAGAGTTAAATAGACTCACTTTCCCTGAATTATTTTATATATTCATTATATAACTGCTTCCTTGGCATAATGGAATGTTCATGACTTGGCGAAGATCTTCCAAAGTAAGATCATTACACCAATTTATACCAGTCTTCCCAATTCACCTCTCTGGGTGCAGCTTTGGCAAGTTGCATAGGGGAAAAAACCAAACCCTGAGAGGCCGTGGAGACAACGAGCAGGGGTAGAGCTGAGGGCAGGTGTACCAACTGCAAGGGGAGGGTCCCAATGATTTGGTTGTGCAAATACTGGAAAACAACTGCAAATATCAGTTTAGAATACAAGGACAGATAAAGAAGGGTTGCAAAGGATTAGATTGGTTTTAATTGGTTGCAGTCAATAACCTTATGGCAGAATTAAACAGAAAGCGGTAACTTCTGTGCTTCCCTTTCATTTCAGGGGAAATGACAATACCATATCCACTTAATCATTTTATAGCACTTTGGCATGTGTTGCCCACAAAGACTACAATATAAAATTGAATGCACTTCTTTGTTTCTTCTTGCCTTCAGTGTATGTTAAATAAAGTTACACAGAACCCTCTGAATACATCTCCGTGACATAAAGCTTAAGGAAATGAATCCATAGTGAAGACATAAAGCTTAAGGAAATGAACAAGCTGTTTTTGTAATGATGCTATGCTTGTGGAATAGCATTTATTGTGTGTGTCCCCCACTTCTTTACGTAGGAAGCATATTTACTAGGAACAGTAGTTAACATTTGATTTATTGAGATGGTTCAATTTTTCATTTATGCTGTGCAGTAAATCATTTGGAGGGATTAACTTTACATTTCTGAGCACTATATATTAAAAAGGTTCTTCAAAGCTAATCCTAAAAGGATTGTGAAAAAGCACATCAAAAAGCAGAGCACACCTTGTGTTACGGGAGTTTTCCAACATTGCAGGGCTCTACAGAGGTGGAGGCAGCAAATTACACCACTTGGGTTTTTTGAAGTGTTTGCAGATAATCAAAAGTCATCAGCCGCCTGCATGTATCCTGTTTGGGAGGGGAAAAGAAGTTTCAGTTGGATATCAGCTTTTCAAATGGTTTCAGAATTGCATGGGGGAGGGAGGGGGAGAAAAACGCTCCTTATGAATGATACAGGAAATGTGCTGGAAATCACAAGCAAGAACTGGCAACAAGGACAAATGTTCTTCTAGCATGCTTGCCTCTACAGCTGCAGTGTCTTTCAGCCTGATTGTCATTTGCAATTCTATCATCTGCTTTTCTCTCCCAACCTTGTTCTTGTTCTAATTGTATCCTTTCAGTTCTGTGGTGCCTCTTATTTTCACATATTCGATCCAGCATCCCTTGGCATTATAGAGAAGGATGGGCTGAGCCTTTTGGCATCACCTCTTCTGCTGCATCCACAAATTAACCCATGTAGTCCTACCCATAGAGGGCAAGAGGACTACAGAAAATGGCCTGCAGAGCAAATAGCTTCAGTAAACTTAAAAACTATAGTCTTATTCCGGGGGGTAAAAGGTGAAGGGACCCCTGCCCATTAGGTCCAGTCGTGACCGACTCTGGGGTTGCAGTGCTCATCTCGCTTTACTGGCTGAGGGAGCCGGCGTACAGCTTCCGGGTCATGTGGCCAGCATGACTAAGCTGCTTCTGGCAAACAAGAGCAGCGCACGGAAACGCCGTTTACCTTCCTGCCGGAGCAGTACCTATTTATCTACTTGCACTTTGACGTGCTTTTGAACTGCTAGGTTGGCAGGAGCTGGGACCAAGGAACAGGAGCTCACCCAGTTGCGGGGATTTGAACCGCCGACCTTCTGATCGGCAAGTCCTAGGCTCTGTGGTTTAACCCACAGTGCCACCCGCGTCCCGTATTCGGGGGGGGTACACACACACTATTGCTTTCATCACCCTGCATGAGTATTCAAGTTTCCCCATTTCCATTTTATACTATGGCATGAGAACACAGTACACTCCCCTAAAAGAGAAATGAGTGCTTATGGTAACGTCCCCACTCCCAACATATACAATGGACTGACTGTATTGTTGATGTCAAATTGTCATTACTGTCAGTTAGGGATTATGAACATGCCTCTATCTGTTTCCATATCCATTCACATTTTTACTGGGCATTTTCCATTCTGCAGTAATTGGTTTATTTTGTACAAGTCTGTGTTCCATTTTGTCACCCACCCATGCAGAAATATATGTATTTTTATGTGACATACAGTAGACATGCATATCTTAGCCACCAACAGATATTTACAAATCGCTTACTTTCCCTGCATGTTCCCTTTCAAACTTAATTAATTTATAGAGAGCTAGTTCTGTTAGTTTTTTTTAGAAAAAGCAACAGAGAACAGCCTAGTGGTACCTTGCAGATAAAATTAACGAAATGGCTAATGGCCCATCACAAAGCCATCTATGGCCACAAACCTAACCATATCTCCTCAGAAGCAAGTCCCAGTGAATTCAGTGGGGGTTACTCCCAGGTAAGTGCAGTCATTGTCACTACCTTGATTTCACATTTTAGTATAAACTTGCCATCTTATCTCATTTCTTTCACTCAGGCATCAGGGAGGGATAGTTCAGTTATAAATCAAGAAAATTGGAGGGGGGAGTTGAAATTTACTTCTAAGATGAAGGTTTAAAGTAGGCAAAAAAGGGCAGTCAAATTTAGATGGTTGGCCCCAGTTTGACAGTGAGGTACAGACAAAATCCACAGGTAACACAACAGATTACTTCTTTACATGTGAAAAGAACAATAATGAGTGGTACAATCTATTGCTTTAAAAAATTCACAATAGGAAGCTTAGCATGGCTGAAATCGTAACTCTACTTACTTGGATGTAAGCTTCACTAAATTCAGTGGGGTTTACTTCTAAGAATACATTTCTAGGATTGTAGCCTTAGTGCATATAGGCTGCCTTTGACAGCAAACAAGACTTCAGAAATAAGAAAAGCAAAGAGGCATCCGTGTAACACCTTGTGTTATTTGCTTCCCTATGTGTTCTTTTTCAAAGTAAATTAAGCAGTTAATGGTCCATCAATTAGCCATCTCCCCACCGGGTTCAAAACCTCTTTTGAGCTTCCTGACAACAGCATTAGGAAATGTCAAACAAACTTGCATGTCAAGAAATATGGCATTAACTACGTATGACCTACACACTTAAACAACAACAACGTTGTGGATGAATGCAGATTGCATTTGCTTCAATGAATTCCCTTCCTGAACACTGAGCGAATACGCTAACAGAGGGAATTGCCATATCTACACCTGCTTAAAGCGGAATTATCCAACTAACTTACTGTCAGGCAAAACCAGCCAGCGAGCCTTCCTCTTGGGACACCACACTGTTCAAAACGAATATTGCTCAAAGCATCTACCACAGGTGTAGTTCTTAACATGCCACAGCCATTTTTGATTACTGTTCTACAGGGATCTATTATGGTTCTTTATTAAAAGGTTAGGCAATGTAGCAGGCACATGCACTAATGCAATACATGTATAACCAATGCACAGGCTGGCATTGCCCATTATCTCTTTGGATCAGAGGAGTGCTACTATTGCAATAGGACTATAACTTGTGGTCCTGCTGAAGTTGCTGGAATACATCCCCCATCTTCTCTAACCACTGGCCATGCTGGCTGGAGGACCACCCCTACTAGAGGAGGTTATTTCATTTCGACACACTTTGTGCAAGACTTTTCTGCTGCTGAAATTCACTGGACCTGAGTATAAGGCATCATCTGAAATGATATAAAACATTACATGTTATGAAAGCTTCTTTTTAATGGAGAACTACTGTTGACTCTAAAACGATGGGATCGTATTGCTGGTTTGCAACAACTCTATTGCTGCTTAATACGTAGCAGCAATCCTTTTGGGAGAATGCAAAAGCCTCCCTTCTCTGTGGTGGCATCCTAAATCAGTTTGTCACCCCAGCTCCTAAATCCCCAAACCATCTTAAAAATCAGGTCTCCAGGGTAGCGGTGCTGCCGCTGCATCACCAATTGAAGAAGAAAAAAATTCCAATTTACTTTCCCCTTTAGATCTGCCCGGAGAATGAGTCTACATCAAATTGGTATGATCAAGGAAGATATCGCTTGCAGCAGTCTCTCACAAGTTTCAAAATGACTCACAAGGGTTGAAAAGCTGTATGTGCATTGGTAATGAACAAGAAAACAGCAGGAAGAGTGGAAATCAGCAACCCCAGCTTTCCCTTATAGCTCATAATGTTAAATTTCCAAACAAAAGGAGGTAAATAGGAAAATGTAAATAGAATAGATATTTCAGGCATAATGAGATGGGAAATTGAGTTCAAACTATAAGTGTTACCAATATCAATATGCCTTAAAACGGGTAGGCTAGTGTACTAGATTTTCTTAAAAAATATGTGATTAGCTAGTTATGGAAAAACAATGCTTATCCATTCCTGAAATTTTCTACACTGTAGTGAAATATCAGGTCGGGGGGGACGGGACACAAGGGATTGTTTTGAAATGAATATATACATTTTAATAGATTCTCTGTTAAGTGACAGGACTAACCCACTCTGAAGAGGCATATAGGGTAGAACGGAAATGTTTCAAATGCATTTTATTGTGAAACATTTTGCTTTACAGCATTTATTCCATATGTCTTATCTACCGACCACCCCCTGAACTTATTTTGCGTCTAACAAACTCCAGGGAGACTTCGGTCACCTCTGTATCACTACCTTTAGAGCACATATAAAAACATGGCTCCCCCCCCCCAAAAAATCCTTGGAACTGTAGTTGCCTAAGGATTGTTGTTGCTGGCATCCTTTTTGCCTTGGCAGGCAATGAAAGAGTGCCCTTTCAGGGGTGAAGTCAAACAGTGGGAGAGTTACAGTGCCTGCTGTGGCTGTAGAAACAGATACAGGACATGTTTTGTTGCAGCCAGGGAAGATGAAGTTGTCCAGTTGTGCTGATGCAAGTGCACCATGGCGTTTCTTCTTTCTGCGCTCCTCCCAGCAGTCATTCCTCGTCTGGTCACTGCTATGGATACACAACTTGACTGCCTGTCTCCAGGCGCTGTGGTCGTTTGCAAGGGATTCCTATACACTGGTGTTCATTTTTGCCAGCCTTCATGTTTGCAGTATGAATTATTGCAATTATGAATTATTGTAAGCTCTGCCTGGAACTCGAAAGGGTGAGATGACCACATGGTCTCTACATTTGCAATACATAAAATTCATTATGCAGCAAACTACATGACTAGAGCATGTGTTTTGCATGTAAAAGGTTCCAGGTTAAATCCTTAACTTGCCCAGTTAAAGGAATCAGGTAGCACTGATGGGGAAAGATGTATGCCTCAAACCTAGGCATAAATCCTGGGCTGGATTGACAAACAATGTGGCCTGATTTAAGGCAGCTTTCTGTGTTCTACACATCACTTGTTTGCAATAATTTATTACTGTTTTCTTTTAAAGGTTCTACCTATTACAAGCAGTGTGGGAACTGCAGCCTACTCTGGAATAACAGTTCTGGCAATGTTGTAGCTATTTGCATCAAAACTTCCTGGCTGAAAAATATACAATATAAATCACACCATCTAACTCCTACACCCACATTGTTGTGGGTGGGTGTTTACAATTTACATTTGTGTTCTTTTAGCATTTGGAATTGCTAAAAGTTTCATTGAATTATTTCTCTTTTCAATTATTTTATTTTCCAAATATTATACCCCATTTTCCGTTCCACAGAGATACCCAAAGTGACCTACAAATAATAATAAAAATGTATAAAAGAATCAATTCAATATTAGCCTAGTGTTACATTGCTGTTTTGTTCCCAGTTTTAAACTAGATTTAAACCATCCAGCAGGACACTGGCTAGCGGGGGGGGGGGGGGGGGAGGCGTGTTTCAATTTTTTCTGCCATTCACCCAAGTTTTCTTTTCTACAATCAGTATTCTTCATCCTCTACTTTGTGTGACAAAATATGCTTCTGCATTTTACTCAATGTTTTTTAAAAGTGTAATTTATGAAATATAAACTATACTTCTTTTTAATGTTGGAAGGCAGGGAATTGAACAATTATATTAATTTCAAACACATAATGGACAACCAAGCAAAGCACTCTTTTTGTTTGTTTTTTTAAATAATATTCATTGGGGGAATTTTTTTTAAAAAAAATTGCAATAAAAAAGACAATACAAAAAAATAAAAAATAAAATAAAACCATCATTCTCAAATTCTCCACTTTCATTACCTTGTTTCTTTGACCTCCTCCTCCTCCCTTTTCTTGTATTCTGATTAATAGTTATCGCAGCAAGTCCTTTTCATAATTCATAATATTCTGTCATTACATTACCTTAATCTATTTTCATCTTATCTTATAAAAACCCTTAAAGCTTAAAATTTTAAATCTTATTTTTACCAACTTCTCATAACCATAACGTTTTACATTACCTTAATCTATTTTCATCTTATAGAAATCCTTAAAGCTTAAAACTTAAATCTTATTTTTACCAACTTCTCATATTCATAACATTTTTACCTAATTCTTTAAACATTTTTACAAGAGCCAAATAATTTCATTTCAACATTTTTCTAATATTCATCAATTTTATAAAACAGTCCTAATGATAAAAAGAGAAATAAAAACAATCCAGTCTTCATCCAGCGTCCCTTCCTCCTGGTCCCGGGTTTGTCAGTCCTTTTTATCCCATTGATCTAGCACATTAACCTGGTAATCTTATATCCGAGGCCCTCAAGTCACTTCCATGTCCCTTCCGCAGCTCTTCTTCATGTTTTCCTTTCACTCGTGGGAACTCCAGCTTGCTAATGTTTTTGACCCTTTTCAACAAGTCGGCCCCTTTTCCATAGTCCAGACTAGACTCCATGTAGTATTTAAAGACATGTTTCAGATTCCCTCCAAAATTGAGAGCTCCCACTGCTCCAGACATCTGACGGCCCATTGCCAGACTCGAAAAGTCCATTTTAGGGGGTCTATCCAACCCCCCATTTCCAAACCAAGCCAAACCAAACTTTATCTTTCCAAATCTGGCTTTTTCCAAGTTCATTTGTCAAATCCAAAAGTTCATGTTCCTGCTGGGCCGCAGCTCCCTCCATCTCTGGCGCTCGAGATTCAGCAACATCCTCTTCTCTTAACTGTTCTGTCATGGCACACTCCTGTTTTGGTTCCTGGGTGGGCTCCACATAGTTTTCCACTACCTGTTCAAAAGTTCTGACCACATTAGTCATCAAATCAGTCTTCTGACTTAACTGATCCAATAGGGTATTTACTTTACAGAGAGCACACAACAGTGCTTCTGAAAACATTGTCCTGCAAGGTCACAAGTCCTTTCCCACGGTTGTACTGTGGCAGCTGCAAGCTCCCTGGAATTAGTTACAGTTTCACAGTCCCCCTCTAGGGGGAAAACTTCTGGTTGTTCTTTCTTTTAAGGACAATAGCAACAAAGTTTCTTTTTTAAACTACTTTGTCAATATTTGTTCCTTTAAAATGCGAAAGGAAACAATGGGATCACAATGTTACTCTTCTTTTAGCTATCTGTCAAAGACATTTGTCTCTGGTCAATGAGCTTCAAACGTCAATTCTGACACCCCGCTCCAGGATCAGGACGGTGGAAAGTTACTTTACTTTAAACTCACTTCTGCAGGTTTAAACAGTCCAAAAAAGGTCCCCATTCTTCTCCTGCTACCGAAGGGGGGTTCAACAATTTTAAATGATGAAAACCAATCCTTTAAAAGTGATTTTCTAGGCTCTAGTTTACGTTGTCTTTGCCTTATTCTGACTACAAGGAAACGGAAGGCTGACTTCCTGTTTAGACCTTCCCGTTTCAGTACCAAATTAAGGTGAATTTTTTAAGTCCAATTCCTTTCTGCTTGCCAGTTCTTGTTTAAAGTCCAATTGTTCAATGTTTAAGTACTCACGGGTGATTATTTTAGATGCCAAATTGTCCCAGGAAAAAGGCAGCGCTCTCCGGCAACGGCTATGCGGCTTCACTCCATGGAAAAAGCAATTGACTCACAGCACCGCGCCACTTCCCCCTCTTTGCTTCGGAGCCCGTTAGTGGGTTCCTTTGCGGGTTGGGGGGGCGCTAAGGGTGCCCGCCGAGTCCCACGGTCACAGGCTTCATCCGCCTGTGATTTCTGGAAGGGTCCTCGCTTCGCCGTAGTGGAAAGGACCCGTTTCACACGGAGCTGGTCCCTCCAGTTCAGAGGGAGTCCGCCATTGCCGATGGCGCCACCCCGGAAGTCCGCAAAGCACTCTTTTTGGGGGCAGCAGGGAGGCAGCGTTCCAGATTAATTTTCTTTCCTTCATTTGTTGTTAAGGTGTCTATACTTTCTTTGTTTTGTTTAGCCCCCAAAAATCAAATTGATTGTGCATAGATATATAGATATGGATATAGATATAGATATAGATAGTCAATGATATCCAAACATACATTTTCTCTTTTTTTGCACAAATAATTTCACAAATGGATTTGCATTTGCCACAGTCACTAAAAAATAAGAAATTGTTTCTGTGGACTACTGAAGCAAAGGCTCTGGTTCCTTTTGAAATCATTGGAACTCACTTGTAAATCATCCTGTTTGGACTATATATCTCCTAAAGCCATTAGCTATCAGTTGGGGGAAAAATACATCTATTGCCTTCTTTTCCATCAGTAGCTTTTGAAGGAAACTATTAAAAAACAAAACAAAAGGACTGTCTTCACATCTCCCATTTGCAGGGTAAGAATGTTTGATGAGATAAATTGAGATAAAGCAAAAGGCTAGTCTTCGGCTATTATCCCCAAAGAAAGCTGTAATTCTTTGCACATCATCTTACACAAAAGTTCAAAAGCAACACACTGTGTGATGATGAGTAGTCACTCTTTAGTAATCCTGAAGATGACAAATACTAATAATATGCTTTCTTCCCACTTGATGGAAATTAGGGAAGAAGGAAAAAAACTAGAAGAAAATTCGCTACAAGTTAAGTGTACTGTAGACAGGAACAGGTAGAGTTTGCTTGCTAATTCTGCACTGATTTAAATATACAATAATGCAGTTGTGTCAAAACATTAAAATAAACACCCACAATTAAAATATGCAGTAAAACAAGTCCATTATTATACAGATCACAAATATGCACCCCTTCTGAAACTCGTCATTCAGAAATATAATATCTGTTTAAAAGAAGAAATTTGCATATAATATTTTTATACCAGAGGAAGGAAGAGCCACAGATACAATTCTCTACTCTAACTCACTGAATAGAGTCTTAAGGGCAACTGCAAAAGGGCAATAGCTCAGTTTATTTATCTAAACTGAATATAAATTTTACTGAGGTAATTTAGCAATTCACTTTTTAAGAGCTACTCAAGTTTTTGATATAATTTTATACCCTCTATAAGAATCTGTTGCAATCATATATACCCTATATTTCAAAATTATTTTGTGCACATTAATACAGCTACTGATGATTTCTTTTTGCTGTTTCAAACAGGCTTCACTGATTATCATATAGCAACATGGGTCTGTAAGTTTTAATTAGGAGTTTAATCAACTGAATCAGAAAGCTGATGAATTAGCAAGGGCAAATTTTATTTGATGGGTGCATTGTTGTACTCAACAATGAAAAATAAAAATAAAAGAAATGTGGCTTTTCCTTTTGGCAAAAAGTGACTATATATATATAGTCTATATATATCTCCTTCCACATTTCTTAAATGCAACAATATTGAGTCTCATTTACCTGAGACTTCATTTACTTGAGTAATGAATTTGGTAATGAAATGGTAATGCAAATGATCAGGCAACTGAAAATAGATAACCTCTTTTTTTACGTATTAGACCATCACCCCTGCACATAGTGATTTCACATTTTGGACTTTCCCACAGAGAGACCTGTGTTATTTATTCACTGTGTTATTTATTCACTTGAGTTATTGCAGAAGCTAGCAGTGGGGACAAAACGATGAGCAATGTGGCCAGAACGATGAGCAATGTGGCCAGAAAGCAATCAATCATTTAAATTAAATTACAAAAAGACAGAGGAATGCAAATAAAAAGTCTGTAGTTCTAATTTATTTATTTGCAAGATTTATATACTGCTTAATAAAAAAATCCCACACAATTTACATATAATAGCAAAAATATTCATTAAAAATAAGTATTTTCTTTTTAAACTGGAGGCATAATAAAACAGTGAAAATGTATATTAATCAATACTTTTACTTGTACTTTACTAATGTACTTATTGTGTTAGTACTGTGTTTTAATTACTTAGAAAACAATTAAAATTCACATTTTGCATAAAATCTTATTAATTATTTTGTGACATCATTATTTTGACTGGTCCCCCCCCCCAAAAAAATGACCTGAATTTTTGAATTTTATTGATATTGATGCTGCATTTTATGTTGTATTTTATGCTATTTTATGCTGTTTCTAAGTCACATTTTAATCAATGTTATATATTTGCTGTTAGCCGCCCCAAAATATTTATTATTATTATTATTATTATTATTATTGTTATTGTTATTATTATTAATTATTTTCTGCCATTATTGAAACAATTTCTTATGGACACAAGGAGTCCTTGGATTTGGATAATGGATATTGGGAGAGTTTAATTGGTGCTTAAAATTCTAATTGCAATGCACTTGATTCCCGCCCCCCCTTTCCTTTCATATAAACCAAGAAACTTAGTAGCCAAAATGTACAATTTAATACTTCTTTCATTCTATTTATTTGAGACATTTCTATACCACTTAATTATATACTTTCCTAAGTGGTGTACATAAAAACATAAAAATGCCTGCTGAAACAAGAAGTCTTAGTCTGCATTCAGACAGCACTATATTTCATTTTCCCGATGTTTCTTTACCTGCTAATTTTCATGTTTCAAGTGATGTAAAATGTAAAGCGGTTTAGTGCTTACATCCATGTCAATGGATTCCTGAAAAAAATCCATTTGCAACCCTGGAAACCTAGATCACAGGAATCTTGCTCACATAATGATTTTTTTTGGCAGAATTTTGGCATATGTTGTGATGAAATGTGGAGGAACAGAAGCACACATGCCTTGAATATTATTATTATTATTATTATTATTATTATTATTATTATTAAAATTTGTATACTGCCCTTTATCCATAGCAACATGTCCAATGGCATTACTGTTGTGCCATGCACCACCCACTGGTGTGAATGAATGTTAGTGCAACATAGTGGTATATCAATTGAAAAGCCACAGTTTCTTAAGAAACAGGAACTGCAGCATAAAAGGAGTGTTAGATATCTGGGCAAAAGCACTGGTGAAACTAACACCATAAACCCCACATCTGAATGCAGCCTTAATTATGCATTTGAAGTTCAGCAAGGAGGGGGCCTATCTAATCTCACTTGGGAGGGGAGATGCACAGGGATGAACTGGCCACACAGAATGCACAGTGCACATGCACATCATTCATGCTACAAGCCTTGATGAATCACATGCTCTTTGGGAAAAGGACACTGTGAGTCCTTAAAAGTCCTTAAAATTAATTATTTTGCTTAATATGTAACCCTCTACTTAATATTCAATGAGAGCCTAAATTGACTGTTGGCCCTCAACGAGGTTTTTTGACCAGTTACAGTTTGTGTTGGTTTCACTTTGCTTCTCCGTTCTTAATAAGCCTAGACGCAGAGAGCATTATCTTAAGGACATGAGCAAAATGGAAGCAAACCTTGCATATTTTCTTTGACTGTGACTATGTGTCACTCCTCTCTCTCTCTCTCTCTCTCTCTCTCTGCCTCATATAGGAATGTTTGTTCGTTTCTCTTTTTTTCTATGTATTATTCATCAAAACACTTTGATACTTAAAAGCTTATTACATGAGGGAAGGCTAATGGTAAATTCATCAAAGTGGAACTTGGCTTCTATTTTCTATGGAGGAAAGCTATTTATAGACTTGGCCCCATGAATTCTCTTTGGAACTCTTGCCCTGTGTTGCTGCTTTTTGTAAAATCATACATTTCCTTCTCATTAAAAAAAATCCCACTACAGTATTTAGGCCTGAAAGGTCCACTTAAAGAACCATGTCCCCATATTTTGTCATTTATTTATTTGTCTTACCCATGGTTCTTCATGGAGCCTCAGGGTAGGCCTAAAACAATATAATCTATCATTATAAAAACAGTTTTATAACGTTACAATGATAAAACCAGATAAAACTACTTTATCCAGAATTGAACAGTAGAAATTCAACAAAAGAGTTTAACTGTAAAAAGCAGTAAAGACAGACATCTTTGTATACAAAGATGACAGTGCCCCCACTCCCCCGGGGGGAATTTTTAATTGTGCTGTCATGATTATTTCCCCCTTGTGATCATATCAGGGGAATACACAATCCTGTTTTCCCTCATGATCATATCAGGGTGCTTATACACAATCCTGTTTTCCATATTGGTTTGTCACAACTTTGCTAGCCCACCCTCCCCTTGACTTTTCTTTTTAAAAGTTCTTAATAACTCAGACCTAGCCCCATCCCACCAGGCCTATACTTCCTCAGGTTTGCTTTGCAAAACCTCTGAAAGTCGTTAACAACGTTGAAAGATAGAATGCAGCAAAAAGATGACAATGCAATAAAAGAAATCAATGATAAGGTATAGTATACACAAACAATAATCAAACACAACCAAAGCACACATACAATTTCACCTGAGCTTAATGGTCTCCCGGGTCCTAGTCTGAGACACCTAACAATTACCGTATTTTTCTCACCATAACACTCACTTTTTTCCTCCTAGAAAGTAAGGGGAAATGTCTGTGCGTGTTATGGAGCAAATGCCTACGGATGGCGGGGGGATCTGCTGCATTCGTGAGCAGAGGATCCATGGTCCCCCTTCCTTCCCTCCTCCGTGGCTCACTTTGAAACAGCAAAGTGGGAGAAGAGCTGCTGGGTGGGGAGGAGAGAGGGACAGAGAGCCTGCTTGCTTTAAAGGAGCAAAGCGGGAGAGGAGAGGAACTGCTTACACGAGTCCAGAGCTGTTTTTTTCAGCGAGCCGGGGAGGAGGGAGAGAACAGCTCGCTAAATAGCAGCAAAGTTTTTCGCAAGCAGGCTCTCTGTCCCTCTCTCTCCCCACTCAGCTGGCTAAATAGCAGCAAAGTTTTTCAGTGAGCCGGGGAGGAAGGAGAGAAGCAGAGCCTTTAAAGGAGCAAAGCGGGAGAGGAGAGGAGCCTTCTCCTCTTATACCCCTCTTCTGCATTATTAGCAGCATCCTTCTCCACACACCCCACACGTGCTCCTTGTCCCTTGAGTGTTTTTCCTTCCCTCCCCACTTAAAACGTGGTTACAAAGCACGGATCCACATGGATCCTCAGGATTTTTGCACTGGGTCACCCCAAATTCACCATCAGATCACATAGCATGTCCATGGCTACAGCTTGCACCAAAAAAATCACGCACCCACTGTTGCCTGGGGCCGCAGTGGTGCAAAAATGTGGTTACAAAGCATGGATCCACATGGATCCTCAGGATTTTTGCATTGGGCTACCCCAAACTCACCATCAGATCACATGTCTGTGGCCACAGCATGAACCACAAAAATCATACATCCACTGTTTCGTTTAGAATATTTTTTTTCTTATTTTCCTCCTCTAAAAACTATGTGCGTGTTATGGTCAGGTGCGTGTTATAGAGCGAAAAATACGGTACACCATAGCCTAGGTGCAAGTATGGAGGATGTCTGGTTTTAAGTACATGTCAACCCTAGCTTCCAAAGGTAGAACTCAGAGCACATCCCCTCCTCAAGGATCTCAGCTGGTGGCCAGGTTCATATGGAAGCAGGTGGAACTTCAAACTATTTTAACATCCTGGCTGTTAAAGATCTGTAACATTCCTTTATGGATGGCTCCAGTGCTATTTTTCTAGAAAAAGAGGTGCCAGAACTCACCATGATCACCTCTCTCTTTCTCATAGAATGGCAATGGCACCCACCCGAGTGGTGCCAGAACTCACCTGGGATGTGCCGTAAGTGAGTTCCAGTGAGTTACCCCTGAAAAAATTAGGGGGTGTCTTATACACGGATAGTGCCGAGGGTGGACTGTCGATTGGTTGTTGCCCAAAAAATTGGGGGCGTCTTATAGACAGAAAAATATAGTAAGTCACATATTCGAAATTACTTGGGTCCAGGATACTACCTGCCTCCGTATGAATTTGCCCACCAACTAACTGATTCAGATTTCGTAACAGGAAGGAAACAACGAAACTGAGCCTCTGATAAAATCTGGAGATGGTTCAAACACGGGTGGGGAATAAAATGTTAATGCTCCCATTTTAAAAGGAATCTTTTTGCCCCTGCAAATCCAGCACAGTTCAGAATTAACTCGTGTCAAGGGCTCTACCCTTCACCTCCTCCTTCTGATCAGGAGCCTTTTTTCGGATGAGTGGGCATTCATAGTAGATAAAGAGCCCTGTAATCACTTAACTTCCTTTTAATTCCGCTATTCTTTGACACAAATCTCTTTACAGTGGAACGTTGCATGCGTATTGGTTTGTGCCATTTGTGAATTTCCCCCTTCCCCCTGGCTTTAATTTCTCTTTATTATTATTATTATTATTTTGGTAGCAGCTGAGCTGTAACCCCTTGGAAGTAAGGAATTGTCATGGAAATGCCAGAAACCCCTTTCTCTGAAAGCCTGCGACTGACATCTCTATATCTGTAATAATGAAATGCAGCTTCACTCAAACAGGAAGGGGAGGGGGAAATCTTCCAGTGTGTATACGAAAAGCCCTACATGGACTGTGAGTTTGTCACTTTTTCTTTTTCTTTTGGTCTTTGTTTATGTGTGTGTGTGTGTGTGTGTGTGTGTGTGTGCCCAGACTATAGCGGGATGCCATTTGATTCAGGCTGGGTTAATCTTTCTGGGCCTAATCAGTGGCCTTTTGCACTGAAACATGATCTGTGTCTTTCCTAGTATTTGTATGGCAGGCAGCTACACAGCAGCAACTTCTGTAATCCCTTCTCCCACAGTCAGAGCTACTAGAAAGGCTTAATAATATCCCAGAGGCAAAGATGAAACCGTATCTGCACAGCTACTGTTTGCTGTAGAGAGCTTTTGAAGTCAAGCTTAAGATGTCTTTATTTCCCTACCAGAAAGATTTCTTCTTTCTCTCTCTCTCTCTCCCACTCTCTCCCCCACCCCCCGACCCTGCTTTCTTTCTTTCCTTCTTTTTTTTTTTAGTTCCTTTTTTCCAGTGTTGTCATGATGATGGCTTTCTGCTTGAAAAAATATTCCTATGCTCCCATAAAGCACTAGGGAATGAGAAAAAGCTTTTCATCAGAGGCTTCAGGTATATTGGTAAGTACAGTTTGTCACTGCAGAAACCCGCAGCCGTACTAGCAGAAATGGCAATTGAAAAAAGGGAGGAATGAGACTCCGGTTTGTTCCTTTATCAAATTCGGGAAGAAGCTACTACTTTCACTGGCATCATGTTCCTTGGCATCATCAGCTTTTTGCTTTTAAAAATAAAATCTAAATTGATTTTTGTTCTGTGGCATCACATGTAGACATGTTTTCATAGTGAAAAAAGAAGAAGAAAAGGGACATCTTTATCTGTTGATACCTGGATGAAATTCAATATTAATTTCTCCAGTTGCCTCAGGGTGGCGACTGATTTTCTAGGAAGACAAACATTCACTTAATCATAAGGACATAAGAAGAGCCTTTTGGATAAGTCCTTATGGTACATCTCTTCCAGCATCCTGTTCTCCCAGTGGCCGCCAAGATTTGGTGGGAAACACTCAAACTGGAACTGAGCACAAGGGCACTCTCCCCTCCTGTGGATTCCAGCAACTGGCATTCAGCAGGGCCGTCTTAAGCATATGCGGCGCTGGGGTAGAGTTCTTGAACTTTTTTAGTTAGGGGGGAACCCCAAAGTTGTTGAGCACGGCAAAGCTAGCCTGGCCAGCCGCCTCGACACCAACAGAGGGGTAGTGGGGAGGCAGCAGAGCAAGACCGAGGCCAGGCACCTGGGGTGAGCAAAGAGAGCCCAGCGCTACAACCGTTGAGCCCGAGGCGGCAGCAGCGGTGACTGAGTGAAGCCAGGCGCCTTGTGTGAGCAGCGTGTGCTGGGCAGGCCTCTCGACGGCCCACCAATCCCAGGTGTGCAGGCGGCGGAGCCAGCTGGCTGCCTCAGCGCCTTGCTCGCCCGCAGCAAAAGAGCTGTGGCGCTCTGAAAGGCTCTGCTCCACTCGGCAGCAGCTGTCGGCTCTTTCCAATCCCAGGACTCCAAATCTTGGCCCCAGACTCTCGGCCTGGCACCCCTGAGAGCCCACATGCCTATGGTAAGACGGCCCGCCTGGCACTCAGTCTTGTTACTTGCAATTCTGCTCTCCGTTCCCCCTACTTGCTTTTCTCCTTTACCTGGTATTTAGGGGATGTGACCTTAATCTTTGGGTTCATTTGGTATCTAACCAATATTTTTGTATGGTTGGATCACGGAGTGACACTCAGTGATAGCCATCAGTGCTTACCGCAATAGCACCTCTACATGATAAATATGTAGAGAAAGAGATTTTATCATACTAATCTGGTGAAGTTTGGATAGCAGCAATTCCTCCCTGTTCAAACAGCCTGCCTTCAGAGACTGATGGAACACAATGTGTTCCTGAATGCTTTGGGGTATTTTCCAGTGGCGAAAGCTGATGACCCTGTTGGAGCTCTAATCTTCAAATGGCAAGGTGAAATGAGTGGTCAACACAATTGACCCACAAGTACCCTCTCTGGCATTGTAGAACCTCATTGGTATTCTGGGGAGCTATGGGCTATGCAGCAATCCAGATGAAGATTAGAGTGCAAGGGCACAGGTCTCTCTCGGAAGCTGACCCAACACCCCTTAGTATACATAGCTGTGCCTACCATGTGGCAATGTGAGCTGAAAAAAAGGTTCATTTCACAGCTTTGTGCTGTATCTTCTAGTAATCAGTTGGGGGCGTCCCGTGGTGGCAAGGTGGGCATGGTGCAAACCCACTGGCAGGAACCCCAGATTAGCTCCACTGGCCTGCTTGCATGATGCTGATTTAGACACTGCTTCATCCCTCCCTAAATGCTGTGGCGCGACAGGTGATGGGAGATCAGTTAAGAGCTGACACTCCACCACACTGATCACTGCCGGAAAAAAGATGCAGGTGTTTTTAGATTTTCCATTATACTGAATGAGGAAATACATAACTTGATTTAATACAAGATTTGGGTAGGTAGCCGTGTTGGTCTGACACAGTAAAAATATTTTTTTCAAAAAATTAAAAATGTCCAGTAGCACCTTAGCGACCAACCGCACACGAAAACTTATACCCAGAACAAACTTTGTTGGTCTCTAAGGTGCTACTGACAGTTTTTTGTTTGTTTGTTTTGATTTAATACAGGGCAATTTAGGAACTGAATTACAAATCAAAAAGACAGTGCACAGAGCAGCTCAGAAACAGATTGAGTTTCTTTTTTTAAAAAAGGCACAAAGTAAGTCTTGGGGCCTGTGTATACGCTTAATATTCATTCAAAGATTTTATACCTTTATTAAAAGAGAAATTGGAAATGCTAGAACATCAGTAGTGGAATATAGAAAGCATGAGCATTTTTGTTTTCCAAAGAAACCAATTTTGGGGGCTGAACTCACCACTCAGTTTTTTTAACCTATGTATATTTGGCTACAGTAACTGTTGGAGAGGCTCCACTGATGGATGAAGACCTTGTGTAGAAAAGAACTCATATTTATGAAACAATAGGTCTGCAGTGTAACACCGTGGCTATTTACTGTGGCATAGTCTTGGATGGATGGACAGATGGAAAGTGAAGCACCATAGATTTTCAGTCCAGCTCTCCATTGTATAATGGCTCACTTGTGATTAATGCTCTTTTCTCTGTGGCAGAATCTGAACTGCATGTCTCTTTCTCTTTCAAAGAACGGAACATTTCCAATGTCAACAATAATTATAGAAGTTGAATTGGGATAACTTCATGGGGGAATACTGGGTTTCAGTACGGATTCCCGAGGCAGGGAGGAAGGACTTGGACAGAGGAGCACAACTGGAATGTTGTCCATCTGCTTTAAGGACTTGGCATCATGATGTCCACACACAGAGCATGCTTAATGTCACTCTGAAATTGCATTATCTGTCATGGCCAGCTGGATACTGCTAACTACTCGGCTACGAAATGGCACTCTGATGGCTTTGTCCTGCTGCTGCAGCCATCCATTTCAGTGTGTATCCACTGGCAGCGAGTCTTGCTCCAGGGCTCCAAGTTTCAGAATGACCTGGCAAGATTTGTGAAGCACGGTATGCGTGAGTTATAGCTAGCTAGACTGGGACCCTCTTGATGAATGAGAACAATTCAAGTCAGTTAAGTGCCTATTTGACAACCTGTTTTGGCTGTTCTGTTCTGCCACAAGGAATACATTTGGCTTTCTTGAGAGTGAATCCTCAAGGCTGCAGGTAAGGGCTAAGGAAAACAAGGATTTTGAAAACTCATATTTTTGTCGGATTCTAGAACTCGCACTCATGGCCAGTTCATGTGCACATAACCAACATGGCCCAGTTATCGCTAGGAGCCTATACCATTTTCTCTGAAAATGCTCCCACATGAAAATTTCTGCACAGCAAAAATTAAAAAATCCATTACATTGTGAAAGTATTTTGGTGAAACACCTACCCACATGAAACCTGAGGTGCTATAGACTGCAGGTAATATTATTCATATTTGGAACATACTTTATTTTGTGTGGGTGGGTGGTGGCAGTAAGAGATCAGGACTTTATCAATTTGCTGCTATGTACCTCCTATCCAGAGGTCTGGAACTTGTTTCAACTGGAAGGCCATATGCTCTCATGGACAACCTTCTGGGGGCCACCTACAAATCATGGATGTGCCAAACATCCAATAATAATCACCTTGGTACTAAGCAGCACCTTCAGTGCTACTCACAGGATTGGTAAATTGCCATTTACCAATTAATCATTGCAGCTACTCCATACCTTTTTTAAAGGCAGCTTAAACTAGGATGCGACAAGAGTGGCAGAATTCACATCAGCTTGCCATGTAGCTACAGAGGTGCTTTCTCTGGTTTCTAGCTTAAAAAGAAGGGCTAGGCCCAGCAATCTTGCATGACACTTCTGCTAATTGCATTTCCCCTCCCTCTTTCAGCTTAATGAGCCCAGATGGCTTGAAGCCTGCCCAAAAGGAAGGCATCTGTTGCTGAATCTTAATTTAAGGTGGCCGTGGCTAGTACTAGTCCCAGGACATCGCCTGAAGGCTCCTGGTGTAGTAATCAGGCTGAGTATGGACAGTACCTGGATGGGAAATGGTCCAGGAACTCTGTGCATACCACCTTGAATATCATCATCATCATTTATTGTATTAATCACCTTTCATGTAGGTCTCAAGATGATTAGCACTAAAAACAACAACACAATTAAAATTAGGTTTTAAAACAATGCAAATAGCCAACCAAGTAAAAAACTTGCTGTTTCCCCACTAGCCCAGCTGTACAAGCTTGTTGAAACATAAAAGCCCTCAACCATTTCCAGTAACTACAGATATTAGGAGCCTAGTGTATCTCAGCAGGGATGCTGTTCCACAAAATGAGGTGGCTACAGCCCTGCTCTGAGTTGTGGTGGAGTGGGGTTCGCTCCACTTTAGGGACTTCAAAGAGGTACTTTCCTGCAGAAAACAGTGGTATTCTGGCTATGATGGGGATAAGGCAATTTCTCATGTATGGGAGAAAGGCAGCGCACACAGAGAGAATAATAGAATCATAGAATTGCAGAGTTGGAAGGAACCATAAGGGTCATGTAGTCCAATCCCCTACAATGCAGGAATCTACACAGTATACATCCTCACTTGGACCAAATAGTGGATTAGCTTTCCCTGGGCCAGGTTCTGCATATAGGTCACCATTTCTGAATCTTCACTATAGTTCCTTATATTTTCAGATCCCTATAAATACTCCAAAATTAATTCAGAGATTAATTTAGCTTCTTTTTGTTTTTAAAACACATTGGTATAATGGAAATGGTGCCATTTTTATCACCTTAGCATGGCATATTAGAGCCGAAAGAGAAGGAAGTCATGTGACGGCCTCACTAAGAATTCATGAAATTGCTTTCCGCCTCAGTTCTTATTTCAGCAGACAGCATAAGCCCTGGGAAGGCATGGCTCCACTTATGGCAATGCAAGCTGCGGCTTCAGCTTATACTTTCAAAGATACCTACAGGGCTCTTTCTAATCATCTCATTCTCCCTGCTCTTACTTAAAAATTTTCACTGATTGAGATGTTACATATCGTTCCGAGTGGTGTTAACTTAATTATATCTTATCTGTGGAGGATTTAAGCATGCTGGTGTGGCTGACATCAATTATTAAATAAAAGGGGAAAATGATCTGTAGATTGGGATGCCCTATTTTGAAGTCTCCCCCCTCCAAAGCTTGCCCTTAACTTCAACTTTTCTCCCCTTTACCTCCAAACATTAAAAAGAACAGCTTCTTACCTGCAAATTAATTTTTTACCCCACCAAAGTCAGGCTCATAACACAAAAGGACACACACTTGATCATGAATTCCATGGCTTGTTAATTAATGCTGGGTTTGGCACACACACACACACACACACACACCATAGAAATTCAACTTTTTCCTTTCAGTGCAGCTATGTAGAACAGAAATGGCAAACCCTCATGGTTGCTTTTAGCAAAGTGTTGATAAGTACACAGAATAACTTACCTATAGATAACCCAGGACACACAACATTCAGCTACAGGGCTAAGGGAAAGGATACAGTATATATCCATTTAAAATTCACCAGTATAAATATTTAAACAACAATTTCAAAATTGTGCTGACCCTTAAAGGAAGTACTTAAAGTATATTTGCAACCATACCTGAAGATCATTCATTAGCAGCAGAATATATTTTCATGGGTTTAGGACTTTCCTCATTTGGGGTCTCAACTTCCCTGATCTGTGCAATGTAACCTGTCACTCACCATTTACGTTATGGGCATGCCAATAAACCTTTGAGCAGACATTTAATTGCCTGGGCATAGGGGCCACAGGGGGAAGTATGATCACTAGCTAAAAGTTGATAATGGAATGTTAAAAGGATAGCAGAGTCAACCATTCCATTTAGCCAAAAAGAAAAGATGTCCAGAGAGAAAATTTCTGTATAGGCTTCAAGAAAACAAACAAGTTTCAATCCTTGATATGTTTAGATAGTGGAATTTCCAGAGTTGTCAGAAATGGTGGCTCTCTCATTAGGAGGAGTGAAGTTAGCCTGGTAGTGGGACTTGGTGGAGGAAAGTTCAAGGCTGTGCAGGTGTGCCAACTGGAATGCTGGATTCACCCATCCATTGTGTCTAGTAGTGCCAACTTGAATAAACTATTAGGGAGGCCCAGACAAGCATCGCCCTGCATAATCGATCACATGTTGCAGTGCACGCACACCATTTGAGTGACAATGGCCTTCCAATTGGTGTGTGTGTGTGGCTCCCCTTTTATTGGAGGAGCCATAGACCCCATGGCCCAAAGGAGTCGGCTGCCATGACTGTGTCCACGCTGTCCTAGCTTTGCTGCCATGTGGCCTTGCTCCCAAACCATCTGAATAATCATCAGTGCTGCTGCTGTTGGGAATGTAGCAGAGCGTGGCACTGCCCTTCTATGCCAGTTGCTCCTGAAGAACAGCGTGGTGGTGATTCTCATTTGCAATCCAACTTACCTAAAAAGAATGTGAAATTTGCCACGGACATTCATGGTTTGATTTCAACCATGGAGTTGGCAGGAGCTGCTGGTACAGAGGAGTGGTGCTGCACCACTGCTGCTTACCAGAGTGGGGTGAAGCATGGCAGTGGCAAGGTCAGGGCTTCTACTGACATACCTGTGCCGCCCCAACTCTACCACTGCCGTGCCCCACACCCCTTATCATCCCAGTAAGTGGCAACTGCCCTGCCATTGGCAGCTTCTGATTGCGCTATTGTTGTTAAAAGACTGTGAGAGCTTTGTATGAGTGTTTTACTATGCAACTGGATACATGCCCACTTAGAAGTAAGCCCTATTGACTTCACTGGTGCGTACATCCAGGTAAACATGCACGGGATTGCAGCCTTGGTGCACAGTTGATCGCCCTTCCTTAAATCCCCAGGCCCTTTCCTCTTTTTATGTGTGTTTGTATCTCTTTGTCATTGTTAACTAGATTTCTGTTCAACTTTTGTTAAGTGAATAGACAACGGCAACACTTAATCACCTCATCATTATACATGATTAACCAAAATAAGCATAACAGATGTCACAGGGCTCTTGGCAGTCAGAACAGTCTGTTCTGTTCCTTTTTTTAATTTAATTATTGAGCCACTCTCTGTTCAATTTATTGAACTATTTCCTGTTCAAATTATTTATTTAACTATATGTGACTAAAAAAAAGAAGTTAAACTCCTCCACAGTGGATGCATTGCCTTGAGCAGAACCACAACTATAGGCTATCGTCTAGCTACTAACCTGTTCACAAATAATAATGAAAAATAATGATCCCAGTTAATTGAATTACTTCAGACTTAATCAATTAACACAATTAGCTTCAAACCTGGGGCAAATTTAAACCAGCACTGTGAGAAAAACAACTTTATTTTCATATAGTCCGACTCTCACTCAAATTACTTCATTTAGCATCAAAGTATTAATATTGTCTGTAGAAAATATATATACTTTGCCATGTCTGGTGTCCATATATCTTGACAGATGGGGGGACCCAGTAAAATATTAGTATTTTAAAGATGCTGAAATACCAGTATTTATTGTCTCATAAACATGTTTCCAGGAGATGTGTATTGATCCACCATAATGACATGAAGAAATAGATTAGTTTCTTGGAATTTGTTCTAAGTACTTTGGTTGAGGTACTTCCCTACTTTATGGACTGAAGCATTGATATAAGGAAATGATATTGAATATTAAATATTGAACATGTTGCAGCTTTGCTCTGCTTCTCTAAATGTCTGCAGCCCTACCCCCCCACCACCACCATAACCAAAGTTATTTTGGCTTCCCCTGTGAATGTGAACAGCTTGTCAGGTGACGTTTTTCTTTCAGAGATCTTCACCTCATAAGAAGAGGGGGAAGCAAGCAAATGCATCAGAAACTTGCCAAACAGTGCTTGAAGCGGCCCTGAGTGTTTATTTTCTCGCAAGCATACTTGAAAGCCACTGCTAAACATGTTCAATATTTAATATTCAATATCATTTCCTTATATCAGTGTTTCTGTTCATAATGAAGAGAGGTAACTGAACTGCAGCACTTAGCGCAGATTCCAAGAAACAGACCTTCGTCTTGATATTATTACGGAGAATCACTATGCAAGCGGAAGAAAGAACGAAAGAAAAAAATTAAAAAGTGATTTGGACATCTGCTACTTAAATCCCTTCCTAAACTGCCAAACAGAATGCTTAGAGTTGTTTTTAGCAATAGGAAAAATACACAATAAGTTTGAAGACATTGATAACACTTAAATGGAACAGCTCTTCAAGCACTTTGATGAGATGAGGTACCGTGCAGATGGCTTCCATCATGCGAGTCTTTTTCTGTTTATAGTGCTGCAGGTGGTGGAATGCGAAATGGAGTATGTGGAATAAAGGTTAGAACTGAGAAACTCTCATACAGTTTTAACAGAATAAAATCTGTCTCCAGGGAATAGTCTTGCTTCTTATCTGCACTGCCATCAGGAGTTGTGTGAAACAAGTTTGTAACAAAAGAAAACTTGGAGCTCCACTCACTTGCAGATTTTTCTGAAAGATATATCGCTTTTCCTGATCTAAAAGTATACAGTATGTCTAAGAAAGGGGAAGGGAATACTTAAATAATTATTCTTTCAAGCTTAGATATTATTATCTCCCAAAGTGCTAATTACTTGGGATTGGACTTATGTGTGTGTGTGTGTGTGTGTGTGTGTGTGTGTGTGTGTATATAATATATATATATATATATATATATATATATATATATATATATTGGCCTATAGTTCATGAGACATTGTGACAGCAAATACAGTGGACACGGGTTGCGAACGTGATCTGTGCGGGATGCACGTTTGCAACCCGCATCTGCGCGCACACAGGTTGCAATTTGGCACTTCTGCACATGCACAAAGCACGATTTAGCGCTTCTGTGCATGTGTGACTGCCAAAACCCAGAAGTAACCCTTTCCGGTACTTCCAGGTTTCGGCAGTCCTCAACCCGAAAAAACGCAACATGAGGTATGACTGTATTATGCCTAGAATATCTAGGATTCTGCTATTGATAAGTCTCAGTGGAATTAAGACTGCAGTTCTAACCATCACTTAGTATAATGTAGTACTAGCACAGCCCATCCTCATGACCAAGATACTTCTGTAATTTAATTTAATTAGAAACTCCCCCCTGGCAATTTTTGCCTCTGTAATTGCTTCTGATTCAGCAAGAGATGCAATTACTGAATTGTCCCTTAGTTGGCTCTTATTTTTTTCAGTTCCTTTCCCCAACTATGTTGGGAGCCCAGAAGAAGGAGGAGGAGGAGGAGGAGGAGGAGGAGGAGGAGGAGAATGTTATTCCACAATAATTAGTGAGAGCATTTATAAACAATGCCACTAGAAAGTCCAAGAGTAGAGGGTGGAGTACGATACTGCAAAGAGTCCACCAAGGACACTCTTTCCAGGACCTCTCAAGCCTAGAACCAGCCCTGGCAAGAAGGAATCTTCTAATTAAAGCTGCAGTGGCTTTGAAACACCTTAACAGTGTTTTACCAGTCACTCAGGGCAGGCTGGAACTATATCATTGAACTCAACCTGTAAAAACCCTGAAGTGCCCAGGTTCGACAATAATAATGATAGACTTCATTTTCATAAGACCGTCACTGCTGAAGTACTCTTAGGCAATTTGATAGAAGATCCAATAGGAAACTAGCTTTCTGGTACAGTCTCCTGCAACTTCATTCCAGAATGGGGAAAATAAGAAATTGTTTATTCATTTACTGTAGGCTACTTTTTTTAGAGCACTAATGGCCGATTACAAAAACAATGAACAGCACATTCATTTCCTCATGAAGCCCAAGGTTGTATATCTGTGGTTCCCAAGTGATCACTCAACCATTTGCCTCAGCAAGGCGGTGAACTCATGTGCCTTCAAACCATACTCTGGAACCTTACCTTTCATGTACAGAACATTGCCTTTGGTTCCAATAAACACACCAGATGTGTCAACTAAATGCAAGTTGATTTTAAAACAAAACAAAAACTGCATACTTTGTGAGAGGTAGATGTCAAAAAGTAGTTCCTCACTTCAGTGGGCAGAAGTCTAAGACCTATAGGGTGAAAGACCCTGCTCCCAGCGATCACTGTTTTAATACAATGTACAGAAGGCATACAGAACGAGATCTGTTTTCCCAGTTACTAGTGTATAGACTTTTATAGACTTTAAAATAAGCTCCTATCCAGCATGTCAAATCTTTATCTCTTTCTCTCTCTCTTTTGAATAAATGGATGGATGCAGCTAAGAAGTAGTCCTGTGAAATGCAAAGATCTAAGGCTTCTTGGGGTCACACCTTGGAAGGCGGCTTATTCATTCCTTTGCTCCTTAGCCTTCCTTAGCTTTTAATTCTTACTTTTGTAGGGTTGCCACTGGGTAAGCTGCTGGCTTTTTAGCACCTGCACATGAACTCATTTGTTTTTAAAGCCAGGATTTGTGAAATCAAACAACTCAAGGCCAAATTAACTTCTTTGATCTGAATGGCAGATGTCATCCCCAAAGTTTTCTCGTCTCATATACTGAACTCTCCTTGATGTCAACGGAGAAGGAGGAAAAGAATATTAAGTCAGTGTCTCTCGGTTCATCAGCATATCATGCAAAGCTGCCAAGAGGTCATGTTCTTTGTTTTCTTTTGTTACCTTAGAACAAAGGGAAGATTGCTTAAAATTTCATATTTTGTTGTAGCATATCTTTCTTTTCTCGCCTTTTTCAGTTGCTGGAGACATGTAGGAGAACTTTCTGCAAAGTCTACATAAAATTGCAGCCTTGACTGACAGTTGATGTACAAGAGCAGAGTCTGATGTGAGGCCGATCATTTTTATTCCATTGACTGCTCTGAGCTTTGGATCACAGGTGACTCCTCAGTACTTGAAGGCAGTGAGGAAGAAATATACCAAGAAAACAATACAGTGCAGTCCATTTATACCATACCTTTTGATTGATTTAAGGTGAAAGGCATTGCATATTTACAGGAAATATGAAGCTAATGCTGAAAATGGCACCTTGGCATCACCTGCTGCCCCTTTGCTGTCAGAAAGGCTATTGGGACATGACTCAATGGCCTTCCTTGTGCCATTCTGATTTTCAGTGTTTCCTGCTCTATGCTGTTGCGTTAACTGTGGGTTTCTTATGCTTTCAGGTATGGGAAGTAGGATGTATCGGGTCAGGCCCTGGAGGTTTTTGGCATTAGCTCTGAAGAAGGGTATGTGCGCATTCTGCTTCATCACTCAAAGATTGACTTGAGGGAGGATCTTGACACTGCCAAGAATGGCACCCATTGATTTTGCATTGGGGCTGCATGATAGTGATGGCTGAAGTGGGTGAGGCAGAAATCAAGGCAAGATGCAGAACTGAAACCTTTGGTTTCTATGTTTGCAAGGGGCTCAAGCCAACAATAATTAATTGTTGATTATTGGCTCTGTTTTTGCAAGGGCCTGGAGAATGTGTGAACACCTGAAAGTGTTAATTCATGGTCACAGTATGGTGGGGGGCAGCCAATGAGCTCATGGCACTCAGTTGGGGCTGCCCCAGCATGCTAGGGTCCAATGGTAGAACCACAGCAACATGATATGGGATTGCTTGTTGTCCTTGCTGTTCAACTTGGAGGAAATGTTGCACCTTCCACACATTTTACACTGAGGGCTCAGTGACTTTGCGACTGCTTAAAGGCAAGGGTTTTGGGGTCATCAGGTGGCAGTGCCGTGGGGTAGTCATTGTTTAACCTAATTTTCTCTCCAGACATGTTTGGTGGGGAGAGGGTGAGCCTAGGTGTCCAGATAGAATTTTTTTAAAAGTCAATTGATGGGTTAAAATTCACCTGTTTGGTCCCCAGGGAAAAGTCATTCTTCACCCTCAGATGCATCATGCATAGGTCCAAACCTTGGTACATTCATTTAGAATGATCAAGAAGCAGGCAATGTGTGTCCAAGTTGAACTCAGGAGTGGGGTTCCAATTTTGCTAGGAAATAGACAGGGAGGGTGAAGACATCACTAGTGCAAAGTACTGCAACTTTTAAAATCTCTTTTGATCAATGTCACCCCAAAATAAGGGATTTTAAAGGGATTTCCCCCCTCTTGCACAGGCACTAGGATCCTTATATTCAATCCTATACACAGGCCAGGGTGAGATCCTAACCCCACTTACCAGTGAGTAAGATGCATTGAATTTAACAAGGTTTACTTTTGATTAGCTATGATTAGGGTTGTGTTAGTCTGTAATGCTGTGCACACTTACCTTGGAGTAAATTCAACTGAATTTAATGGAATTTACTTCTGAGTAGATGCTGTATGCATGGATTTCACTGTTTATATAGCAGCTGAAAGAATCAGGCTGCAGTGCCCACTTACTTCAGATGAGATTACAACATTGAACACAGTGGGTTGTTCTTAGTAGATAAGCCCAGCAAGAAATACTGAACATCTTCTCTTGCATTTCTACAAAACAGGTCTATCACAAACCTCATGGTTGCTTGACTGATGCAGGCCAAAACCATTAAGGAAAGAGTTCATCTTTTCTTCTGTCTTCACAATTTACCTTACAAAATAATTGTGATAAACTACAGAGAGATCTGTAGCCAGGACCTGAGCTAATGTATGCTGGGATATATATAACTAATTTAAATTCAGCACATCAAATCCTAGAAATCTTACAAGGTTTGCAAAAAGCACTGATCCATCAAGCTGTTATGATGTTCCAGTTCTGTGCTCTGATGAAAATATTATATAAAAGTAGTTCCTTTGAAATTTTCGATGCTTTGGAGGGAAAAAAAATACTTGGAAGATTCCATGAAGAACAAAGGGAGAAGAAAAAGTTTATTTTGGCAGCACAACACTGAAAATCCAGAGAAGTACTGCTGCACTATTAAGTTCAGCCACTGTCATAGAGGGAGCATTTCAGTAGTGGGCAGGGAGTAGAGATGGAGGAGAAATTTGTTTGAGTTCACATTTAAAGATGAATCTATCAAATTTTCACTTTCTGAAACAGTATGAGAATTGAAACAAAGCCATCATTCAAAGTTTGCACTGGTCTGAATTTTGCAATGCACAAAACAATGTTTACAAAAATGCATGTTTTTTTTTAAAACTGTTCTTAAAGGTGAATATATTAGTGAAAGTAGCATGAAAAAATGTGTTTCTTAAGAAAAATTCACACTAAATTCTGACTAATTTTCATGAGGGTTTTATTTTTATTTTTTTGTAAATAAAATGTGCAAATTGCTTCAGAAATATAGAGAATGGAATTTAGGATTAGAAAAATGAGAAACAGGTAGAATTGAAGTGGACAAATCCTTCTGTCTCTAGCAGGGAAAGGCAATTTATCAGACTTCTGAAACTTCCTTCATGCAGCTTGAAACCTCCTTAGGAGATGCACCTTAGAAAAATATTGATTGGTTAACTTTAACAGTGAGCCTCTTTATTTTAACATGCATGATCAACATAAAGTAGCTACTGTGAGTTTTCACATTTAAAAAGTTCGGGTAGCAGATCAGTTAAAGTGATCCAATTGCTGGTGACTGGAAGACCTTTCTCTGCCTGAAACCCAAGAGAACCACTGTCAATTACATGAGACAATGCTGAGCTAGGTGAACAAATAATCTGGCATGGCTTCCTATCTTCCACTGTTCACAATGCTGGAGTCACAAAACACCAATAAAGTGGACATCTAGTCTTCCACTTACCTCGGTTCTGTTCGACTGGGTCTAACTAGCCCTATTGTCCATCTAGTGAAGCACTAAATTTTATTTTATTTTTCTAAAAATGGGGGAAATTAACTGCATCTTTTGGTTAATAATTCATAGAGCTACATGGGGATAGATGAGGTTTGACTTTGAAAAATAGCCTTTAAGATTAGTTTAGGATCAGTCATTGTTAAAATGCAGCTTTTAAAAAGCTGCAATCCTAGGCAGACTTTTTAGGAAGCAAACTCTGCTGAATGCTGTGAGATATTTCTGAGTTAATATGCTGAATAATTACACTACAAAGAGGCTGTTACCCTAATCCTACAGTTCCAGTGCACTTTAGGATACTGATCTACACTTATGCAGAGCTCACCTCAGAAGATACCCATTTGTCCTTTTTGTTAATTTTATTATATGCATGGTTTTAGGATTTTTATAGTATGCTGCTTTTATATTTGCTGTTCTCCTGTTCAGTATATAATTATTTAAGGATTTGTTGTTGTTTTTGATGTATAGCCGATCTTCCCTTCAAGGATACCAAGGCAGCATACATGAGTAACCTCATCTT
The DNA here is from genome assembly GCF_964106645.2 of Podarcis pityusensis. NCBI lineage: Eukaryota > Metazoa > Chordata > Lepidosauria > Squamata > Lacertidae > Podarcis > Podarcis pityusensis. The sequence goes on along the minus strand of NC_138026.1, from coordinate 43,999,320 downwards.
CATGTTCTCCTCACAACAACCCTGTCAGGTAGGTTAAACTGAGAGTTGGTGACTGGTCACCCAGTGAGCTTCAAGGCTGAGTCGGGTTCTGAACTCTGGCCTCCCAGGTCCTGGTCATGTTGTACATAAATGTCCAGATTTTCCTCAAGAAAGAAGACAATGGAGTGAGAAAGCAAGGAATTCCTAATGTCATTTTCACAGTGAGCTGGATTAATAGACATCACTGCAGCCCCTCTGTAAATAGATCTAAAGAAGATCATCTTTACGATAAATAAGTAAGTAAGTAAGTAAGTAAGTAAGCAACTAGATACTTCATAAGCATCTCTCTTTCCTCCTTTGATTTTATTATGCAGCTCTCTTCAGTAAGCTCTTCCAATCTGTCAAGGTCATGTATGCTGTATACTAATGTTTAAAATATTTCACATATCCTTCTTTTAATGACTAAATAGAGGGTTAAAAAAAACTTTTATTAGTATGTGATTTCCATCTCTTATCTACGTCAGGGACGCAGGTAATGTCAAAAAAGAAGCAAAATAATACATCTAGGAGAGAAATGTATAAATACTTCTACATGAAATATTTCTACATGAAAAATATTGGCTTTAAAAAAAAAAGAATGTTGCATATTTTATTATTTATCTCTTTGAAACATTAACATCTGCATTTGCAGAATATGCCCTTTGCCTGTGATAAACAAGTTTGCTTGACAGAGACTGCAGACATTATTTCTGGCAGAATATTTATAAGCTAGATGTGTGGTCTCTATTATTGCTGTGTCTGTTACCAGCAGGAGTTACGACTTAAAATGTTTTCTAATTAAAATGAGTCTAGGAGCAATGCTTTATGGTATACAAGTAGTATACAGTGGTACCTCGGGTTAAGTACTTAATTCGTTCCAGAGGTCTGTTCTTAACCTGAAATTGTTCTTAACCTGAAGCACCACTTTAGCTAATGGGGCGTCCTGCTGCCGCCGTGCCGCTGGAGCCCAATTTCTGTTCTTATCCTGAAGCAAAGTTCTTAACCTGAAGCACTATTTCTGGGTTAGCGGAGTCTGTAACCTGAAGCATATGTAACCTGAAGTGTATGTAACCCGAGGTACCACTGTACATAGAATACAGGAATGTCTTGGACCCCACCCAGACAACCTGAAAGGTTCGCTATGATGATCTTTATAAGATTGAGCCATTTTGTAAGAAATTCCACCTCGCAGGTAGGGCTTTTAGGAACCAGGTTGAGGAAGAGATCAGGGAAAATGAAGAGTGCAGAGCACACCTGGGAAGCTGATTTGCTTAGAATCAGACCATTGGTCCCTCTAATTCAGTATTGTGTACACTAATTGGAAAGGGTTCTCAAGAATGTTAGATTCGAGACTCTTCCAGCCCTATCTGAAGATGCCAAGGATTGAATCTGGTACTTTTTGCATACAACGGAGATGCTCTGCTGTGGCCCTTCAATTTGAAATGTTTCAGAATACCCTGGAAGGCTGAAAAACCAGAAAGTTTATTGAATCCCTCATGAGTCCTCCATATGTGGATGGTGGACTGAATTCAGAATGACAAAGTTGTGTGGGCCTGAGTAAAGGGAGGAGAAAACATACAGCAGGAAACTCAACTCTCTGATTCTAAAACCACAACAGACCAGAAAAGCATATGAAGAGAATTTAGTGTTTGATATTGTACTGAATGAGAAAATCCTGTATAACTAGCTGAGGCTACTAGAGGCTAAACGGGCTTAAAAATAAACAAATCTGAAGGCTGTCAGATGTGTCAGATAAGTTTTATTAAACTTATTTATTTATTTAAATTTATATCCCACCTTTCCACAAGAATATGTCTAGGGTGGCTAACAATAGCAAAATATGCAGGCATACTAAAAAAAAAAAGTTAAATGATTCATGCCTTAGACTTGGTGTTTACCTCTACGGATGTTGGTGATCTGACATTAACTAAAAGCGAAACAAAAGAAGTGCGATGGTCAGATCACTTCCTGGTGCAACTGGACTTCTCCGTGACCCTTCCCCTCTGCAGGGAGGTGGGACCGATTCGGATGGTCTGCCCCTGCCACTTAATGGATCCAATTGGCTTCCAGAGAGTGGTAGGGGATGTTTTATCCCAAGTTGATGGCCTTTCAGCTGATTCCCTGGTGGCCCGCTGGAATGCGGAGTTAACCAGGGCTATTGACTGTCTGGCTCCGAAGTGCCCTCTCCGATTGCATGGAGCCCGGACAGCCCCATGGTTTTCCCCGGAACTGAGGGCGATGAAACAATCGTTGAGACGGCTAGAGCGCCAGTGGCGGAAAACTCATTCTGAATCAGACCGGACATGGGCTGGAGCTCAATGTCGAGCCTACCAAGTGGCAATGGCAACGGCGAAGAATGCATTCTTCGCCGCCGCCATTGCATCTGCAGAAAACAACAGCAGGAGACTTTTTCAGGTGGTTCGCAATCTATCGGAACCACCTGCACCACCGGTGCCTGGTAGGGACCCCAAGATCTCCTGCAATGCTTTTGCAAAGTTTTTTGCAGATAAAGTCGCTCAGATTCAGAAGGAGGTAGACTCCACCATGGGAGCAGGGCCAGGGCGGGAGAGTGCTAGAGTTCTGTCTAGTCCTGTTACATGGGATCAATTCCAATCTGTTACCTCCGAAGATGTGGACAGGCTGCTTGGACAAGTGAAACCGACCCACGTGTCTCCTTGATCCTTGCCCATCCTGGCTGATAAAAGCGAGCCGGGAAGGGCTGGGCGATGGGCTCTGCGGGGTGGTGAATGCTTCTCTCTGTGAGGGAGCCTTCCCAGACCCGCTGAAAGAGGCGGTTATTAAACCGCTTCTTAAAAAAACATCTTTAGACCCAGCCAATTTGGCCAACTATCGCCCAGTCTCAAATTTACCATTCTTGGGCAAGGTGATTGAGCGGGTGGTTGCCAAACAACTCCAAGCACACCTGGAGGATGCGGACCATTTGGATCCCTTCCAGTCGGGATTCAGGCCTCACCATGGGACTGAAACTGCCTTGGTCGCGCTGGTTGATGATCTTCAGCGGGCTAGGGACAAAGGTGAGAGCTGTTTCCTAGTTCTGCTGGATCTCTCAGTGGCCTTTGACACCATTGACCATGACATTCTTCTGGACCGTCTAAAGGGGCTGGGAGCTGGGGGCACTGTTATACGGTGGTTCCGCTCCTTTCTCCTGGGCCGTGTCCAGAAAGTGGTGGTGGGGGATGAGTGTTCGGACCCCTGGGCTCTCACTTGTGGGGTGCCTCAGGGTTCCGTCCTCTCCCCCATGCTTTTTAATATCTACACGAAGCCGCTGGGAGATCAGGGGGTTTGGGCTGGGTGTTCATCAGTATGCAGATGACACCCAGCTCTACCTCTCCTTTAAATCAGAACCAGTGAAGGCGGTGAAGGTCCTGTGTGAGTGCCTGGAGGCAGTTGGAGGATGGATGGCGGCTAACAGATTGAGGTTGAATCCTGACAAGACAGAAGTACTGTTTTGGGGGGACAGGGGGCGGGCGGGTGTGGGGGATTCCCTGGTCCTGAATGGGGTAATTGTGCCCCTGAAGGACCAGGTGCGCAGCCTGGGAGTCATTTTGGACTTACAGCTGTCCATGGAGGCACAGGTTAATTCTGTGTCCAGGGCAGCTGTCTACCAGCTCCACCTGGTACGCAGGCTAAGAATCTACCTGCCTGCGGACTGTCTTGCCAGAGTGGTGCATGCTCTAGTTATCTCCCGCTTTGACTACTGCAACGCGCTCTACATGGGGCTACCTTTGAAGGTGACCCGGAAACTGCAATTAATCCAGAATGCGGCAGCTAGACTGGTGACTGGGAGTGGCCGCCGGGACCACATAACACCGGTTCTGAGAGATCTGCATTGGCTCCCAGTACGTTTCCGAGCACAATTCAAAATGTTGGTGCTGGCCTTTAAAGCCCTAAACAGCCTCGGTCCTGTATACCTGAAGGAGCGTCTCCACCCCCATCGTTCAGCCCGGACACTGAGATCCAGGGCCTTCTGGCGGTTCCCTCATTGCGAGAAGTAAGGTTACAGGGAACCAGGCAGAGGGCCTTCTCGGTAGTGGCGCTTGCCCTGTGGAACGCCCTCCCAGCGAATGTCAAGGCAATAAACAACTCTTTTACTTTTAAAAGACAACTGAAGGCAGCCCTCTTTAGGAAAGTTTTTAATGTCTGATGCTGTACTGTTTTTAATATTCAGTTGGAAGCCGCCCACAGTGGCTGGGGAAACCCAGCCAGATGGGCAGGGTATAAATAATAAATAATAAATTATTATTATTATTATTATTATTATTATTATTAACTCATATAAAACCAGAACAAATGAAACAGTTAGTAAAAGCAGACAATTAAAACCCGCAAGAGAAGAGATACACAATGCAACAATCATGAAAGTCTTTATTTGAATTAAGAAGGTCTTCACATGGAGGCAGAAGGTAGGGAAAGCCAATCCACCTGTTTCAGGTTTTCTCAGTTTCTGATTTTTTAAAATAAAAAACCCTCATAAACTTCATCATAATTTTAGTGCAAATTGATCCTACTGTTTGTATGCCATTTTCCCCAATAGAATTTCTTTTTGTATTGCTATTTTTTTAACATGTGCATTTCTGTGCATGCTTCACCCAGCACACACTACCTGAATGGAGAAATGCATGGCAACATTTGGAAAACTGCAAATTTCAAAAGATGGCTGTGCTATGGTTCTCATACTGTTTCGGAAAGTGTGGATTAGCTAGGTTTGCCTTTAAATGTGATCTGAATTTAATTTCTTTACCCAATCCTAGCAGAAGGTAATCAGAGAGGAGACTAAATGGTCTTATTTTGGGGAGAGCTAATAGCAGCACCAAGGAGGATAGGAGTGATTTGTTGACTATTCCCCAGAGTTCACTGTGTTCAGAGGAAATAATGTGCTCCCCTTATAAGAAAGCACCCATTTTATTTTTTCTTATTCTCCCTTGAGATTTCCTTCCTCCTTACCTAACTTAAACATAAATAATAAGAATGACATTTGCTTAAAAAATAAAAATAAACACTCTCATAAATATTTAACATTGCATGTGTTATTGCTAATCTTATGCAAAATGTACTCAGAAAAGAGGAAGAAAATATTATTGTGTCAGGAAGTGAAGTTATGGCTTTCTTTATTTGTTCCACATCTGACTTCTCTCCATGAGTGCAAAAAAATCACAGATTGCTAAAACAAAGCATCTTGCGCAAAGCTATGGGTGTGTGTGAGCACACACACACACTTTCATGCAAGATGTAAAGGAAAACATGTGGTGATATACATAATTTGGGTACATGCCACTTGGCATAGGAGCAACACACACACACCCCAAGTCCACACATGATCTCAGGAAGCAGAATGAAAATTGTAGCAAAGCCATTTTGAAGCTCTCTTCCCTCAGACAGCAAAATCCTCATTGCCATAGGATATGCTGGGACACTACCCAGTACTTATGGCAGGAAGATGTAGACTGTAAAAGCCAAGAAGCCAGCACTGGCTGTCTTTACTTGCTATTAGTTATGGAAGAACATGCAGATAGTCTGAACATTTCAAACATGCTGCCAGCTTCATCATATTGCCTGCGGATTGTTTATTGTTCATATGTTTTGGCAATGGCATACAATTCATAACTGAAGGGGAACTTCTTTCCTCTGTGTGTAGTGCTCCCAATCATGCAAAGACCTGCATGCATGTATTGTTTTGACCATTATAGTTCTGTTCGTAAGATCAGAATGGGAAGAAAGGACATTTTTTCATTGTTGTGCAGAAGTATGTTGGTAAAAAAACAACGGTGCTGGTTTCTCATTCTGTGTATGTGTAGATATGGGGGGGGGGGCAGCATACCGAGAAAAAGTTCAAATGCACATCTTTTCCTGAGTTGTTGGCCTCTTCTACCTTTATGTTTAATGTCAGTTAGTTACAGTGACTTATAGCACTATATAAGGTTCCCATCAACACACTGACCAACTTTTAGATTAACTGGATGTACCGAAGGTCTGGTGTATTGTCACAGATTTCCCTGTACCACTAGGCAAGCAATAATTAATTGCCTCAAAGCTAGTGTTGGAGGCAGTTTCATTTGACCTTGGAGAATGAAGCGGTGATAGCTAGGCATATGTATATTTTAAAACAGCAAATTTCAGGTTTCCGATCAGGCATGCATTTGTGACTCAATGCTTTTTTTCAGATGCAGGATTTCACCCCAGCAAAAAGAATACATTAATTGGCAAATCAGACCTTGACACCAGGTGTGAATGCAGAAAATTGCTGAGATTAAAATAGGCTTTATGCAGATTGCATCTAAAGGTGCTTTTTTAAAATGGTAATTGTTTGTATGTTGACATTTGCTGGCATTTGATCCACCTAAATATTTTGAGACAATTATGCATTGCTTTGAAGATAGTTTCAATTATGCTTGCATTTTATTTTATCAGTTGTAATCAATTGTAATTAATTTAGCACATGAAAGAGAGGTGTATAATGATTAGAAATCCCGTAAACCTGCAGTGTTAAAGAAAAATATAAAAAGGCAAATAACGTGTTACTTTTGGAGTTTTCTGAACCGGAAAACTTTCTGCTTGTGTGATAGCAATCTATTAAGGTTTAATTATTTTTTTAATATCACTATAAACCTTGTAATCCTGAACTAACCTTATGCTTTTATTTTGCAACGTAATTAATATTTTGCTGTTAGTAACAAAAAGTAATCCAAAGATACTGGTTTCGGAAACCTCTTAAAATTGTATTGCTGCCATTAGCTGGGGTGAGTTTGCTCCGCCCCTCCATCCCACTTACCTGAAGGAGATGTCGGTTGACATTTCTAAGGGGGAAGTGAGAAGGAGTTTGCCTGGGGTAAGGTGACCAATCATGAGGGAGAAAAACTGGCCAATTTAGGCAGGAGTTGTTTTCTCAGTGGAAGGAAGGGAGGGAGGTAGGGAGGGAGACACCACAGTGATACCCTGTAGGTTTTCCCACAAATACATGTGCAGTTAGTCTGGCAGTGTATATATTCTTTAGGAAATTAGATCATCTAAGATACTAATACAATATTCTTGTCTGGATGCGTGTCTTACAGCACAATTCCAGTCATGTTCAATGGGGATTACTCGCAGGTAAGTGTGCACAGAATTCCAGGATTATCAATAGTGATGTGTTTTGGTATAAAGACATCACTGCCAAAAGTACAAAAACCTTCATTTTTGCTGCAAAACTTCTGATATCATTAATATACATTAGTGTTGTTGTTTATTTTAAAAAGAAGAAGGTGCTAAGCCTGTACAACCAGAGCATGGCAAACTGTTCACAGCACCTATTCAGACAGTGTCAGCACTTCTGTTATCTCATTTTTCATGAGACTATAATTAGCATGTATAGAACTCACTCAGGACATGAAGTTAGAATACAAGGTCTCACTCCTAAGCAAAATTGCTTACCAAATGATACATAGCTTAGTTGTACAAAGGGGGGGGGGGTGAACCAAGCCCAAAAGGAAGTGTGTGCAGTTTGTGTATCTTGAAGCCACGTCATCACAGCAGAAATTGAAGCATGAGATAAGTGTGAGCAGCCGTCTTCAGTGAATGAAATCTGCATTGCCCTGACCCTGTCTACCTTTCAGCCCCCTTGCCAATTTCCCCAGTTTTAGGCTTGCTTGAAAACTAAAACTGCCCTTGGGACAAAGAGGGACTTTAAAAATAATTTAACCATAAAAATCCAAACTTGGCCAAGTTTTCTAAATAGCTACGGTAAATACCACCCACTATAGAGATGTTACCTTGTTCCATATTCTAAGAGTTGAATTTTTCTCCAGAAAGCTTGTAGTTTGAAGATATTCAAGAGAGCAACAACTTTTTATGCCACAGGTCAGGAATGAGTAATATATGGCCCTCTAGATTTTCTTGGATTCCCAACTCCTGGCAGCCACAGTCAGCATGGCCAATGGTCAGGATGATGAGACTTGTAATCTATCAACATATGGAGGCTCAGGGGTTGCCCATTCCTGCTACATATGAAGGGTTAAATTAAAAAGTAGGATAGGAGAGGCCAGGATTTCCTGTGTCACAGTAGGAAGGGGAGACCCTCTGGCTTCTTCAGCGACTGCAGTGACAGATTGGAATTTGGGGTGCTCCCAAAATACAAACATTTCTTTGCCAGACATGAGAAACACCCACCCGTAATACCTTTGTCTTATTAGGATTCACCTTCAATTTATTGGCTCCCATCCAGATGTGGATGTTGAACATAAAGAACTAAAGCAATCTTTCTGAAGTCTTAATATTAATTGGCATTAGATCTGTAGATTTACTGTAACAGGCAATGGCATCCATGGTAGTTATACTGGAATCAATTCTGTTGTAATTGATCCATATAACAAACAATTTGATACCGTTCATGTAGATATTAAACATACAGTGATTAGACAATACTATGTAATGATAGGCTTTGGTTCAGACAGATATTCCACAAGCAATGCAATCTTATTGAAAACCAACTCTATGCTGTCCAGCGCATCAGGTTTATAATAGCTCATTCAACAGACACCACCTGAAGCCAATCAATAGCAAAATGCAGTTCCCCACACCGATATTTCCAGAAATTGTCCATTTTGACAACCATCAGAAAGAAGACCATGGTTTCATATTCTTTTTATTGACTGATGTCTTCAAACGGGACGAGGGAAGAAATGCGAGCTTTGAAAATGCAAAATGATGTTACTACAAATACAGCCTTTGATAAACAGGAAGAGGAAAGAACATGCCATGAGATATATTGACATATATAGTGAAGAGGAAGATTGGGCATGGAACATATCCAGAATCAGTTAACAAATACAAAGGCAAGGGTGAGATTGGGAAGCGTTTTCGGCATCCCTGGTGCAAAAGAGGGTATAAATATGAGGGTTTTTATATTCTACAGTGGAATCTTCTGTCTAGAGTTGTTTCTTTCACAAGAGGGGCGGAGCTACCTGCCCCAGCACCCAGAGCAGTGTGGGGGGCAGGGCTAGCTGCCCACACAGTGAGTGTCTTTAGCCACCTGTGGTAGTGTGGGGGCGCCACTAGCTGCCCATGTGATGAGTGTTGGGGGCGCCGCTAGCCGCCCACTGCAGCATCGTCCCTAGTGGTCTGCCACCCGCGCAGTGAGTGTCCAGGGGCGCCGCCTACACAGTACGTGTCTGGAGGTGCTGCCTGCGCAGCAAGCAGGGGCATGCAGCGATGTCACCCACCCCCACAGTTGACACTCAGTGCACACTGCACCCCCTGCACCCGCCTTCCTCCGCCAGTGAGTTGCAAATAGGCTCAGTTTATGTAATATCCCACACTTCAGTAGTGGCCAGCAAGGTGGTTTGGGCATTGTAATTTTGCTCGCTTGGCTTCTCAGTGGTGAGTGTTGCTGCCAGTTACTGAGAACGGGACGGGCAATGCACTAGCAGGAGCACTGCATTGCCTATACGAAGCTCCTCACCACCTCATCCCTTCCCTGCTTCATAATGCCACTCCCGACATCCGGAGGGGGGGTTGCGGGCTCACGCCCCATTCACACCCTCACGGGGCTGGCTGCAGCCTCGTGGGACCTAGGGAATCCCGGGATCATTAGTATTCATTATTCACCGCGCCAGCCAATCAGCTGGTGGTGGGGGCGGGACTAGTAATAGACAAGCCGCCCGTCTCCTATGGGATGGGTTTTCCCAAGGGTTCAGAATTCCAGTTGCTTTCACCCCCAATTCCAGTTGCCCCCCCAATCAGAAGTCAGTTTTGGAGAGACCAGACATAGCGATGAAAAAGATTCAGAAGGAAATTTTGGCCGGTAGGGTTGCTGGTCCATTTGCAGAACCTCCCATTGATCAGCTGCATATTTCGCCGCTTGGCATTGTCCCCAAAAAGGCCCCTGGGGAATTCAGGATGATACATAACCTTTCTTACCCAAAGGGAGATTCAGTTAATGATGCTATTCCGCAGGAGCTGTGCACGGTGAAATATGCATCCTTTGATCAAGCTGTAAAACTGGTTCGGAGTTTTGGAAGGGGTGCTTTTCTGGCTAAATGCGACATCGAATCCGCATTTCGCCTCCTCCCGGTCCACCCTGAAGACTATCGTTGGCTAGGCTTTAAATTCCAGGGAGCTTATTTCATCGATAAAGCAATGCCAATGGGGTGTTCAATTGCCTGCGCTGCTTTTGAAACTTTCAGCACCTTCCTGGAATGGGCGCTTAAATTTAAATCTGGTTCTGAAGGGGTGGGGCATTACTTGGAAGATTTTATTTTGGTAGCAAGTAATGCTAATGACTGTACGGCCTTGCTACAGGCCTTCATGTCTATGGCGGAAGAGCTGGGGGTCCCTTTAGCGAATGAAAAGACGGAGGGTCCAGTCACTACAATGACTTACCGGGGCATTGAGCTTGATACTATTGCCCAAACATCTCGCCTTCCTACCGAGAAATTGGTGGCCCTTAAGGAGCTCATTTCACAGCTATTGCCCTTAAAGAAGGTCACCCTCAAGCAAATTCAATCACTCTTGGGCCACCTTAACTTCGCGTGCCGAGTGGTTTCGCCCGGTCGCCCCTTTTGTGGACGGCTGGCAAAGTTGTCAGCAGGTTTGCGGTCGCCACATCATCGGGTCCGCCTCTCGAAGTCAGTAAAGTCAGATCTCCAGGTCTGGCTGCAATTCTTAGATGGTTATAACAGAATTTCACTCTGGCAAGATAGCATGGCCCTTCAATCCGACTTCCAGGTCCATTCAGACGCGGCAGGTTCTCTGGGGTTTGGTGTCTACTTCCGAGGTCAGTGGTGTGCACAGCGATGGCCCTCATCATGGCAGGGCAAACCCATACTACGCGACCTAACATTCTTAGAATTCTTCCCTATCGTAGTAGCAATTCATCTATGGGCCAAGCAATTTAAAGACCACAGGGTCTGCTTTTGGACAGACAACCAGGCAGTAGTGTCTGTCTTAAATAAGCAATCTTCCCGTTCGCCTAGAGTAGCGTCGCTTTTACGGTATTTTGTCCTATCCTGCCTGCGGCTAAACTTATATGCCTCAGCCAAATTCGTACCAGGTGTTGATAACAACATTGCGGATGCTCTGTCCCGTTTCCAGATGGATCGCTTCCGCTTATTGGCGCCGGACGCGCAGCAGCTGCCGCAGCCGTTTCCGGAGCACCTCTGGAGTATTGGCAACGAGAAGCGATAAAGGGAGTATTGTTATCAGTAGCACCCTCAACACTAAGATCCTATAACAAGGCTTGGTTAGATTTCACATCATTTCGTCAGAAGAAAGGGTTTTTTAAACCAGGCAAGCCCCCGACTAAGTCGGAGGTTATAGAATACCTCGTGTGCCTCCGCGACCTAGGGCGGGCCCCCAAAACCCTAAATATTCATTCCGCAGCAATATCCTTCTTCTCCAAAGCTCTGTTCTCAGTCGACCCCTGTGCACACTTCATGGTGCAGAAGATGCTGGAGGGCTGGCATAGGTCTCGGCCTCCTAGCTCTGACAGCAGAAGACCCATAACTTATGACATACTTAGGCAAATACGTAAGAAGCTCAGGGTCATTTGTTGGTCTAGGTATGGGGCCAGGTTATTCTCCACAGCCTTTTCATTCGCTTTCTTTGGCACCTTGCGCATAGGCGAGGTGGTCTGCGAGGACCAACCGGTTAAAAATAACAGGGGGCTCCTCTTGGAGGACGTGACTTTGTCTAGCTCCGAAGTAATCCTAAAAATTCGCAGTTCAAAGACCGATCAGCTTGGTAGAGGGGCCCTAATCCGCCTACAGGCTACCCAGAAGGCCGGCCCTTGCCCAGTAAAGGATGCAAGAAAGTTCCTGTGTTTAAGACCTAAAGCCTGCGGCCCTTTCTTCATACACGCAGATGGCTCTCGCCTGTCAAAGCATCAGTTTATGAGGGTCATGCGCAAGGCAATCGCTGCCATTGGGCTCCCATCGGAGGAGTACGCCGCACATTCCTTTCGCATCGGGGCCGCGACCACCGCCGTGCACATGGGTTTACCGGCGGAGAGGATAATGGACATGGGGCGGTGGAAGTCGAACGCTTACAGGGGGTACATCCGGAAGACATGCTAACATTCCTTCCTCCATCGGCCCCACTGAACTGGTTCTCTTGCTCTCTTTTATTTTCAGGTGTCGAGTCAGTGCGTTTGTGGATCATCGGCCACAGCATTGTCCACTGGGCAAGAGTACGTGCGGTTGCCAGGGGCTGGTGCGATTTGCAACTTCCAAACAACGTTGAAGTTTCCTGGATCGCGCGTCGTGGAATGCGCTGGGAAGAATTCTTCCCAGCAGTTACAAAAAGAATTGCTGTTGAAGGCCCACCGGAGGCAGTGGTTATCCAACTGGGCGAGAACGACCTAGTTAACAGAAAGGGGGTGGACTTAATGTGGCATATTCTTAGGGACCTAGGGGAGTTGCGGGCCTCCTATCCGAACCTAACAATTATTTGGTCATCTCTGCTTGAGAGGCGCGTGTGGAGGAATTCCAAAAACCCGGTGGCTGTGAATAGAGCCAGGAGGCTCCTGGAGCGCTCGGTGGCGCGTAGAGTGGCAGCGATGGGTGAGCGGGTCATTGAGCACCCAGCCATCCATTTTAGTGAGGAGGCCCTCTACCGCGGGGATGGCGTGCACCTTTCCGATGCTGGTAACGATATTTGGCTTGCTGACATTTTCGAGGGGATCAGGGATTGGTTACAGGTTTGAGGGTATTGGCGGCGAGCCTGGCTCGTGTGGCGGTTAGGCATTGGCAGGGGTATTATTATGCAAATGAGATGGGGGGAGGAACGCCATCACCTCCCCCAAATGCTGAAGGGTAGTTCGTTAAAGGACTCCGGGGGGCGTCGCCTCGTCCGAAACCTATGGAGGCTAGGGCCTAAAGCGCGCTCCCGAGCGGTAACCCCTCAGGGAGCACCTAGGGATGTGCATCTCGGGGGCTCCCCCTGTTGGTGCTTAACCCTTCCCGGTTATACCGGTTAGTCTGATAGGGCCAATGCCTAAAGCCAATACCGCTCTTACCTGTAATCAATAAAGTTGTGGCCAATTTTCGCCCATTAACCTAAATTCGGTGTCCTGTGTCTTTATTTATTCCATTCTGTGGGAGGGGGCGGGAATAGCCACGCAACTGATTCTGGCACTCAGCATTAAGGTAGCCAGGTGAGTGATGCTGCCCTGCCCACACTCCTCCACCAACCACTACTCCTATACTAGCAGAAGTGGTTGCTCCCATTTCAATACATTTGCATTTAAAATCTCCCTCTGCAAGTTTCCTGTTAGATGGTTCTGAATCATGCCTAGGATGTCCACCTGGTCCAACAGCCATTGTGGGCATGGTTCCAAAGCACCCAAGCTGCACAAACCACATAGATGAGATTTTACAGGTGAACTTCGAGATAATGGAAGGCGTAGCACAACATCTGGAATGCAACATTTTGGCTACTGAGGCAGGACAACTCTAGGAGAAACTATTCCCTCTTTGCTCTACAAAAACACCAAGATCTTAGTCTAAACTCAGGGAGCACTAAAGCTGGAAATGACATTGAGTATTCAGGACATGTACGGTATCTGTACCTTCCGGGGTGGTATGTAGTACATATTTCACCTAAGTGGACTTCTTTACTAGGGATGGATGAATCTGTCAATTTTGGTTTCTCTCAGTTTATCATTTTACCAGACTTAAGTTCAATTTGCCACATATATGCGATAGTTCCCCTTCATGGATCACTGCCTTGCCGTGGCGAAGGGGCTTGAATACCTCCAAGAAGCTATGAGCTATGCCGTGCAGGGCCACCCAAAACGGACAGGTCATAGCCGAGAGTTTAGACTAAATGTGATCCACCTGGAGAAGGTACTGGCAAACCACTCCAGTATTTTGCCAAGAAAACTCCATGGACATCAAAAAGGAGAAGCTTTGAGAAGAAAGTGAGAGTTTCCAAGGCATGCTTTGGTTCATGGGGTCACGGAGAGTCAAGCACAACTAAGATGACTAAACAATGACAACAAATGCAATAGTTTGTGATTTTAAAGAATCCCTCAGAAAAATTCATCAACATTTTAGTAAGCATTTCTCCCAATATACACATTTTTGCAAGCAATTTCCTCCAATATGTATTTTTGTATGTTATTTTCACATATATGTCCACTTTTACAAGCACTTCCCTCTAGCAAGTGCATTTTTGAACACATTTTCTATTGTTAAAAAAACTTTGTCACGAAACTTGGAGAGGTGAGAATTCCAAAGGAGAGCTGGGGTTTTATTCAAGCACTGCTTTGGTCAAGTGACAATTAGATACATTAAAATGTGAATTGAATCCATTTGATTCCCCCATCCCTATTCTCTGCCCATGGGAGCCCTACAATTTTCGCAGCCTGCAATGCACTTTGTGGACTGCAGAATAAATCACACAAACAGTTCCTAATATTGCAAAATATTCTTCAACAAGAGAAAGAGGCAGGAAAATAATTCAAATGGCGTGATTCGTGTCAGAAACTTTAGAGGGGATGTATATGTTCCACAAACTTCAATCAGACTGTTTATTTTTTAAAAAAACACAAATGATTGACCCCTACAAATATGTTTAGTTGAATCTAAATACATTACCCATACTGATTGAAGTATTTTTGCAACTCCTGCACTATCTTTTCAGAAGGTTCTGATCTAATTTATTGTTCTAAAAGACAGAATCACTGTGCCCTGATGATGAACATGCTGAGGTAAGTGGAGACTGTGGAGAAATAACCCCACAAGCCCTGTAAAACATATTCATATTCTCTTAAAATCTTTTGTTCACTTGATATCATGGGCACAGTATTGTCTGAAATCCCATATGGGAAACATTAGACTGCCATTGATTTTACATACGGCGGAACCTCTTGTTTGAGCACCCTAGAGAATGGCTAACATCACTTGTCTGGGAGAATTTATCTTTAACTAAACGCTGAAAAGGCCGTAATGCATCGGATGGCAACCTCAGTTCGGATTTCACTGTACACCATTTCCATGTTACATTCTGCTATTACAAAAGCAGAGGGAATACTGTTACTTGCCGCATACCCAAATAAGCAAACTGATACATCAGATTAATCTGCTTTCCCCTATGCAATAGCCCCAAATTAGGCACTCTGGGTCATAGCTCTCAAATTGCTCAGCCCTAAGGCTAAAAAGCCATATGGGCCTACAAAGCAATGTGAGAAAGGCAAAAAATAATAATTAATTTCTTCGCAGCAGATAAGGTTCCCATTAATGCTACGTATGAGTCAGCATTTTTTGCATGAATAATTAACTGTGCCCTCCAAAGAGAGCAGTATCAGATTTCCTGCCAATTGGAAGTAATGAAAGAAAAATGGGACAAATTCTTTTATAAATGGAGCAAAAGTGCTAGCTGAAGGAAGTGAGAGAGAAATGAATGGGATGTCGCTGCCAGCATTAACGCAAAGGTTAAGAATTAGCAAGCAAAAAAAATAACCTTCTCCCCTTCCCACTTTCACCACAGAGAACATATTAATTGACTGCATAGTGCAGACTCCACACTCAAAGTAAAAAAAGGTGAAAAAGGTGTTCTTTCTGCACAGTGAGATTTCTGAGTGAAAGTCACTTTCAAGGCACACACCAAACCCTCTTGGCTTTTTTTAGTAGTTGTAGTGCTCACCAATCCAGAATCGATGCTCTGCAATCAATATACAAACCATGACTGTGCTGCCAGGGGAAACAGGAGCTTCTTTAAAAAAAAAAAAAAAAAGCTCTGGTGCAGGAGCTCAACACTTAGATAGATGTCATCAAAAAGAAACAAGATGTCTCACAGTGTTTTCCCCCTATGTCTTATTCTGTGTGAAGGTATCACAGGTCATTTCAGTCTTGAGGCCAGTAAGGTGAACTAAAAGTATGACTTGCTCTTGTTGTTTAAATGATCAATGATCTCTAATACAGGGCTGAATATTTTGTAATCTTGCACAGAGCATATAGGGCTCATATATATCCATTTAACACATATAGGCAATGCACTTTTTCTTTTGCAAATAGCGAATACTTTTAACATCTGGAATTTTACTTTCCGTCTCTGAATACTTTAGTTTTTAAAGTGGGGTGGGAGGGATTGTAATCCTCCAGATGTGGCTGGATTGTAGCTCCCATCATGCCTGACCACTGGTCATGTTGGCTGAGGGTGATGGGAGTTGTGGTCCAGCATCACCTGCCCAGGGGCGTAGCTAGCTGCTCCAGCACCCGGAGTGGCAGGGGTAGGGCGAGCTGCCCACAGGGATGGGGCGATCTGTCCACCTGGCGGACACAAGCCCCACGCTGCCATTTTGGGCAGTGTGGGGCCCGAGGCACTGTGTCACTCCCAAGAGAGACGTGTGGCTCGGACGCGCTGCAGGCCAGGCTGCCACTATCACCTGCAGCTTTGATTGCACCAGAATAGTCTATGCCAGTTCTAAGCACACCCCCCCCCCCCCGTGGTGTGCCATTTTGTCATCTCCTTAGGGATGTCACCCAGGGCAGGTCGCACCACCCACACGGCCCTTCCTACACCCCTGCACCTGGCTGTCTCTTGTTTTAATCCATTGTTTTTCAATCTCTTGAATAAAACAATGTTCTTTAAAACCAAGCAGGTATAAATGCTAGGAATTGAAATGGTCGAATATATTTTTAAAATGCACAGAAATGAGGTGAATTTTGAGCATTCCTAGTAAGAGTATTTAGACATAGTATGACGTTTGCTGTAGCCTTGATTCCTACACTTAAAATACCACAAGACTAAAATATTACCATAGCTTTTCAACAAAAAGACTTTAAAATCATCTACGGATTCCCTCTATCCTTACCAAAGGAAAAAAAATATCAGCAATCTTATCAGCATTCCCTAGACTCCTTCAAGCAATCTGTAAATTGTCCTCTGAATTTCCTTGAATTCACTTTCTGCAAAATTCTTCTCCAAAGCTCCATTGGTTTGCAGGCTTAGCAGGAGGTTTTTTTACCCCCAGTTAAAGGACTCAGATGTTGAGGATGGTTTAGATATACATTTCATTAAGGAATCCTCACTTAATGACCCAATTTGTTGAATTTATTGAGTTAAGGTCAAGAGAATTCAAGACAGCTAAACTTACATGACCTCAGTTATAGCTTCCCAAATTAAAGATGCTTCTGTGCAGGCCTCGAGAGTCCTATTCTTGCTCACAGCATTACAAAGAGCTTTTAAAGTCAATTACCGATACGCTGCAGGTAAGTAGAGAACCTAGACCTTTTAAAAGAAGCATTGCAGAAGCATTGCAGTCACCTGTACTTCTTTTTAAGGATGTTCCAGCTGAATGTAAGCACTAAGATGGTGGACACAACTAAGAGCCTTTTGGTGTCCTATAAGGCTAAAACCTATGGATCAGGACTGGAACTTATGGACCACTGATTGTGATAAAACCTCAAAGCAGTTGACATGTACATTCCAATGTGTGTAGCAGGGAAGCATAGATGATTTCCTAGTTTCAGTAGGGGGAGGGGAATACATCAAGTAATCTTTGCCTACTAACATTGAACAGCAGGGACCAACAGGGTGGAAGGCAAAGAGGCCAACAATTCATAGACCCAGAGCCAATGACAGGCAGTCAATTGATTCTAGCTTTGTACCCTTCCTATATCCTGCTGAGGTCCACAAGGGCAATACTGAAACTAAGGAGGAGGAGTGTGATGACAACAACTGCCAGTGCCTTCCAACTCTAGAGTTCTATAATTCTATGATCCCCTGAACTGATTGCAAGTACAATTGCAAGTCAGGCAGGCAGGGTTGGTTGGGCAGTGCTCAAATGCACTGGCCTCCACTGCTGAACAGTATGTGTGTAGCTATGGCAGCATTCAGACATCCTGTCCCTACATGTACACATTGCAAAGAGTGAGGCAGAGAAGCCATGGCAGGTGGATGACAAGGAGCTGCATGTAATTATTCCTTTCCATGCACAGAGCCAGATTGGGAAAAGTGCACCACCTGCTCTGGACCAAATGCATAAAAAGGGTCAGACGTACACTGAACTAGGATTGTTGGATAACCTGGGTAAAATCCAGGAGCCACTGTAACTCAGAAACATAGTTTAAAATCCAGCCTGCCCTTACTTGCCTCCTTTGAGTCCTGTTCAGTTGGACCATTATCCTGCTACTTCCATTTTGATAATGATTTTCTGAACTAAAGAAGATGAACACCACAATATAAAGAGAATCAGAAGCAATAATGGAGCAATTAAAAGTGTATTATAGCAATTATACAAGAATTTGCTGAAAGGAGATAAATATATACATTTTACCATATCTATTGAAGAGATACCAGAAATACGTAAATGAACCTAAGTCCTAGAAGGGGTGGAGGAGAAACATATGAATGGAGTCATTCAAATGAGGAATTACTAATAACACTTTTTTATAATAAAAAAAATCAAAAGCAAGAAATTCTTTGGACCAGATGGCCTGACAATAGATTGCTGTAAAGCCATAGAAATTAATTTAGTACAGCCTGTGTGAGATGAATAATATTCTCTGGATGTTTTTGTTCTCCTTCCTATCTCTAAATACCAGTTTTCTCGTTTTGAAGTATGTGGGCAAGATTTTGACAGGCCACACTAATTCAGTTATCAGAAAAATAAATCCTTCTTAAGTCCTAAATAGTTATAGTCAAGAAACTATTTCTTCCCTTGTGACCTATTAAGAGACACCAAGTGCCCTGTTAATGAGCTCTGCACATGAGTCACAGATGAAACATCCTTACCACTTTCTCCACCCTACACTATAATGGGATTTACTCCCAGTTCGAACACACTAAACTTCACAGCAGCACCTTTGGAAAGAGTTGCAAGGCCTACCTGTCAAGGTGGAAAAAGAGGAAGAGATGCAGAAGAAAACAGGGTTCCTGCACTTTTAGTAGTAGTGTAGAAGAAGGATTTTCAGTAAGTGTGATGTATTTTGAATGACAAGCTAAATGTGCTGAAATTCCCACATGACCCAAACATTACAGGTGCAGGAGATGACCTCCAGGGTCTCTTCCAATTCTGCAGGTCAATGATTATGTGATTCTAAGCCCTGTCAACAAAGGTCCGTGTAGTAAAATCTATGGTTTTCCCAGTAGTGATGTATGGAAGTGAGAGCTGGACCATCAAGAAGGCTGATCGCCGAAGAATTGATGCTTTTGAATTATGGTCTGGAGGAGACTCTTGAGAGTCCCATGGACTACAAGAAGATCAAACCTCTCCATTCTTAAGGAAATCAGCCCTGGCTGCTCACTGGAAGGACAGATCGTGAAGGTGAGGCTCCAATACTTTGGCCACCTCATGAGAAGAGAAGACTCCCTGGAAAAGGGATGTTGGGAAAGATGGAGGGCACAAGGAGAAGGGGATGACAGAAGACGAGATGGTTGGATAGTGTTCTCGAAGCTACCAGCATGAGTTTGACCAAACTGCGGGAGGCAGTGGAAGACAGGAGTGCCTGGCGTGCTCTGGTCCATAGGGGTCACGAAGAGTCGGACACGACTAAACGACTAAACAACAACAGCAAGCCCTGTCTCTTTTGCACTTGCCCACCTTAAGTTGGGAAAGGATGGGGACACTTCATTTAAATTTAGATGAAGTCTTGTCTCATTTTGCTTACCTTTACTTTTACTACTTACTCTGAGCTTTGGGGGTGTGAGAGCTATAAAACTAAATAAATATACTATAGGCAGATAGCTAGTGATGTCTCCGGAGAACCTTTGTTTTCCTCTACTTTATGAGTGGCCATCATTTTCTCAGACAACCCAGCGATATTTACAAGCGAAAGCTGAAAACATCTAACATCTAAATGTTCCAGTGGGTCATGTGCCAGCAGTGCACTTTGAGGAAATGAACCAAAGACACCAGCCACAGAATGGCTGGTGTCAGCCATTCTAATGTTTTGTTCCCTCAGAAATTCAAAGGGATTGCCAATAAATGGTGATCAATTTGAAGTGATTCATTCTTATTTATTGATTCCAAATCCTTGACAAGATAAAAAGTCACTGTTTACTCTTGGGCAGAAATGTTCACTCATTAATGTAATCAAAGCTGCTGTTGAATATGAAACCATTCTCCTGTCCAGCACTGATGCGACAGTTAAAGGTTTGTAAGAAATGTGTGGGATATACGAATCAATAAGATGCAATCCATTTCAGGCTTAATGTTGGTATGCATCAATACGCCTGTTGCAGCACTATCTCTAAATATAATTTTGAGAATCTATTTTTCATATCAGCAGTTCAATCATACATTTTTCTCTTAAGCACATCTTCTTAGCCCTGCTATCTCAGTGTAAAAATTAAGTATTTTAACACCAACTAATAGAAATAATTAACAGTGATTCATATTGATGATTTAAACTTGCTTGTTTTCAGTTCCAGTTGAAAACATTTCTCTTCTTCCTGGCCTTTCTGATCAACAGTTTGGCTTGTTTATTGAAGTGAGACAGAGATTGGGTTGGTTTTATTGAACTGTATTGTGTGATTTTTATTTTTATTTTCTTATCTGATTTTTTGTTTTCCATGCTCTACAATGGGGGGGGGGGGAGAGAGAGAGAGATTTACAACGCCTTACAATGAAGGGCAGGGTATGAACTTGATAAATTACCGTATTATATTCTATCCATCCAATCTGAGCATGGGCAGCAATGTAACAATGTTTATGTAAAAATGGTTTATATCTGAGCATGTACAGAGTACCTTTCCCTAACTAAATGCTGCTTCTTTCCAGACACATAAACTGCAGGATGGGGTTTGTATTTTGGGACAGAAACCAAAGCTTTCATGCAGGCCTGAACCTCACTGACTTTTCTAAAATAAAAAGGCAACCTCCCAACAACTTTCACTAGCATTTTCTGCAGCAAAAATGGAACTCATTTACTCCCTGATCCAAGTCTTCAGTCTCATCTGCCTCGCATTCTTAATAACTTTTCTTCCTTGCCTCAGTCCCCAGAAAGGTTAAACCCCTCTGCCCCTCTCCGCAAGGCTCATCAGGGCTATGCCCTGGAAGATCTGATGCAACTGTTTCCCCTCACCAGCAAGAAACCACAGTTATTCCTCATCCACATACTAAATAGTATTGTGGGGAATGAACCCATCCATCTATTAACAGAATCCCCTTCTCTGGCAGCATCCTACAATGTTCACTCTTTGGCTCATGGAAATTCCTTCCAGTTTTCCTCTTCTCATTTTCCTTCTCCAACTTCCCTTCTCACAACTGTCCCTTATTTTAAATAAATTCTGCACAGAAAGGAATATTGAGGGAGAAACAGTCTCAGCAGCCAGTTCGTCCAGGCTTTAAGCATTCTGAGGGTGGGTGGAATATATATATACTTTGACTTGACTGGGATCTATGGTGCTGCAAACCTCTTACCATGAAGGGGGAAACGGGGCTAAATTATAGGACATGCTTGACACATTAAGCTGGCTTCCATGTATCTCTATGGAGTTTCCAGTTCTTGTAATGAACCAGAGAGGATTTTAAAAAAATAAATAAGGAAAGGAAAGAAGCAGAGTAATCATCAGAATCATCACATTTTGAACAGTGAGCTGTAGCCGATCTTTTAAATTTATTTTAAAAACTTGAGTGCCCACCATTCTGCTTTAAAAATATTGGTAACTGATTGTCCTTTGAGTCAAGTGTACCCAAATGTAGTGCAGCTATGACACTGCGTAGAAAACTATACTTTGTACCTAGGAGAAAAATAAGGATGAATATTAAAAATAAAATAAAAATTTGACGATCCACATTTGGGCTTCCTTGATGTACTGTATATCAGTATATATGACACTGATATATAACCTGCAAGATTCTACTCTGCTTCAGATTTGGAAACATAGCAGTGCTGTTTTCCCCCTGACCCTCAGCTGGTCTCTTTTGTTTCAAAAGTCAAGAGTCTGTCCACTCCTTGTCCAGTTGAATTATCTTCATTCTCATCTGACATCCAGGGGAAATATTTTCAGGATGATATCATTCCTCTGACCCATATGCCTCTTCCTGTGTCCCACCAGGCGAAGCTCCAAACACTGACATGTGTGGTACGTAATTAGAAAAGCTGAATCCCCCCCCCCCCTTTCGTAACTTCATTTCTATGGCTCAGAAGCTATCACAGCCTACAAAAAAAAAGAGACTGTAAATTTGTGTGGACTGTATTGCATTGTTTTGTTTTGTTATGATATTGTTATGTGCTACCTGCAAAAAAAGAATTTCAAAAACTTTGCCAAATAAAGGTATCACACCTCAGCTGCTTTGGTTTTTTACCTTGGTGTCAGGTTGCTCTTGCTTTCTATGAATTGCTGTGGGAGAGAATAGCCAATGCCTCTCCTAACCCCTGCTAAATAAAAAAATAAAAAACATTGAAAGAAGAAATTATGCATTGAATGAAAAACACTTCACATAAGAAGAGACTGCTGGATCAGACCAATGGCCCATCTCGTCAAGCAACCTGTTCTGACTGTGACCAACCAGATGCATGTGGGAAACACATAGGCAGGACTCAAGCTCAAGAGAACGCGCCCACCTCCTCTGAATTCAGCAGTGGAGCCTTATTACAATTCCCCCTGTGATGCTGGCTACACTCAAGTAGGACCCTGGCAGAGACACAAGCCCGACTGGCATGTTCCCTCCCTCCTAGTCGATCGTTCGGGAGCTTCAAAAACTTTCTTCAGCCTGAACATCACAGCGACCGATGCCAACAGACACCGGCACACTTAGAGATCCGCAGAGTTTGCGCAGTTGCGTAACAGATCTCAGCGTTTTGGCTAATCTACTTTATTTACATATAAACACACACGGAGCACTGCAACATGGCTCCCTCTCTCTCTAGCATGAGACAGCAAAGAGAAAAAGAACAAAGGACAATAGTCCCACTTCAAAGAACACAGTAACACAAACATCCTGTCTCCATCACTTCCTACTTTGTGGAGTCAAATCATACACTGTCGTGATAGACAAAAATCCCATGACTGCAATCATAGATCAGGAATTCTAACAGGTAGCAGCGGGGACAGCTCTCTTCTTGTGCGGAGCATGAGCAAATGAGGGTAGAAAAAGGATCTCCCTTAGCATGCGCCTGCAAAGGCTGTTTGGGCCTACACCTGTAAAGAAGACTCAGGAGATGAAACATCGGGAGTGGGGAGGTTATATTCACCAAAATGCAACCATTTGGAGGAACTGCAAATAAATGAACCAAATTAATCTAACTATGGGGCCAGTGAAGATTTCATCTAACTCTGAATTTCTATCCCAGGTGACTTAATACCACTACTTCCTCTAATAAATTGGATGTTGACCACTCGGGTCAGATAGCACACTGGTTATTTCATTGTGTTGTTTGCATGTTTCTGCCCTGGGATCATCGGATGAAGGGCAGACTGCTTTTAAGAAGTAAATAAACCAAGCTTCTTAAAGAAACGTATGCAAAGTGGCAGATGTAGAGATATTAATGTTTAAATGCAAAGAGCTTTTGGCGAGGCTATACCTTGTTTCTACACAATGCAGTCTTCGTATAATTGAAGTTCTATCATTGTCCTTGAGAAATAACATTACCTGTCACTCTGTTCCAAAACTTCTCCCTCTCTCAAAACCGTCCTCTCTTTTAAGGATGCTTAAGGATCATGTTTATGTACATTCTTCTGCATTCTAATACGTTATTACGGGCTGAGAAATGCTTACTTCACTCATCTCTATTCAACCTAGTCTCTTGCTCACATTTCAGTTAAAATCTTCATTGCACAAGATATTTTTTTTAAGTGTCTTATTTGATAACAGTTTCACTTCGAGGGGCGGGGGACATAACAACAACCAAAAGTCCTAGAAGCTGTTTGATGTTTTTGAAGGTTCCCTCCCACTTCATCTTTTTGTAACTTAAAATTTATTCCAAGTTACATTGTAATTTCAAATGTGTACCTGGAGTTACGACGCTCCTTGACATTGCTGAGCTAGCTTTTCTGCTGCAGAAAATATAGAGATTGTACAGCATTTGGGGGACAGGAGGGGAGTGTTACAAACTTATTTTTATTTAATTTTTACATTACTTACTTGAAACTGAAACACATCACTTGCTGTAGCATTTTACTAAAATGTTTATACTGATTTCCCTGCCTTGTATGTTTTGGCTGCAAAATAGCTGATGCACTTAATTTCCTAAGCTGTAGAATTTAGGAAAAAGTATATAAAAAGTTCTAAGCAATGAGAATGGTTTTTGCAACTGTATCTGGGAATAGAAAGAACCAAAACACAACTATAGGTAGTTGATTTCACCCTATGGCACTGAGTTCTAGTATTATGGGAGATAAAGAGAAGGGGGAGCTTTCTCAATTCCATGCATCCTTTTATAGACATCTACCACAGCCCACTGTCATTGATTTACAGCCCTGATAGTAAACATTTAACTGTACTATCATTAAGATGCCAGATTCAAACAAGCCTTTGATAATTTTTAATGTTCGGCTTGTGTTTTTGGCTGATCTGCAGCATCTGATGGTTTTTCTCAATTTTATTTATTGTAAATGTACTCTGCTTTCATGTGTTTTTATTGGGCCCTGCTCAGAGATCTCAGGATGCGGGACAGCCTATGAATAGTTTTAACAAATAAGCTAGCATGAAATGCTAACTGCAGACACTTGCAGTCACTTCTCTTTATTATTCAAAAATGTTTGCCTTCTTTTCCAAAGTGTTAATGATGCGGCACTGAAATCGGTATGAAATTATATGTGAAACTGCCCAATTTTGAGTTCCTTCTGGGGTGAAGATTGTAACCATTTACCTAGTGCTGGAAATTGTATGTATCATTTACACAGCATAATGTCCAGATCAAGGGAAGTAACAGTACTACTCTATTCTGCCTTGGTCTGAGCTATCTGGAGTACAGTCGCCAGTTCTGAGCACCACAATTTAGGGTGTTGAACAAGCTGGAACGTGTGCAGAGGAGGGCAACCAAGATGATCAAGGGACTGGAAACCAAGCCTTATGAGGAGCAGTTGTGGGAGTTGGGTATGTCTAGCCTGGATAAGAGGAGACTGAGAGGAGATATGATAGCCATGCTCAAATATCTTAAGTACTGTCACATGGAGGATGGAGCAAGCTTGTTTTCTGCTGCTCCAGAGGGTAGGACCCAAACCAGTGGATTTGATTTGCAAGAATCAAATGTCCTGACCAAACATTAGGAAGAACTTTCTGATGGCAAGAGCTGTTTGACAGTGGAATGGACTTCCCCAGAAGGTGGTGGACTCTCTTTCATTGGAAGTTTTTAAGCAGAAGTTGGATTCTTTAGCTGCGATTCCTGCATTGCAGGCAGTTGGACTAGATTACTCTTTGGGTCCCTTGCAACTCTATAATTCTATGGTTTTATTTTCTATTGAATTATATCTGCATCACTTGGAAATATCTGCTGTCAAGACCTATGGATGTGTTGTATGGTGCATCCAGAATCTGAAGCTTCAGCTTTAGAAAGAGAAGATCTTGCCTTCTAAACAAGAGACTGGTTATCTACGTTTCTTGTTCCTTTTCAAACTGGCTGCATAGCAACATTATTCTGTTAGCAGCATTCTCCTTTATCCCATTTGAAATAGCAGCAGCCCTCAAATCATGGGTTTTCGTCATTCTTCAAGTAAATTAGTTTGTGTGAGGTTGAAAGTATTATAGATTTAAATTGTCGTCCACACATTTCCAGTGGAAGATAGCAGATATTGTTTGTTTTGATTAATACATATGTCCAGGTATATTCTATATTCCCTTCATTTCTTGATGAGACCTCTGAGCCCAGCCATCATCAGAGTATTTCAATATCATGGTCTACAATATCATTTTCAACAAATACAGTGGTATCTCAGGTTAAGTACTTAATTCATTCTGGAGGTCCGTTCTTAACCTGAAACTGTTCTTAACCTGAAGCTGCACTTTAGCTAATGGGGCCTCCCGCTGCCGCCGCACCGCTGGAGCACAATTTCTGTTCTCATCCTGAAGCAAAGTTCTTAACCCGAGGTATTATTTCTGGGTTAGCGGAGTCTCTAACCTGAAGCGTCTGTAACCTGAAGCGTATGTAACCCGAGGTACCACTGCAGTTTTCCCCACAACTTTTTTTCCAATTCAGATGCATCATGTCTCATACATTTCACTTTATCAACACCCCCCACACCCCCGGCAACCTTGTTCTAACATATACATAGTTAGGGTCAAGCTCTAAAGGCATTCTTACAAACCTTTGGCTCCTTTGCCTTACACATGACTGCCATAACAGAAATTTCAGAGAAAAATACAGTAACAATTGACAGCCCATATATGCTATGGGATGGAAGGTTATATTTTTGTGTGAGAGAATATTTTCCCCTTTAGAACTAAGAGCTGCTGGATCCATGGTTATTTTCTTGATATATATCACTTATATGCAGTAAAGTGCATCTAGAGACTCAGCTATACAGCTGCAAATAAAATGTTTTAAGCATGTTGTAAAGTGCAATATACAAATGTGACACTAGATGGTGACAGTGAGCTATAGCAAATTCAATAAATTTTTCAAAATCTTTTTTAACAAAAACATTTCCACAGCATTTTTTAATATGTGTGTAGATTTTACTTAGGATGGTTGTGTACACAATGTGATAAATGCATGTCTTTTTCAGCATATGAACACACAACCAGAAGGCACATTTAGTAGCTGATTCCTATTACATGTGCACAAAGTGAAATTGGATGAGTCCATGGATTTGTCACATATGATGGCTATGTCAGAAGCTTATCGTGGATAAAGTGAATCTAAGTGGTCTGAGTTTTTCTTATCCCTTCCCTCCAAAGAATATACCTCATATCAGAATATAATGAAAAAGTACAACCCCCACAAAAACCTCAAACCACTCTGCTTTGGCTAGTTTGACTTATTATAGCATTAATAATACCTGTCACCACCACACTGCTTCCTTGGGTTTGAATTCATTCCAGCATGTAATAAATGATTGCCAACTTTGTAATAATATTGCAGCCAGATTTACAACTCACATTTATTTGAATGCTATTTTATTCAGGGTGCTTCCAGTCAGTTGTTCACTGTGGGATCGGTGCACCTCATGCATGCAAGGTGATGGTGCGGTTAGGAGGGGATGGATTGGCAACACACATATCACAATGCAGCCTGTTTCCTCCATCCCTGCCTTTAATCTGTTCCTGATAAGGCTAAACAAAAAACAAAACAAAAAACCACTCTGTAGCCAACAACTAATATGTGATATTTCAATGCCCCATTTGCAATATGGAGTCCTCTTCTGGAAATACTGTCATTAATATTATAGGCCTGACTTTCCTAAATCCATCCTCCACTTTTACTCCTCCTGCCATATTCAGCATACATCATCTTAGCTATAGTCAATGGATTTGCCACTCGTTTATATGTTTCTTTCTAATGTGGCCTCTGATATCATTAAACAAATGTGCAGCACGAATGGAGGTTGGAATCCTATTATCTCTTTAATTATACCAAGCTTCTTTTTCCAATACTTTAAATTACTTAACAATGCCTCTTTTGCTTGACACTTCCAGCTCTTCCCTAATGCACTTCTAAACTGTTTTAAATCTTAGCTGGCATATCAGACCATTCAAATAAAATATTCAAGAAATGTTCTTTAATAGCTACATCAGATGGGTATATTAGAACTATTTTTTCTTTTAAAAATGTTAATTTCACTGTTTTTCCAGAGATGCCTTCATTTCCTCCTCTTATTTTATTTTTATTTTTCTTCAAAGGAAAAGGTTTCCATGAGGATGCTGTAAATTTCGGAAAGAGGCTTTTTGCACAAGACCTTAGCTGAAATTAATTGCTTGAAGTCATTCAAGTTTTTCTAGAGCTAGTTTGTACTTTGTAACAACATTCCTCTAGAAAATGAAGAATTACCTGAATTCCACTTTTAACTTGGAACTGTACCCTGACCACCTCACTTTCATAGGTCCCAGGACATGGACTCTAAGAGGACGTTACACAAATTTGGGGCTGTGGCCAGGCCCTGGTTGGAAGACCCCTAGGAAACTTGCGTATACAGTGGTACCTCGGGTTAAGAACTTAATTCGTTCTGGAGGTGCGTTCTTAACCTGAAACTGTTCTTAACCTGAGGTACCACTTTAGCTAATGGGGCCTCCTGCTGCTGCAGTGCCGCCACCCCACAATTTCTGTTCTCATCCTGAAGCAAAGTTCTTAACCTGACGTACTATTTCTGAGTTAGCAGAGTCTGTAACCTGAAGCGTCTGTAACCTGAGGTACCACTGTATATGCCACCTTGGGTTCCATTGTGGAATAAAAGCAGGATATACATATACTAAAACTAGGTTAGTGTATGTGTTTTTGCCTTTTACACCTCTAGATTTCTCCCTCCCCTTCTATATTTCTCAGGGAATAACATTTAACATTTATCTTTGTGTCCTGCACTCTGTTTCTATACTTTTCCTATCCCTAGCCTTCTTCATCCCATTGTCTTCAAGGGTCCAGCTGAAAAATGAAAAACCCTACATGCAATATTCATACTATCTCCAGTAGTTTAATCCAGTGACCTGTCTGGGCAGTACAGATCCATAAGCAAAAGATGTGTACAAAGTTGTGTAAGCAGGGAAGTATGGACAGAAATGCATATATTATTGGGGGTGGGAAACATAATGGTACATTTTCTTAAGGAAACTTACTTGCAAAAATCTTTATATTAGGCAAAATTGCAAATAATTTTGGGCACTAAATGCTGACAGGTTTTCCTTAGGACAAACTGGTGCAGAAGTGTGGTAAATGAATTTAAGATTGGAAATATGAGATCCTAAGAGAAACAAATTTTCCACCCCTAATCTGTATCTCAGTTGATATTTCCCATTAAATATGTAAATCATATTCTCTCACAGATCCTGTTTGTGTGGAGCTCTGAGTCATCCATGTCCAACTTTCTTGTCTCAGGTAGTTTGTTTCAGTTTTTGGCCTATGAAGGTTGATACCTTCATTTTTAAGGCTGCATAGAAAGAAGAGGTTGTATGGCTTATCCTGGATTTGTGACCTGTAGAACGACAATGTGGTGGGAAGCGAGTAGGATGCTCTCTAGTTCTTTGATGCCTGCATATGAAATCTGATCCAATGATGTCATTTGCTGGGGGTTTTTAGTGAAAAAGAAAGAATGCCAGAAGTAATACATATAAACTTGAGTCAATCTGGAAAGTTATAATGTGAATGAGGTTATCAAAAGGCAACAGGGCTGGATTAATCATTAGGCCAAACATTACAACTGGTTTGAAACCAAAGCTGGGACCCTGCCAAAAGTCTCACCTTAAGTGAGACCCCCAGATTCTTAGTGTGAGATTCTTCGACTGTCCCTACTCGCACCTGCTTTTCCCACCAACAAAAAGGTGGCCTAGGTTTATTTGGACAAGCAAGTTAACAGAATTCGCCTTTGCTTTTTATTGGTGTGTGTTTCCCACACTAGTAACAATCCTGAGGCTGAAAGACAGGGTGGGCTGAAAATAAAGGATTGTTTCCATATTTCATTTCATTTCATTTTTTTAAGAGAGAGAGAGAACGGGAGAGAAAGAGAGACTACTGCTGATGTCTGCCCTGGTACCTTGACTAAGTACTTGCTGTTTACATTTTCCACAAAGACTAGAGAGGCTACGCAAAGCCCTAGAGAGAGGCTACGTTAGGGGCATTGTGAGGAAACTAAAATGGTTATCTGGCACCAGTCAGACAAACACTGGCATCACAGTGCCACCATAAGGAGTGGCAGAAGTGTGTTCGATGGGTCGGAGGTAGAAGCCCACAGGTAAGGGAAAAGAGGGGGAGAAAAGAAATCTGGGAAGTTGGGAAGCACCAATATAGCAAAGGACTCCCCTCAGCAATCAAGAGTCAAGAAGACCTCCCATAGGAATCCATGCCTAGGGCCAGTTCATATCTGGAGAGGGTGGCCAGTTTGCACAATCCATCTCAATAAACCTCCTGAGCATGTTAGCTGACCATTTTGTTTCCTGGGAAGAAATAGCTGGAAGACTTTACCAATAGCCATGATAGGTGAATCTGTCAGTTTCGGTTTCTCCCACTTTCTCATATTTCCACTGTTGTGCTCAGTCATCCACATTTCCACACTAACTTGTGATTTAGGAAAAAAAAGAATAAGTGCTGGTGAGGATTCATCAGCATTTTAGTGCAAATTTCTGCTACTATGCACATGTTAATATGCAATTTTGTCTAATATATATATTTTTGCTAAACAATGCTCCCTAGTATTTTGCCAGCAATGTATGCATTTATATATGCACAATTCATCCTAGTAAATGCATTTGCTACACATTACGTGGCTGGAAAACTGCTTTGCCAAATTCGGAGAAGTGCGAATTTTGAAACCTAGCTGTGTTTCAGAAAGTGTGGATTAGGTAGGTTCAACTTTAAATGAGAAAGCGTGTTCTCCTTCATGGAGAGCACGTGTTGCGGTGGGGGCCGCCAGGATACTCCAAAGTTGGGGGGGGCGGGCTAATTGATCGTTGGCCACTGATGCGATTTTGGCTTCCCTTGTTGTTGGGAAGAAGTTAATGTTGCCATTTATTGATTGACAGCCAGAAATAGTAAAACTCCTTGCACGAGGCTAGGGCTTCCTCTTTTCGCCCATGCATCGGATTGCCCGTCCCTCCCTCCCTAGAATAGGGTTGTTCGCTTTGACCTTGCTATGCCTGTCATGGGGTCGTCTGCTTTGGAGCGGGGGCCTGGTAGGAATTTTGTCCATCTGGCTGATTGGCTGGGGCCATTTGGTTTTTGCCTACTGCGTAGCAAACCGTCACAACTTGTAAGGTTCGCGGATAGGCATTGGCTTATGGTTTGGTTGGTTGAGGGGCATGGATTGGCTGTGCCTGCCCCTCTAATGCTGCTGCTGCAAGGGATTCCGTTAAAGGAATTGGGAGCTAACTATTGCTTGTCCACTCTGTCAAGGGGGCTCGGGCCATAGCAATGAGCTCCTGGTTGCATTTGGGGTGAGGGCAGGTTCCCTGCTCCGCGTAACCCCCAAGTGTATTCCCCTATTCTGACTTTCGCATTGTGCGGAATGTCAGTCTGTCCCCCATGGTGGGGGCAGATAGTCGCAACCAATGCCTACGCAACCACTCACAAATTTGTATTTTAATAAAGTTGTGGCCAAAATTATGCCAAAAATCTTAAACAAAAACTTCTGTGTGATGTGTGAGTTATTGGGGTGGACCTGGGGACCTCGACACGCAACTGAAATGAATCCCCCTGCCATCCCTAATCAAAGCTGATACTCTTCTGAAAATGACAAGGAATGTTGATATGAAATTTATAATTGAGGTGATGATTGCCTCATTTGGCAGAACCACAAACAGCAGTTTTAATCCTGCTGATCGTTTTATGCAGTTTTTCTGCTGTTCTGGCTCAAAGGTTATATCGGCCGTGTATGTTCATTCCTCTTCCTAGTTTCTTTACTTTGTTTCATTCTTCCAGTACAGGATGTTGGGGGGTGGGGTGAGCTCAGTTGCTTATATACCTGCTTCTAAAAGTTTTCTGGTTTGGTCCTGTAGATCAATGTGCTTTGCAAAGGGATAGAAAAATCAGGCTTGAACGTGCTCCCAGGCATATTGACTATGTGTATATCGTGTAACAGTTTGAAAAATCCTACACTGTGTAGCCAGGGCCCAAGAGACTCTTACATCACAGAGCTCCGTGTCTCAAATACTTTGTGCCTCCTTAAGAATTAGATTTATAATGCCGTCTGCCTCCCAGAGGTGACTGTAACAACCTCTCTCACCTTGCCAAAAGGGCAGCCTTGTCAACCTCACAGTAGTCAATATCCTATAGTGCATCATTTAGCACAGGAACGTGGCCCTAACAGGGACTCTGCAGTTCTGGGACTCAGTTGCACGGGTGTGACAGAGATAAATAGCTTCGGGCTGCAGGAACTAATCAAGGACAAAGGGACACTTTGCCAATGCCATGCGAGACTTGGAAGCCCACATAGGTTTACCCTACATATGTTTAAGTGATGTGAGTAGAGATTTTAATTCTTTGAAGTCTTAGAATTCAGGAGTTGAAGGAGGGGGGAAACAGAAGAAAACATTTTTCTTGATCCTAATTTTTGTTTTTCAAAGACGAACGAAGATAAATAAAAAAACACACCACTTGGTGGTGGTTGTTGTTGTCTTTAAATAGGTAGGTCAAGTATTTCATGGTTTATATTAATTTATATGGCA
The DNA here is from genome assembly GCF_964106645.2 of Podarcis pityusensis. NCBI lineage: Eukaryota > Metazoa > Chordata > Lepidosauria > Squamata > Lacertidae > Podarcis > Podarcis pityusensis. The sequence continues at coordinate 43,967,114 of NC_138026.1, read as the reverse complement.
GATCCCTGCCAGAATAGTATTGCTTGGTTTTATTACAGGATGTATTGGCCAGCCTCTGATTTACATAGTTTTAAATACTCCTTTAGTGCAGAATCACTTGCTGTCTGATTTGAGATATTCTACTTTTCATTTTAGAACGATGTAAAACTTTATGGGAGTTTGACTTCCTGTCATGCAGATGTATGGCTAATTATTTTGACGCACGTAGCTGCAATGTCTGTATTGCAAATGCCTCAGGGGCATTTCTAAAAAGTCAGATTTTTCAGATTAGCAGGAAGAGTCTTTTGGCACTTTAAAGACTAACAACTTTATTTATGGCATAAACTTTCATGGACTGCAATCCACTTCGTCAAGATGCATCAAATGATATCTTGAATTAGAGGGGTATAGGTGGGGTTCTTTTTTATAGGGGCCAGGGGCCAGGCCAGAGGGAAATGAAGCACAGAAAGCTACAGACCTTGACACTTCTGTAATTAACAGTGGTCAATCACTAAACAGTTGTTGATAGCAGAGGCATCATGACATTGGTAAGTGAATTAACTTATATAAAGTGCTAAAAATCTGTTGTCTTGGTTCAGTCTACTATGTGATAGCATTGAACCTGTTGACGTACTGCATTTCAGTTTCACATTGTAATCTCCCTTTGAAGGTTATTTGCTTGACCACTCCACTATCACTTACAAAGCATCCTGAAAGTGTTAAAGGTTCCCAGTTGACTTTTGATCTATTGCCATTTCTGATGTCAAATTTGTGTCCATTTATTCTTTTGCATAGAGACTGGTCCGCTTCTCCTATGTAGAATGCAGAAGCGCATTGCTGGCAGATGGTGGCTTATTCCATTGGTAGATGAGCATGCATTGGTACATGTGTCCAGCTTTTAATCAGAACATGCCGCAGTATCCATTATCTATGGCCAAGCCCTATGATACCATCTGTCAGGAATGAGCCAGCTCCTTGTGGAACTTTACAGCCTGCTGCAGAACAGAGAGGCTTAGATTTGACACAGGCTGAGTGAAGAACACAGCATCTAGTGGTGACTCCTCCAGACATTGGAATGCTGGTTGCCAAGGGAACAACTGAGGGCAGGCTGGAACACAACCAAAGCTCTCAGGAAGCTCAAACAGGTGCGAACAGCCTGCTAGATAGGAAGCAAAACAAGAGACATAAGGGGCGATGGTTCAATATATTTTGTAGGAAATGGAAGGGGTCTTCAGAAAGGGTCATCTTGAATGATAATGCCGGCAGCTGCGTCAGAGCCGTCTGGAGCTATCTGTTTATTTTTGCAATAAATCCTCCTTTCCAATTACCTATGCTTACTGTGTTATCAAGCTGGGAACGTGGACTCCTGACACAATCACACTTGTTCATACTCATCAAAATAGACTCAGAACTTGAGGTTTTAAATCAGGCATTCCTCAAACTTCACCCAATGAAGCATGTGTGCACATGCAGGGCGTGAGGGGGGGGGGGGACAGATCAGCAAGACCACAGTGGTACCTAGGAGTGATCATCCACAGAACAGAGCTAGAAGAGAAAATGTCAGAATAGCACTTGTTGCTACTTACAGTTCCCAGCTGGAACCACCCCAACCGAAGCAACTTCTCACCAGCAACACAGGCCATAAAACAGATATATAGACACAGACCCAGTCTCCACAATAGATTCAGATGCCAACCCAGTCCCCACATGTACTGTGCGTACAGGGTTACAGGAACTAAATTGTTACATCAGGGATTCATTCACCAATTCAATGCATATTTCCATTCCGGATTTAGCATTTCATTGTGGTTGTGGAGCGGCACTGATGCGCTTTCTTTCACCATTCATTCTTCAAGGATAGATTTACAGAATCTGTAAAAGATACCACACGTCGTGCTTTGCTGTACCTTCCTTCCAATTGCCACGGGACTGCTAATTTATATGCATGAGCAAGTGCACACTTCACCATCCTATTTATTTCATTTCATTTGCCTTTGAGCATGTGATCGTGTGCCCAGTTGCAGCAATTATTTTCCTTGGCGAATCCCATTTTACCTGGCTCCTCTACTTCCTGACACCACTAAAAAGCACTAGCAAGGCTTAAGACATCACGCTCCCTCTACGCACCCCCCCCCCACCAACCAGCACTGTGTTTTTGAGAATGGGTGCACATGATTGCATCAATATTCATTGGCAACTTCTGCCTAACAGTTTGCTAGCCAAATGACTTGCTGGCATTTTGAAACAAAATGAGAGTCCAGGAAATTATGCAGTTGTCTTTCTATGCCTTGATTCTTTCCTCCTGAATAACCTATAGCTGATTTAAATGGTGTTGCTTTGTTCCTTCTGTTCTTATCCTTTACTCATTCCTTAATACAAATCGCAAGACAAATCCCAATCCCAATTGATAGATTGGGAACATGGGAAGCTGCATTAAACTGAGTCAGACCATTGATCCATCCAGTTCAGTACTGTCTACACGGACTGGCAGCAGCTCTCCAGAGTTTCAGAGAGGGAGAATTCCTGTTTCTACATGGAGATGGCAGGGACTGAACCTCCATATGGTAAACAGACACTCTATCATAGAGCTACGGCCCTTCCCTCAATATTCCAGTACAAAATTTAAATGGAACCTATGGGTTGCTCTAAGTTTCACTCCTGCTAACTGCTAAGTCCTGCTAAGCTTGCCATTTTCTTTCCTTCAAAATGTTTCCATTACAAGTGGGATAGGAATGGTGATGAGGAATGGGAGATGAGAATGTATAGTCAAATCAAATACAAAGATCTATGAAGCTCTCCCAAACTGATGTAATTTAGTCTGCAATCCTATGCATGCTAACCTAGAGGTAAATCTTATGGAATTCAATGGGGCTTGCTTCTGAGTAGACATGAAAAATATTGCATTTTGGGTCTTGTTATTGTTTACAAGATTGAGTATCCCAGATAATTACAAATAACAAGTTGAACCACTGTTTTCTGGTGGAACTGTTCCCTCTTTTTCTGAATAGCTTAGGTGTTGCAATTTAAATTTCTGTAATTGCCTACCTTGGCTGCTAAAATGAAGCAATGGTAATTTGCTCATCCTCACGTTCAAAAAGGTTATTTAAAAAAGAAGAATACAAAATACCTAAAACAGACATGTTTGCAACATCCATTTCTTTTTGCTAACTCTACACTTTTTCTCTGCGTTGCTCTCCTTCGAAAATGAGTTCTTAAATGAAATGCAGCCACTCGCATCTGAAAATATATATTTGGTACAATTTGAAAACATGACGGAATCGGTCAAGGAGGAATACTGGGAGAGCTGAATTCATAACCTCACCCTTTAAAATAACAAGAGAACCCCGTGAATATTGATGGGTGGCTCATTTTTTAATTAAGCCTAATAACAGTTACTGTAAAGGCAAGAACCACAGAATGACATATTCTAGGCATTACATTTTCTTTTTTCCTGGATAATAGACATGCTGTGGATCAAAGCCAATGCTTGAATATTGCTGGGATGCTTAACTGTGGTGAGACCCTAGGACCTCTTGCCATTTTACAAAAAGGGGGGGGGACCAGAATTTTATTGTTTATACCATCAAACCTCCATCATAGGAACATAAGGAGCTGCCTTGTACTTAGGCCAGTGATACAAGTATTGTCTGCACTGGCTAGTAGTGGCTTTCCATGATTTCAGGCAGGAATTTTTCCCAGGTCTGCTTGGAGATGCTAGGGATTTTACTGCCAGTTTCTCAATGCAAGGCACATACTCTGGGATTGAGTTATGGACCACTCCTAGTAAGAGCATTTTTTGTCATTCTCTGTCAAAACAGGACAAGGAAGAAGGGAGTGGGGCTTTTCTTACTCTCTGTGGTCCTAAAGCAACTCCAAGCCCTAGTGCCCAGGACCCCACTAACTCCCAGGGGCTAAAGGTAAAGGTAAAGGGACCCCTGACCATTAGGTCCAGTCGTGGCTGACTCTGGGGTTGTGGCACTCATCTCGCTTTATTGGCCGAGGGAGCCGGAGTACAGCTTCTGGGTCATGTGGCCAGCATGACTAAGCCGCTTCTGGCAAACCAGAGCAGCGCACGGAAATGCCATTTACCTTCCAGCTGGAGCGGTACCTATTTATCTACTTGCACTTTGATGTGCTTTCGAACTGCTAGGTTGGCAGGAGCAGGGACCGAGCAACGGGAGCTCACCCCGTCGTGGGGATTCGAACTGCTGACCTTCTGACCTTCTGATCGGTCCTAGGCTCTGTGGTTTAATCCACAGCGCCACCCGCGTCCCATTTGGCATTAATAAGAAAGACAGCAATAGGCATGGCCTGTGCAAGAAGGCCACTGTGATCTGGGTCAGGAACTTCTCTTACTTTCTCTGTTTGTTTGCCAGGCTTCTTTGCCAGTTGGACAGGGCAAAGCGGTGAGACAGTTTCATGGCTGATTGGCATGTGGTTAGGGCACAGTCAGAAGGCAAATGAGGCAACTGCCTTGCTAGTCGGTGCGTAGATGCACCTTCCAGTGGTAGCCTGTTGCAAAAGCTCTGGAGGGGGGAATGGGGGGCGTGCTATATTTGGCCCCTTAGCTGCATCATGTTAGAGCAGGTGCAACAGAAAAGAAGAAACCACTTTCCACCTTCTGCCTTAGCAAGTATGACTGGTAGAATTTAGGATTGCTCTGCTAGTGTGTGCATATTATTGCAAGTCTACCTGCATTGTCTCTAATATGAATGGGGTACCTGCCCCCAGTCCAAAAGAGGGTCTTCATCTGGCCTGCGGGGCTTCTATGCTGACTGCAGGTGAACATCTCTTCACCTTCAAGCAGCATAAACTTTCAGCAAATGGGGGCTACAGTGGAGGGAAAGGATTAAAGCTCCCCCATCCTCCACACCAACATCTAGATTAGGCCCTCTACACATGTAGTTTGTTTTGTAGTGAATTAGAAAGGGTTCTTCCAATGCAAATTGCAAGTGTGGATGGGTGGATGGGTGGTGTGGTGTCTGTCTTTGTGTGTGTATTTGAAATATGGTGTTGTGTTCCGATTTCCTTTGGGCTGTGGTCTCATCCATATTGGCATGTGGCCAAAGGGTAAAATGTTCCCCATGCCTGGCTTATGAGATAATATGAGCAGTCTATGCACCAATGTGAGTATCACTTTAGGAAACTGCATATGTTGAGACTTGAAAATAATGAAACTTTTTTCCTTTAGGAAATATGGAAAGTGAGCATACCACTGGAGGTGATTATTTCCATTTGTTTTCGTGGAGCATTATCTTGGCTATACCCCCATGTTGCGCAGGGTGAAGCAAGCATATTAAAGATAGATTTAATAATCAGATCTGGTGTACTTGACTAATTAGCAAAATGGATAGTCTAAATGTGTATTTCATTAGGGCAAGATGCATCAATTTCCTCCTGTGCTGTTTCAGGGTTGATATATTACACTGCTGTGGTTTATTTCTAGCACATTAGCCCATGTTGATTCACATGGTTATCTCTGGCAACCTGACAAAATGTGACTTCATTTTAATATTTTAATTTTTTTAGAAAAAGAGAGAGAAAAGTTTGTGCCACCAAAGACATATTGGAACCTTAATCCTAAGTAATTTTTTATTTTTTTTTAAAGTTCCACTGGCATTTCACAGTGTAAGGTGCTGAAAGTGTCTGAAAAAATGGTTGTTTAAATCAAAACAATAAATATGGAAGACATGTATCACAACCTAGTTTAGCTTAATTTAGTATCCTGGCCCTAAACAGCATTTGGATGCCTTGAAATAACTCACTATAATTAGCCATTCTTGAAATAACTCACTATAATTAGCCATGTCCGGTTTGCAGTTGGCCAAGGTCCTGGTCGTTGTTCACCTTTGTTAGGAACGAATAGTACAAGACGTCTCCTTTTTCATTGATTGGCTCTGTGCTATATTCCACTGAACCTGCCATTAAGAGCAGATGCAGGCACAGTTTGCCATAATCCACATGTTCCCCTCCTTGCTGATTACCATTGTGCCAAGAGTGCATAAGTGCATTGACTTAAAACACTGTACCAAAAGGAATCTTGGTAAATTGCATCTGTGCATTAATGCCCCCTTTGCACTGTGATTTAATCAATGCATGCAGGTGTCCATGTGCTTTGGCAGTCTATGAGGAAAATAAGTGTGACAAACTGAACATGTGCAACAGTCTATATACAGTCTGGGAATTTTTTTTTTTAAGAAAGCTGTTCCAATAGAATTGTAACTATTTTTTCCTACCTCCTGTACTTTTACTATGTTTGCGAGGACTTTGGCCTTGGAAGCTGACAGTTATAGCCTTGTTAGCCCTATGAAGGTTTCTTCATCTTCCACAATTAAACTTGCTTTTTCTATAAAGACCTGCTCATGCCTTAGAATCATCAGATCTCTTAGTGGACCCTACGCAGCATGAAGTTTGTGGCATGTGGGATTCTATGTGGAATTCCCTCACTATATAGTTTTAGGTGAGTGGTCAAGACACATTTTTGACAGGCATTTGGAAGAATAATTGATTTAGGCCCCAAATTTTAGGGGGTTAGATTATTTTATATATTCTATGTATCATTTTTATCTTGTTTGATTTTGCTGTAAACCACTCTGTGGCTTGTACAAAAGGTGGTATATAGATCATTTAAATGAATAAGTAAATAAAAACACATGAGGGGAGAGTGGGGATGAACTAACTAGCTGATTGTAAGAGGTTCTGAATCCAGTTGCAGCAGGTGGGAGACAGAAATGGAATCGTGAGTGGAATTTGTGGATGTCTGTACTTAACCTGAAACTGTTCTTAACCTGAAGCACCACGTTAGCTAATGGGGCCTCCTCCTCCTGCTGCGCCTCCAGAGCACGATTTCTGTTCTCATCCTGAAGCAAAGTTCTTAACCTGAGGTACTATTTCTGGGTTAGCGGAGTCTGTAACCTGAAGTGTATGTAACCCGAGGTACCACTGTACAGTTTTGACTAATGTACACATTTCTGCAAGCAATTTCACCTAATATAATGCATTTTGTACATTATTTAAAATAATATTTTAATTTTAATACACACTTCCCCTGAAAATATGCATTGTTATAGACATTATTTGTTTGGAGAACTGCTTGCAAAATTCGAATAAGTGCAAATTTCAATAGTTAGCTGTGTTTTCATTCACAAGTTGCTTAGGAAAGTGCAAATTTGACAATTTATGTTTAAATGCACACTGAATTAAATTTCTCTCACACTCCCAGCTAATTGGTTATGTTTCCCCTCATTTGCATTGCATTTGCTTCCCCTTTATTTTGCATTGAAATGAATGGAATGGAAGAACTTAATGATGACATAATTTATGTAATTAATTATGTAAGTTACGCAATTTTTCCACAACAGATAGTAAAACAAATAACATTGTTTGGGGCAGAATAACAGAAACACTGCTGCATGAATACAGGACAGAACAGAAAACTCCAAATGTTCACCCTCTAATACAGGCATCCCCAACCTGCGGCCCTCCAGATGTTTTGGCCTACAACTCCCATGATCCCCAGTTAACCGGACCAGTGGCCAGGGATGATGGGAATTGTAGTCCAAAATATCTGGAGGGCTGAAGGTTGGGGGTGCCTGCTCTAATACACAGAAGGCAGTTTGGCTGGTAATGGTCTCAACATGGTGAAGAGAGCAGAGCTAGCAAGCATGTCTCCATTCACTCCTTTCATTTTGATAAGAACACTTGAATAGGGCTCTGTCCAACTGGCTTTTAGCTTTTTCTCTGTCTTCACCATAGAAGGATACAAATTATATTTTCTAAACCACAATTGGTTAAATTAGGAAAATGAATTTACTTGTCCTCTAGTACAATGAAGCAATGTGTGCTTTCTTGCTTGTACAGATGAACCGACAGTCAGTGGCTTATTAAATATAACCACAGATGAAAAATTAGCTCAAATTTCTTACATCAGCACTGAAAAGGGCATAAAGCATTCAAACCTTTTCAGTGGGGAAAAATGTTTTCCCTAACGTGAGCCGTAATAGCAACCAGTGCACCGACCTAATTATGAAATGTGAAGCAAATAAGCCTTCATATTTCGGGAATGAAGATGGCTGAATGAACCTTCATTGCCCAGATGCAGCCGTAAACCAATATGAACTGATGTACCCATTTATCCACAGTTCTTCAGAGACCGCTTTATATTGGCAGTAGGCAGCATTAATAGAGCCTGCCTGTTTGGTGTAATGTGATATCATTCAATGACCTGGGATGGCTGAATATTATCAATGTTATAACCGTAATCATTCATAAATTATTCATGACCCCCCCCCAAAAAAGGATTTTAATTTGTAAAAAGCTTGCGGGGTCCCTCTTTGGAGGGACATACCAAAGAGGACTATGCATTCAGTGATTCATTAGTGCATACCTCAATCCTCAATTTAGGTGGAATAAATTGAAACGGAAGTCTTTGATTCTTGGATTAGAGAGCAGGGACAGGGTACCTGTGGTTTTCTGGATATTGCTAGACTCCAACTCCTATCAGCCCCCAGCTAGCTTGGTCAGTGAGCAGGAATGATGGGAGCTGTAGTCCAGCAATATCTGGAGCTCCACCCATTTCCCATCCCTAGTTAAAGGTAAAGGGACCCCTGACCATTAGGTCCAGTCGTGGCTGACTCTGGGGTGGCGGCGCTCATCTCATTTTATTGGCCGAGGGAGCCGGCATACAGCTTCCGGGTCATGTGGCCAGCATGACTAAGCCGCTTCTGGCGAACCAGAGCAGCACACGGAAACGCCGTTTACCTTCCCGCCGGAGCGGTACCTATTTATCTACTTGCACTTTGACGTGCTTTTGAACTGCTAGGTTGGCGGGAGCAGGGACCGAGCAACGGGAGCTCACCCTGTCACGGGGATTCGAACTGTCGACCTTCTGATCGGCAAGTCCTAGGCTCTGTGGTTTAACCCACAGCGCCACCCGTGTCCCTCTTCCCATCCCTAGTGTAGAGTTATTACCAAATTTACCAAAGGCGTTTTAGCATCTCAGATCAGCTGAGATGGGTTACCAGAAAAGATTAAAGAGTTCTGGGCTGTGGTCTCAGGCAAGCATAGTGCTTACTAAAAATTCACCAGCAAGTCAAAGTGTAGGAATCCTGCTGACACAAGTTGCATCCATTCCAGGCAGGTATCATGGGATCACAATTGATTTAGACAAGATAAAACAAACCCAGTGTGTAGGAACGTTTCCAACAGCTGTCTTAAATGAGCTTGGCAAGCATTTGCACCCCCATCTAGCCCGTAGATCACTCACAGATCATTTGTTAATGATCCCGTAGGGCTCATTATGCAGTGTATAACTCATTAGGTGGCCTTAGGCAAAGTTCTCTCTGGCAACCTCAGACCCACCCACTCCATTTACAATATGGGGATAAAACTGATCTACAGCTTCGATTGAACAGTGAAATCAGGTGAGGGTAGCTGATGGGTCTCAAACCTTTTATGATTTAGGGACTTTCTCTGCATGCAAAGACAGGCTGCAGTGCATTGAGCAGACAAGACCAATAGTGGGTCCAACAGTCAAGAAGGCAGCTACTGCACGTGCTGTAAAGGAAAACGAGGGACAGATGGGACTTGTCAAGCTGGGAAGATAGAAGGAGAAGGAAGGAAAACTCTGATCCTAAACTTCCACTGACTTGCGGCTATGCTCATTTGTGAGAAAGACTTCGGTAGTAAACCTTTGGAAAAATCCATGCCTGTTGCCTTGCAGGACATCTTTGGATGAAGAAGCTAAGGAGTAAACCCTACACAAACCCTACACAAATCCAGAGTGGAATCCCTGAAACAACCATGGTGCCTTGTATGCCTCCATCCACCCACTCCTGCCGCAAAGCTGGTGCCAAATATTTTGCCCTGCTTTCCTTTAGACCACATCAGCAGTCCAGTCCCAGGTAGTTTCCCATGCAGATACAGACCAGTGCCAGACCTGCTTAGCTTCATTAAAGTAGATTGCCCTCAGCCCATGATAGAGGTTGGAAAGTGAGGCAAAGGCAACATACGTCCAAGCTGGCTATGAATTTCCATTTACTTGGGGCAGGATCTGGGAGTTTTGTCTATAAATTATGCTGGGATGACTATCACTCATGCACATTGCACATGCCTCTATTAAAAAAATACCAACATGTGACAGTGGCCATGCACATAAAATGTGTACTTCCGTAATGTAGCTCAATGCTTATTAGAGCCCAGCTGAACTGGCTGGATACATCTTTGGAAACTGATAGCGTTGCAAATCATATGTGATGAATCACCCACAACTGGAATTGGATCAAACCAGGTTCTTAGGAGCCCGAGCTCTGATTAAGCTCTGAATGGGTTGTTTTGCATTTCATACTGTTCTAGGAATAAACAAACCTGGGGAAGCTATAATTTACCTGTATTGGAAAAAACATTACATGTCATATGTAATCTCCTAGGCAAAGAGGATTAGTAAACTCAGTGTGTGTATAATTTAGAGATACAATTCCAGAGGGAATAACTTTCAGTTATCCGTTTAATTTATAGAGACAGTGCTTTGCCCTGTGCAGCCAACATCCAATGATAAAATCATAAAATATGTGTTTCTTACACACAACCTATTTATCAGCGCCCTTGTCAGATCCCCATTACAGTGGTTTAAGAGTGGTAAAGTGCAAGACCACCAAACAGAAGGTCAAAATGCTAGCATCAGCAACATGAGATTGCAAAATCCATGCACAATCTTTTGCTTATGCTGGGCCTTAACCTTTCTGGGCCTCAATTTACTCACCAATAAACACAAAGTCCAGCAGGTCTAGGGCAGTTCGGGCAAAACTATATTACTCTGCTATTGAGGACTGTCTGGAAAATGCAGGGAAGTGAGGGGTGAAATAGTGCTTTGTACAAGTGCAAGGTATGCCACAATATAGAAGGACATGAACATAAGAACATAAGAATAGCCTACTGGATCAGGCCAGGAGTCCATCTAGTCCAGCATCCTGCTCTCATAATGCTTAATATGTCATTTCATAATAGTTTGATCTCCTTTCTTGAAAGTGTCACCTCCATTCCAGTTCCCAGCTGAGGTTTCCATGTTTAACACTGGTCCTCTGAGCTGATATTCCAAGCAGGTTGCAGTATCTTTAATAAATGTGTTGATGTATACAAAAATATTCTGGCACATCTTATAAATATCTTACTCCTTGAGCTCACTGACCACTGACTGATATCACCAGCATAGCTTCTTGAGGCACAAATTTGACAAAGGTACCCTAAGGAGACAAACCCTACTGATATTATGAAACCCAGAGGAAAATTTAGGGAAGGGATAATAGTCAATGCTAGTCCTAATGGGCATCACTATCTTAGGTTCATGAATTCCCATGGGTTTACTCTGAGTAGGATTTTGTTGAATACAACCCATAGTCTAAACTTTTCCAGCCCTGTTCCAAAGAAGGTTCTTGGGGCATTCATGCATCCCAGTCATTAGGACACCATGCAAAATATGGAAAAAATGGAGTGCAAAATATATTGCTAGCATGCTACCATATTGAGCTAACATGCTTGCCCAACCACACTGGACATGCAAAAGCCAGCTTTTGACCTGGCTGAACACAAAGGAAGTTTACCAACACAAAGGAAGAACATTGCCAACTTCCTTTCTCTCGTGGGAAATGATATAATAGGAACTTGTGCCAGAAAACAGGGATATACTTTATACATTGTCAGCTCTCTTGCATGAAGGGCAATCTGCAATCTGGCCTAAAGCAAGCAAGATGAATGACTTCTGTCACACTCCCCAGTGACAGTGATCGACTGTGGGGAGGAGCAATTATGAGCAAAAGTAGATTCACCATTACCATCACTTACAGTACTCAGCCAAGACATCTTAAAATATGCTTTCAACCAATAAAGTTTTGAAGGTTTGACATATTAATGAGTAGTAGAAATTCTCTCACTGAGTTCAGAATGCAGTGAATGCTTTATAGTTTAGGAACCTAATAGTGAAATTCTGTGTTTGTTTATTTGCCCCACTGTTGCTTTCAGCTTACAGTGCTAAGAACACTTAGTAAGAGATCAGACCCATTGGGATTTACATCCAAGTAAGCTTGCCGCGGTTGGGCTGCTTGAATATACAGACCCATAATCCAAGTTTATGTGGTTAGAGGCATTTCACTGAACTACATGACAAAGATTGTGACAGTAGAAGCCCTCATTAGATATAAAGCTTAATGTCATAAAGAAGGTCAGAATATTTGAAGAGGCCTCCTGGAATAATTTTATGCATCTATTCTTGCTTAAAACCATTCCTAAATAATGTTCCTTAATGTGACACGTGTGTGTGTGTGTGTGTGTGTGTGTGATATATAGAAAAGCAATATATATTTTTAGAACATTGGCATGGTAAAAATAAAACCTGCACTTTCAGTATAATGAGGAGTCACTTCTTTTAGCTGGAAGGAACAAGCCACTGCTATAGTTGCTACCTTTCCCTCTTAGGACTCCTGCGCCTTGCTGTATGTTGGTGGTGGAGAAGCTGTGGCCATCCAGATGTTGTTAGACTACAGTTCCCATCAGCCCCAGCCAGCATGTCCAGTACTCAAGAATGATGGGAGCTGTGGTCCAACAAAGGGCCAGGACTTTCCACCCCTCCTGTATGGCAATCAGAAATGATGACACCCAGCTTTTTCTTGGCAAACTTCTGCCTTCCATTCAGCTGCTAAAGGTGCAGGAGATCATGGCTGAAGAAAAAGTGATAATTGTGTAGCCAGTTACCCAAGCTCATTGTCTCTTTTCCCCCTCAACTAATGATGCCATCTTTTCCCTAACAGCCCTGTCAAGAAAAACAACACATTTTTCTTGTTTATCACTTGTGTGAAGTGATTTTGAGAATCGGCACTGACTGATTCCTGAGGTGGTGGGATTGCTGAGGTAAGTGGCACACATCCCAGTTACCCACTGACAATGACAGCTTTCTTGTGATTGCCAGGGTGTAGCAGGGATGCCATCAGGATAGGGTTGCCTTACCTTTTGGTAGAGTTACAGATAGGTAGCCGTGTTGGTCTGCCATAGTCAAAATAAAAAAAATAAAAACATTCCTTCCAGTAGCACCTTAAAGACCAACTAAGTTAGTTCTTGGTATGAGCTTTCGTGTGCATGCACACTTCTTCAGATACACTGAAACAGAAGTTGCCAGATCCTTGCAAGTTTCTTGGTGAGGTTGATGGACTTCCATTTCATGCGGCTCAATGTGGTGCCTTCCATAGTTCCAGTTACAGATTTGGTAGAGTAAGGGAGCTGCCTCAGGCAGCAGCTGGTGGGTGGTTGCGAGTGGTAGCAAAGTGAAAGACAGAGCTGTATGTACCATGATGCATGGCCTTTCCTGCACCCCCTAAGGTAGCCTGCTGCCTTCAGATTACGTGGAGGATGTTGACTTGCTGCCACTGTCAAAGTAAGGTTCAACTGCCAGTATAATGGGTTTCTATATATGGAATTGGGAGGAGACATCATCTTGTCATTTTGCCTCAGGCAACAAAGCACCTTGGACCAGCCCTGGTTGTCATCAGCTTACTACCTTTGCTGTGTCCTTCGAAGAACTTCTTGGCATACAGAACTTATAAAAGTGAAGTTCCATCCTGCAGGGCATGGAATTAAAATGATGCTTGATTTCGCGTGCCAGGTTTGTGTTCAAGACCTAGGAATAGGGCCAGTAAAGACTGGCAGCCTTACAATAAATATTTATCCCAAATGATTCAGCATACTGAATATCGGCATCCTTCAAAATCTAACAATAGATTTGCAAAACTAAATATGAAAAGCCACTGTAATATATTTAAACTCTAAGATCACCAAACAGTTTAAAAGATCCAACACACCAACCACACATCATATTTTTGAAATAGTGAGGAATAGCTTTGGGGCAAGGCACAGGAAAAAAATGTAGCTCTCCAATATGGCAATCAAAGTAAGCAGAATTAATTGGAACTTGGCTAGCATAGCAGGGCTGGTAGCAAGTACTCGGAGACTTTTAAAGCACAATTTTATGCCTCATTTAAATGACTTGTTGACTAACCTTTCCCCTCCCTCTGCATCACACGACTACAGATGGTGAAAAATTCTTAGGCACAGAAAGTTTTGAGAAAGAGGCTAATTAACTTTCCCAGTGGAAATTTTCCTTGTGGATATGCTTGCCAGCTTTGAAACAACAACAAAACCCACAATGTTTTGGAAATCCTAAACACCGAACATTTTCCAATCATTCGTTAATTATCAGGAAGATTGAATGGAAATCAATACTTCTCTGCATCTCTCATATTCCCCCCTTACCTTTATTATCAATCAAGATGCTGCAATTGGTGCTGGTGGAATCCCAATAAAGGGATTCTGGCGCAGCTGCCAGCTGCCACCCTCGCAAGTTGCATGAGGGGTCCACGAAAGGAGCTCACACCACAAAGGGGTTATTGTTTTGTTATTGTTTTTAACTCTTTATTTTGTGCTTTTACCCTGCGTTTTTATCTTGTGAACCACCATGAGATATTCGGATGAAGGGCGGTATGTAAATTTAATAAGTAAAATAATAACAAATAAGATGAAGTGTTCAAAAGTTACCAAAAGTTGGTGACTTGTTTCTTTCTTATTTGTCAGATGTCCCGGGTACAATGAAATCAGAATTGTAGTCCTTGCAGCCTTAATAATCATAGTAGTGGATTTCTGTAATATGGGGAGTGATCAGACCATAGGAAGTCCGAGTCCGATCGTTGATCCATCTAGCTCATCTACACAGACCAGCAGCAGTTCTCCACGATTTCAGATGGGGCTCTCTCCCAGCCTTGCCTGGAGATGCCAGGGATTGCACACTTCTGTATGCACAGCAGATGCTTAACCACTGCACTGTGGCCTTTACCCATGCCTATACCTGTCCCTCTGCCCTCCCTCTCTATTTCTCTATGTAACCATGAATGTGACACAAGGGTGTCGAAGGGCATGTGTGTTTTGTCACGTTTATATGGCAACGTCAAAAGAGTTTGCCTTTTTCAAATATGTAGATGGGCCTGTCAGTCTTTATGATATTTCATGAAAACAGCATAACCTTTTAAGAATACAGTTACGTGGAGCCCATTTCGTGAAGTGGAACAATAAACCTGTTGTTCTTGCTTTTATGCTTTCCATTGTGAATCTTCTGATAGCATTTTCACCTCTAGACAAGACTGCTCTGGATTAAAGCCCACACCTGGCTCTGGGATTCATCAACAGTGGCCCGAGGCACTGACCCACATAGTGCCGATGACTTCAGCAGGCCCACATCCAGCTGCTTCCTATTTGGGACCTAGGTTATGTAGTACATTATTAAGTATTACGGGGTAATCTATCCTGCAATGGATTATACATATCCTTCATTTTCTGCACCACAGGGAATCTTATTGAAATCAATGAAACTAAGTATTTGCAGTCCCAGTCGTTAAGCGCATGAACAAATCTTTGTAGAAGAGAGGCGCTGGAAATAAAGTCAGTTTCCTTTGGATACCACATTAATATTGTTGCTAGATGTGGCTGCATGCAGGCAGTTTGCCTGACTGATGCTTTATGCAGAGTTCTACAGCCATGTGCAGAGGATTGGCAGGTGGAGAAGAAGGTGCTTAACCTTTCCCCCTACTAGTCATTCCCCGGAAAAAATGGCCACTTCCCAAGCTGCTTTTTCCCCTCACAAGGGAAAACATACAGGTATTCAAATTTCCACAGTGGTTTAACAAGCAATCCTTCATCACAGAGAACCCTGGGAATTGTAGCTCTAGGAGATATAGGGGTTTCCTAACAACTCTCAGCATGCTTAGCAAACTACAACTCCCAAGATGCTTTGAGGGAGAGGTGTGACTGCTTAATGGGGTATCATAGTGCTTTAAAGGTGTGAATGTGGTCATTGTTCCTAAGGTGTATTGGTATCTGTATTTATAAAGTGTTATGTTTGTTAAGTTGGTTGATTTTTTTGGTGCTGGAGTTACATGTATGGCCCTGCCAGTCTCATATAAAAATGGAAAACTACCCCTGTTAGTCCTGACGCTAAATATTGTACTATTTTTTGAAAACTTTAACTGAAGTAAGTATATGGATGTTAGTCCACCATAATTCAGAACAGTGTCTTGGTTTTAATTCAACCCATTTCCACTTCAGATAGTTTCACTGTGGGTTTACCATTGCCAATCAGGCTAAAAAAAAATCCATTCAGATTCATGCTAATTGGCTGGCAGTTCAGATGCTTTTAAGAGCCACTTCAGTGCAATGTGGCAGATAATCATCGGCGGATAATATTACCTGCTTATTTTTACTGGCAAAGAAGAGAGATTCTTATACTAACCCTGCTTTGTTTTGCCAAGAGCAGAGCAGCACAACAGCAGGGCTGCTCCAACGTCTCTATGTCTTCAACATCATCTTAATATGAGAACCAGAATTCCAGGTTTGGGTATGGGTACCTTGCATGTTTCTCTCCCACTAGTTTTTCTCAGATTCCTAGTTGATCAAAAGTGTCCCATAAAATCCAGATTTCCTCATTTTATCAAAGAGTTATATTCAAGCCATGAAAACTGATCCTGTCAGCCCAAGATGAAGCTATATCAGCACCAATTTAATGTAGTGAATATTCTAGAACCACGGAATACATCCTAAAGCTGGGATCTTATTTGCTCCATATTCAAACATCTTTGATACTGGTCTCAGCCAGATTTATGAGCCCCACGTGCTCAATAGCAGAATGCATGCTTTGCTTGCATAAGGTCCTAGGTTGGGTTTCTTGACTTTCCATTTAAAATCCATGCATTTATTTATAGAATTTATTAGCCACTTTTCTGCTTCCAGAGTACCCAAAGCAGTGTTGTCAATGTCTCAGGTGATATGGCTGTTGCAACAGAGCAATGGCAGAGTCAGCCCTATCATTAGGCAAAGTGATATGACTGCCTTGGGCAGTAGATACTTGTGAGGCAGAAAGGATGCCTCCCTGAGCCATCCCTTCTAAGCCTGCATACTCCCTAGACTAGCCTGCTGCCATCTTGTTGACAGTGTGGAGTACAATTCAGCTACCGGTCTACTTGACTTCTGACATATTGTCATCCTTTACCTCAGGCAGGAAAATGTCTTGGTCCTGCCTTGAGAACTGGGCTTGATGGACCTCAGAACATAGGAAGCTGTCTTATACAAAACCAGACCATTTGGTATTATCTACACTAGCTTGTGTAGTGCAGAGACTGTGGCTCTCTAGATGCTGTTCAACTCCAACTTCCACCAGAGCCAACCAACAGAGGCAATAGTTAGTCATGATCCAACAACATTTGGCGGGCCATCCCCTTACCTACATTGAATGGCAGTGGCTCACCAGAGTCTCATGTAAGAGTCTTTCTTATCCCTACCTGTAGATGCCAGACACTGAACCTGGTTGAACATGTGCTCTATAACTGAATGATATGACAAGATAAATAAAGTGCTTCATATGTTCATGAGGTCAGTGTTTTGATACTAAAATTTATCAGTGTTTATGTTCAAAAGTGGTTTAAATTTATGAACAGGGTAGCTCTGATGACTTCAACAGGAGTTGTGTATGAATGAGTGTGTGAATGAATGAATAACTAGACTGAAGAATCAAAATCCAATTAAGGCAATGGCTTTATTGGTGGTGAGCAAGTTTTCAAGTTCAAGATTGCAACCTTTGTCGCGACCTGAATGACCTTGAGCTCACCTATGGAAAACAGACTCTGCACACAGGAAGAGGAGGCCCACTGCTGCAATGCTGCTGTTATTCAAAGCATATGCAGCCCTTGTTTAAACATTTTCTTTAAACAGTGCCTCTTTTAGACGTCACGCTCAATAAAACACTTGCTCTCCAAAACTCAAAATGAATTAAAGAAAAGAAGGCAAAATAAAAGCCACACTTTTAATAGTACCATTTTTTATTGGAATTTAAACACCCAAGTGAAAGGGATTTACATAAAAGACTCTGACCTGGATGATATAGTCTACACAACTGAAAATTGCTTTTTGGCTCTTCATAAAGTTTTGGCTTGACTGGCAGGTACTGTGTAAAAACAATATGTGAGCCCTGCTTTCATTTAAATGTGCACTCTCACATGTCACATTGCATTATGTATTTTCATTTAATATTTTACAACGGCAATAATCACCTCGAGTGCATTAATATTAGACTCTTATATGGAATAAACCAATATGTGTCAAAACAGACTGGCATTTCCTTAACCCTTACCTTGCTCTTGCTTATAGAAGTCTATGAGGAACTTTTCAATAGGACCCAAGTCATCCTTCAAGCATAGCATTGCAGGATGGGGGAAGGAGAGAAAAGGAAGGCCTCTGTGTTCAGAAGCACAGTTAAGTCCAAAGGTCAGAGCAATTTACATGCCAAAATGCAAAAATGCAAATCCTTCAAGCAAGGTAGCCTTGACTGTACTCCAATATGACGTAGGAACAAAAAATGCCTATAGCCAATCTCAGAAATGGATTTCATGACATTTAAAGATTCAACCATTCTCCAAAGGAAGTCATGCCTGAAACACACACACGCACACACCATTTCTTTCCTTATCCTTCAACCACAACACACACAAAATTAATTTCTTGGACTTACATTGAAGTTTGTACACCTACCTTATTTTCGCTTTTCTCCAATTTGTTTAACAGTCACCAGTGGATTTTAGTGCACATCTCTCCTAACATACACATTGTGTATGCATTTTGTATAATAACACACATTTTTGCAAAGCAATTCCTCCTAATACAATGCATTTTTGCATGTTATTTTCAGTAATATGTGTGCCTATCCACATAATTGATACTTGTATATGCATTTTCAGGCTTGAAAACTGCATTGCAAAAATCAGAGAAATGCATATTTTGAAGGACAGTTGTGTTTTAGTTTGTGCATTGTTTCACAAAGTGTGAATTAGGTAGGTTTGCTTTTAAATGAGAACTGAATCCAATGTCTTTCCATCCCTAATGGGATGGAATATTTTGCCTAAATACCGTATTTTTCGTCCTATAGGGCGCACCGGCCCATAGGACGCACCTCATTTGGGGGGGGGGGAATGAATTAAAAAAAATTATCCCCCCCCACCGCGGCTGCCGCCCCAAGCCTTACGCACACCTGCCCGAAGCACGGGGCACCCTCCGGAGGGCTCCCCGTGCTTCGGGCGACAGGCTGCCGCCCCAAGCCTCGCGTGCTCGGCGGGACCTCCTGCCGGGGGCGCAAGGCTTGCGGACACTCGCCCGAAGCACAGGGAGCCCTCCGGAGGGCTCCCCGTGCTTCGGGCGACAGGCTGCCGCCCCAAGCCTCACGCGCTCGGCAGGACCTCCTGCCGGGGGCGCAAGACTTGCGGACACTCGCCCGAAGCACGGGGAGCCCTCCGGAGGGCTCCCCGGTGCTTCGGGCGACAGGCTGCCGCCCCAAGCCTCGCGCGCTCGGCGGGACCTCCTGCCGGGCACGCAAGGCTTGCGGACACTCGCCGGGGCTGCAGGCTGCTGCCCGCAAGCCTTGTGAGCCCACGGTAACTCCCACCGGGCTTGCAAGGCTTGTGGATAGCTTCCTGAAGCCTGGAGAGCGAGAGGGGTCGGTGCGCACCGATGCCTCTCGCTCTCCAGGCTTCAGCGAAAGCCTGCATTCGCCCCATAGGACGCACACACATTTCCCCTTCATTTTTGGAGGGGGAAAAGTGCGTCCTATGGGGCGAAAAATACGGTATATCCCAAGTTCATTCCTTGGTGGGGCTGGAAGAGAGTCCTGGCTGAAACCCTTGAGAGTTATCAAAATTAGAAACAGAACTGTTAGAACCCAAAACTAAGACTTTATCAAGGATGTATAACTTGCTGTTGAAATGGAATACTCAGGATGAAACGGTGAAATCCGCTATGATTAAATGGGCACAAGATGTTGGACATAACATAATGATGGCTGACTGGGAACAGTTATGGACCACAGGTATGAAGTTTACGGCATGTTATGCCTTAAGAGAGAATATTATGAAAATGATTTACAGGTGGTACATGACACCAGTCAAGCTTGCAAAAATCTATCATTTGCCCGATAATAAATGTTGGAAATGTAAAGAAACTGAAGGTACATTCTATCACCTTTGGTGGACGTGCCCAAGGATTAAGGCTTTCTGGGAGATGATCTACAATGAGTTGAAAAAAGTATTTAAATATACCTTCTTGAAGAAACCAGAGGCCTTTCTCCTGGGCCTAGTCGGCCAACTGGTGCCAAAGAAGGATAGAACTTTTTTTATGTATGCCACAACAGCAGCAAGAATACTCATTGCAAAGTATTGGAAGACACAAGATTTACCCACTCTGGAAGAATGGCAGACGAAGGTGATTGACTACATGGAACTGGCGGAAATGACTGGCAGAATCCGAGACCAGGGAGAAGAGTCGGTGGAAGAAGATTGGAAGAAATTTAAAGATTATTTACAGAAACATTGTAAAATTAATGAATGTTAGAATGATGTTGGATAGAAATTAAATGGTTTTTAGCAGAAATATTTTAAGGGAATATGAAAAATGGATTACTAACAGGTAAAAATTTAATGTTACAATATTTTAAGATTAAAGATTAGGATAAACAAAGAGGGGAAGGATTTGCTGAACCAATAAACTGAACTGGAATACAAAAAAGGGAGGCGTGAGGAGGTCCGGGAAACAAGCTAATGAAAAATAAGTAATGGAAAGATTGATTTGTTTTTAATTAATTTTATTTTGTATTTTTCTTTTTTCTATTTTTATTTTGTAATATTTTTAAAATCTTAATAAATATCTTATAAAAAAAAAAGAGAGAGTTATCTCCAGTCAGTGTCAACAATACTGAGCTAGATGGACCAATCTGGTATTTGGTAATTTCCTGTGTCCCTATTGTTCATGTTTGAAATCTGCCAAGGAACTAGCCCTTTCAGCCAGAATGTTTTGTTGTTTGTAAACCTAATATGCCTGTTGTTTTTGTCCATGGAGTTTTTCTGGCAGGGATACTGGAGTGGCTTGCTGGAGTGCCTGGCGTGCTCTGGTTCGTGGGGTTACAAAGAGTCGGACACGGCTAAACAACAACAACAAACCTAATATGAGAGCTCTATAGCTCTCGTGGATCTTATCCACCTAAGGTGTTTGGAGTAGTGCTTTTGAGAAGTGCAGTCAGTTTTATTCAGCAAGAAAATGAGGATGGAATTAAATAATCTGCTCAAATAGGGCACTGAATGCATTGCTATTGTAACATAAGAGAATAGGGAGCTGATTATATACCATTAGTGTATGTACTAGGCATAGTGAACTTGCTCTGAGCTTTGATAGTACTTACTTCGTATTTATCTGTCATAAGAATAGGTAGAGAAAACCCAGGCAGTTTTGAAACTCTTTTGTCCCTGAATCCAGGAAGTTTGACTCCAGCCTTACTGAAGCCATCTCTGTCACTCAGTAAAAGAGAAGAAAAGAAGAAGAAAAGCGTACTTTGCAAAATGGCTGTTTAAAGCAGAAGAATTCAAGTTTCCCTTGCATTTCTTGAAAGATGTGGTGCCTGTGGTTAGTTGGAAAGTACAGGTGGCCTTGGATACAAGGAAGAAAAAAGAAACAGGGAGAGAGGGAATCAGGAAGGGACATTAATCACAATACCACAGAGGAAAAGGGGATCAAAAAGAGTTTAAAATGACATGTGGAATTAATGCTTTTTAAATTATTTCCACTAAAAGTATTTCAAAAAAACCCTACATGATTATTATAGATCAGGCCTGTATAGCTTGTGACCCCCCAAGAAAAAATATCATTTATTATTATTATTACTTTATTACATTTGCACGCCCTATTTTCTCTAAGGAGCTCAATATCTTTTTTTCTTTTTTAATGTGGAAATTTAACAAGAAAAAAAACTCAAGATAAAAAGATAAAATAAAATAGAATAAGACATAATAAGGATGATGATAAACAATAATATACAAACAATCCCAGTAATAACAGTGGACTATGTCAACACCACAATCCTACAGACACGTCTACTAAGAAGAAAGTCCCATTAACTTCAAGGTATGCATAGGATTTTAGCCTTATAGTGTGAGCCTATGCAGTCTATATGGAAGTAGGTCTCCATAAGTTCTGTGGAGCTTGTTCCTAGGTGTGGGCATAGGATTGAAGCTTTAAAGGCTGTGTGGAACCATAATGCTTACATTACATTCCTGTTCATAGAAACAGAACAGAAATCCCATTCACAGAAATGAATGAATGGTCTTTCCCATTCTTCCCCATTCATTTGAGAAGTGGGAGCAGTTTTGTGAGCTCTATGTATGCACAGGTGCATACAGGGGAATTCGCACTGGGTACTCCCACCTCCCACCTCAAAAACAGATCCATTTGCTTTGAGACAAATACAACACACCATCATTCCAAAAGTTTATTGTTTTAGTTTTTACAAAACACTGTGCACTATATTGCAACACTGCTAACATTTTTTAAAAACAACAACAACCTCAAACATCTAGGCTACAATTCACTAAAACAAAACACCTTTTTTATATAAAAAAAATATTCAGGAAATGGATGTATTATACATTTACATTAGAATTCTCCACGTGTTTGCAATCCATGGTAGGTACCAGCCTGACATTGATGTAAAGCCTCGGAGAATGTTTTTCGCACACTAAGCACAAATTTACATGACGACAAGCGCTTTCTCCATTACGGCTGGTATTAAGAGACCATATCCATCTACTTGACAATTTTGTTGCTTCCCCCCTGTTCTTCTGTCTCACAGTTCCCTGGAACTTTGGGGAGTGATGATCCTTCATTTCCCTGTCATCTAGAACCGATGATTTAGTTTGACACCAAAACTCAGTTTAGGGGGCAGAAGATTATTGTGATGTAAAATAATTCAAAGTGCCACAATTAAATTTTGTTGAAGGCTGGGCCATTTCTAGGGGCTGCTGCAGTGTCCACCGTTTTCCCTCCTCTGGTGGATCAAAGCTAACTTTTAAACACATGTTTTAAATTATATAAACACACATTTTTTTATGATGTGGCACCAAAATTTGGATAGTCTGGGGTACGGAGTTTTCTCAGCAATAAGAAGGATGCCTTGTCTGTGTTATGTTTCTCTATTATGTATATTTGTTGGTGGAGGGCAAGAGAGACAAAGGCCAATACTTTTGTCAAAATGATGAATCATACACCTTTTCGGAGAATTCTGTACTAAAATGAATCATTACTTTTAACCTTTAGGAAGCTAAAAGGATGTGTATGGGTGTGTTGATACATAAGGCAGCAGCTTACTAACATACAATAGATTCTCGCAGCGCTCCGAGATTGGGGTGGCATGCAACACTACTATAGGCTAGGTACCCATGGTGTAGTTGCCACATGGAGGCTGTTTTGAAGCACTTACCTTGGCAGCTTGCATTCACATGGCAAGCTGTTCCTGTGTTCGCCATGCATACTGGCAACATCCCCCCTCCCAAATAGCACAAGACCAGGACCTAAACAATCAAATATCTCCATGTGCACAGCTGAACATAGTGCAGCAATTTGGTGGGAGAAACCAGTGCCTAAAAGCAGGAGGTGCTTACTTTTATTTTCCAGAGTACACCTGCTCTTTTCTTGAGTCTACTGTATTCTAGCTCATATGGGTGGATCTCTTGGGACATAGGTAGGGTGAACAATGTAGGTTTGTCCTTCTTTCTATGGACAGATTGGCAGAAGCAAAACTGGGGCAGCTTGTGGCACTTCAAGTAGATTTCTACTGCTGGCATGAAGCAAGCCTCTTGTAGTTCTGGCCAACAACTGGTTCTACCAGAGGCTTACTTTCAAAAGGTATGTGACCAGCCAGCCCCCTTCCAATTTCCCTAAGTCAGAGATGGATAAGCTGCGGTCCTCTGGATGTTGTCAGCCCAACTGGCATGGCCAATAGTCAGAGATGATGTGATGGCAACATCTGAAGGCCAAGCAGTTTCGCTATATCTGCTGTAAGCGAATAGTCGGCAAGTTCTGTGGTTACTGTCACCCCTTCTTCTCTTGCACACACAATTCTCTTGCCTATGGACTATAGCAGCTGGAGGCCTGGATTTGTTGCTGGGGTTTCTAGTTGCTGATCTGTTAGAGGGACTGATTTGACCCTGCAGTTTTTAATTTTTCTCATCCCTATATTAGAGGCGTGAAGCATCAGTACATAAAAGGTGGCCTTGGCAAGCTCATGTGAGATTTTCTTCCCCCTGGGCGGTTGTTTCTTTCTGAGAATCAGGAATTTTCAGCCACATTAGATTATTCTATGTGTGGCATACACAGGACAGCTGGATTCCACCCCCACCCCACCCCCGTCGCTCTCACTGTAGGCATTTCTTAATTCTTTTCACATACATCTACCCTCACTTTGCAAAATCATATTCAAAAACCTGATAGTGATTAAAGTGGTTGCATTCTGCACATCGCCTTGCGTCTGTTATTCGCTCCACTAGTTCCCAAGCGTAGGTCTGTTTGACATTTTTAGCAGCTTGTTTGGCTATCGAGCGTAATTTTCATTTGCCCTTCATCACACATTGAGCACAAGACTGGCAGTGATGTTCACAACCTAAAACTCATGCTCTTCAAGGGCATGGTTCAATGGAATTCAAATCTTTTGTCAAACAAGCTCCATTCCCGCTAGGTAAAATCCTTTCACTATAGGAAGGCCAGAAGATGCTGTTAAATGATCAACAGCCTGGCATACTCCCTGTGTTTGCGCTTTTAGGTTCATGGCACATACAGAATGCTGACCTAGTTTAATGTACTGAAAAATAAGAATGCAGCATCAGGTTCCCTTATGATGAGCTACACCATCATGGGCCTATTCTTGCCTATTATCATCTCTCTGACTGACATGGTCCCAGAGTTTTTTCCAAACATTGATACTTGAGCTTCTTTTCATCGCCAGAGGTTGAACTACAGCCAAACAGGAAATCTGCTAACCTCCAGATGGTGTTGGATTCCAGCTCCCATCAGCCCCAGCTAGCATGGTCAATGGACAAGGATGATGGGAATTCTCATCCAGCAAAAACCTGGAGGGCCACAGGTTGCCCATCCCTGAAATAGAAATTTTATATGTGCAAAACATGTGCTCTACCCCTGAAGCATGGCACCTTCCCAAAAATATTAGCCGTAACAGGTGCTAATGCAGGGAGATTGAAGTCAGATCATCTGCCACAAGAGACTATGATCTTGGGTGTTTCTCAGATCGTCACACAGCACTCTTAACTATAAGGCAAAGTTCTGGGGCTGGATTAGACTGCTTTCCACTTGCCAATAACCAGCTCTTCTGAGGCATTTATTTGTATATTATCATGTTCCCAGGAAAACACAGGTTCATGTTACAGAAAAGGGTACTTAGAGAGAGCATAAAGCAAGTGTGTGAAGCAATTTTTACATGTACCTTAAAATTCACATAAGAGGCAAGCTTTCTCTCCATTGGTCAGGTCGTGAATCAGGTGACTTGAAACCGTCAGATGAAGAGTTAATGAATACATGAGTTAAGGGCTGCCAACTGCAATCATATGTCAGCTATCAAATATTGTTGAAGACTGACTGCTAAATGTCAGATGTTATCAAATATTGGCAGGTCCTGTAAAATTGTGAGCTGTGAAATGCAGGTGAGATGCTGATGTTGAAGATTCACCAAGTGTCCACATAACCAGCGATGGCGCCTATTTTGCACAGGAGAACTCTTAGAAGCAAATTCTTTTCGGCTCTGGTGTGACTTGGAAGTCCTTAGCAGACAGTTGAAAGGAAAGGAAAAGCAGGAAACAAGAAAGGCAGAAAGGCGTTGTAATGGTTACAGGGGTTGCTCGTGCGTAAATCGACGCCACACCTGGCTGGGTTGCCTGAGTGAACCCTTTCTGTCCAGACAGCCACTCGCCCATGGCTGTCTCAATCGCTGGCAGAATCCGTCAGTGGGCGTTTCTTGAACTTCTTCCAGCAAAGAAGTTCTTTGACGCCTAGTCTCCGCCTACTCTCCCTGCGCGGAAGCCTTCTGCGCAGGGAGGGTGTGGGCAGCGGAGGACCCGTGCTCTCCCCGCTAGTCCCCGGCGAGGAGTCATGGAGCCACCTCGCCGATTCCCCCATCTGCCCCCCTTCTCCACTGGTGCTACACTGATTTCCTTCCCCAGAAGATGTGCTGCTTCTCTCCCTCCCAGGACGCTCTCCGGAATCCCTCTGGAGCCCTCCCTCTCCCCCTGGCTCCGATGGCAGTTCCCTGACAGGCGTATAGGTAGGAAAAACACCCAAAAAATTTTTTATAGGAACAGCAGAGTTCCCATGATGCTTAAGGGATTTGATCATAGCAAATTCCAATATAAACTGACCTCAATTGCATTTCTCATACTAATGTGCAGGTAAGAACTTTGTTATCATTGACTTTTGCATCCAGAATGTTGCTTATTTAATAATTATTACATTTATATTCCACCTTTTCTCAAATGCTCTTCCTGTCTCCATCTTATCTTCGCAACAAGGATGTGAGATAGGTTAGGCTGAGAGACAGTGACCGGTCCATGGTCATCCAGTGAGCCTCACAGCTGAGTGGGAATTTGAATCTTAGTCTCCCAGGTTCAAATCCAATACTCTAACCCCTATGTCACGCTGGCTAGCATGTTACATGGACCACATGGGAACATTACATGGACCACAACCAGAAAGAGATTGATTCATAGCATGTAGCATAGTAGATTCTGTTTGTTTTGCAAGTAGTGTACAGAGAAATGGGAGCAGATATGGAAGTACAGAAAGACAACAGCAGAGAACAGAGTCAAAGCTGAAGGAATCATTCCTGCTACAATCAAGGATTACATGAGTGACTTACTCCATGATGCTGCATGGTTGGGTTCAATCTGGATGATAGAGGCTTGGATGATAGGGGCAGCAAAAACATCTTACTTCTTTCACATTTTGTTTAAACTTTCTGAATTCAAGGGCAGGCAGCTAAAATTCTTGAGAGATTTGCAAGTGGGAGGGGTGGTGGGAGAGGGTTGTCGCAAAAATTGGTGGCTTATAGTGAGATCAGGCACTTGGAAGAGGAGAAGATGGCAGTCACCAGCCCAATGGGGTTGCAAGGGAAGTCAAGTAAGTTTACTACCCCCCCCCCATCAAATGTACCGCATCCCCCCAAATTGCCAAAATATCCCCCGTCCCACTTTTCAGCCTATAAATGTAGCTGCAAAAATGGATGGGAAACCAACTATCGCTGAGCTTTACCTCTGCCACTACACCTTGAAAACCCTTTGAAATGATTTCAGACATATGTTGAAATTAAAATTCACACCTGGGAATTTGAATCTGTGTGGGAAATTGAATCTGGAAGTCTCATCACAGCTGCAAATTCTGAATCTGAGATTTCCAGAGGCCATTGTCAGTTTATTATTTGCTGCCTATTTGCAAATTCAGAGCGCACATGGCTTGTGAAAACAAAGTGTCTGCTGAGATTAGTCCAAACTTGCCAAACAAATTCAATGAAGTCTTAAGTTGTTGAACTGAATTAAATGGAGACTTGTCAAAGTATATTATTCATAGTTGACAATGTTCTCAAATTATGCACATAATGTGCATATGCAGCCATGGAAACAAAAGATTCTAATCTGGGAAATTTGAAAAGCTTGTCTGATGAAGCCTGACGTGGACCTCTGCTTGACTATAAAGAAAACACACAAACAAGAAAAGAAAAGAACACTCCAAAGTGTAATAATCTGGAAGTTTTTGATAGTCTCCATGATATTCTCACGAGGAAGCTAGTAAAATGTAGGTTGAACGAGGTAACTGTTGGGTGGATTTGTAGCTGGTTGACTGACCGAACCAAAAGAGTACTCATTAATGGTTACTCGTCATCCTGGAAAAAAGTGACAAGTGGAGTTCTTCAGGGTTCTGTCCTGGGCCCGTTGTTGTTCAACATCTTTATAAATGACTTGGATGAAGCAATTGAGGGGATGCTTATCAAATTTGCAGATGATACCAAACTGGGAAGGATAGCTAATGCCACATAAGAAAGAATCAGAATTCCAAATGATCTTAACAGATTGGAGAACTGGGCGCAAGCAAACAAAATGAAGTTCAATAGGGGCAAATGTAATGCTCTGCACTTAGGCAGGAAGAACCAGATGCACAAATATAGAATGGGGGACACCTGGCTTACTAGCAGTACACGTGAAAAGGATCTAGGGGTCTCGGTGAACCACAAGCTTAACATGAGTTGACATTGTGATGCAGCAGCAAAAGAAGCTAATGCTATTCTAGGCTGCATCAATAGAAGTATAGTGTCCCCCCAAGTATAGTCATTTTGTTGTTGTTTAGTCGTTTAGTCATGTCTGACTCTTCGTGACCCCATGACTCTATTCTGCCCTAGTCAGACCACACTTGGAATATACTTGGAGTACCTCGGGTTACAGACGCTTCACGTTACAGACACTTCAGGTTACAGACTCCGCTAACCCAGAAATAGTACCTCAGGTTAAGAACTTTGCTTCAGGGTGAGAACAGAAATCGAGCAGCGGCAGTGCGGCAGCAGCAGCAGCGGGAGGCCCCATTAGCTAAAGTGGTACCTCAGGTTAAGAACAGTTTCAGGTTAAGAACCTCCAGAACGAATTAAGTTTTTAACCCGAGGTACCACTGTACTGTGTCCAATTCTGGGCACCACAATTTAAGAAAGATGTTGACAAGCTGGAACGTGTATAGAAGAGAGCAACCGAGATGATCAAGGGTCTGGAAACTAATCCTTATGAGGAGCACTTGAAGGATCTGGGTATGTTTAGCCTGGAAAAGAGGAGATATGATAGCCATCTTCAAATATCTTAAGGGCTGTCACATGGAGGAGGGAGCATGCTTGTTTTCTCCTGCTCTGGAGGGCAGAACATGAACCAATGGCTTCAAGTTGCAAGAAAGGAGATTCTGACTAAACATTTGGAAAAACTTTCTGACAGTAAAAGCTGTTCAGCAGTGGAACAGACTCCCATGAGAGGTGGTGGATTCACCTTCATTGGAGGTTTTCAAATAGAGGTTGGATGTCCGTCTGTCATGGATGCTTTAGCTGAAATTCCTGCATTGCAGAGGTTTCGACTGGATGACCCTTGGGGTCCATTCCAACTCTAAGATTCTATTATTCTATGAAACTGCCTGCTCATAGACAGAAGAGTGACTTGAACCTGAGGGTAGGCATACACTGGGATTGAAACCTGTGGAAGTAAAGTTGCTGAGGGGAGTAATTTGGAGCGAAGAATGATGAGCAGGAAAGGGGTTAAATGCCTTATTTCTTCTGTTTCTCTGTTCAAAATCTCTCTGTTTCCTTAAGCTATTTGTTTAAAAAATGAAAAAAACTTCCCTGTATTGAGAGGCTGTTACACATATTAGTGGCTTGCTACTGAGACCCCCCAGGGCACCTCCAGGCTGTTGCTATTTTCAGGTAGGATTCGGTCACATACTGACTAATTCAGAGTGTGCAATTAAAGATGATTTGGTACTCCTGTGCAACAAACCACCCAGCCAACGTTTTTCATCACAATAGCAGTCACGTACCTGGCATGGTTCAAGAACTCCAAGAAACCAATTTGAGATAAGTGGTTAAAATTTGTGCAGTTCTGAAACATTCAGTCTGCCATCTTGATTTGAAATGTTGTCCACTTCTATCCAGAGGCATAGGAAGGTCAGGTGGTACCCGGTGAGGAAAATTTATTGTCACCCCCTACACACCACACACACACATTGGATTTTTTAATGTTTTTTGCCATCAAAAATGGTTTTACGTTATTTCATATTTTCTTACAAAGGAATGTAGATACTGGGCCTCTTATAACATGTAGGCGACTATGGACAGATACTTAAATCTACAGGATGGATTGTGTTTTGGCTTGTGTTATTTTATTTATATTTATTGTTTATTTATTGAATAAAAATTATTTTTAAGAACCTGCAAACTGGTTTACCAAAACAAAAAACAAAAAAACACCACAGCAGTAAAATCAAGAAAAATTGGCTGCATGCAGGGGGTGGGGCAAAGGCAAGGCAAGGCCTAATCTACTCAGACTAGTCTCATTTTCTTCACTTAGGCCAACTTTCCAGGACCCAGGAAGCCCAGCGGAGGGTAGGGCAGTAGGGTAGTTCATAAAAAACTTTTTTGTGTGTTTTGAAAATGCCTGCTCCAAAGGTCTTGTCTTACTAAACTAGGGATGATATAGCTATATCTGAAATTTCATGCATATCAGTTAATATCTTGACCCTGCTCCACTGAATTGAAATTTCAGCCTTCACGACATAGGAAAACGGCCAAGTAAACAGCTATTTTCATGGAGGAGGGTCAAGATATTAACTGATATGCATGAAATTTCATATATAATCCCTAGTGTAGTAAGGTAAGACCTTCGGAGCAGGCATTTTCCAAAAAAAAAAAAAAAGTTTTTTATGAACCACCCTAGTAGGGCAACAATTGTTCCTTGATAATTTGGCACCCCCCTTCATTTTGGCACCTGGGGCGGACCGTCCCTGCCCTTCCTATGCCCCTGCTTCTATCAAAACACAGACAAAAACCTGTTCCTTGATCTCAAGAAGTATGCAAAATGTGGTCACAATATCTTAGCAGATGTTCAAATGCATAGAGAACAAACTTTCCAAAATACATAGTAGAAAATACAATTTTGCTGGATGAAGCAGAGGAAAATAGGGCTGCTCCACTGGTTTCTCATGAGAGAACTCCATTGGGCTTCTCTTTGCCTCATTTCTCAAGCTGCATCACGTTCTACCTGGTGGCAGCAGAGGGAAAGATAGTAAGACCATCACTGTTTGATTCTGCTTCTCTCTGGTCTGTTTCTATTCCAACTTTGTACACCAGGGCCTGAGTTTGCTTGCATTCCTCTTCCTTCTTCCCTCCTCATCCTTTTGTCCTTTGGTCCTCTTCCCTCCTCATCATTTTGTCCATTTCGCTCATGTTGAAGCCCTGGTAGACCTCTGGAAGAGCCAAGTGGCTCTCCCCGAGCTCCCTTTCCCACTTTGTGGAGCCCACTTGGCTCCTTGGTATACTCCAGAGCTTAGGGTGAGGAGCAAGCTGGGAAATGGCTCAAACTCGCTGTGGCAAGATGGTTTGAGCATTTTACTCAACTGCACTGGCTGCCAATTAGTTTCCGGGCCCAAGTCATGTTTCTGACCTATAAAGCTTTAAATGGCACAGGACCACAATCCCTCAAGGACCACCTCTCCCCATATGAACCAACCCAGACCCTACAATCATCATTTAAAGCATTTCCTAATGTGCCTCTTCCATAAGAGTTCTGGAAGGCAGCAACATGACAACAAGCCTTTTCTGCAGTGGCTCTCCATTTGTGGAATGCTGTCCCTAGGGAGGTTCGCATGGCACTTTCATTACATATCTTTTGGTGCCAGGAGAAAACATTTCTCTTTAACCAATGCTTTGGCTAATTAACATTCTATGTCCTTTTAATTGTGTCTGTGGGAAGAGGTTTGTAATTTTATGCTGTGCTGTGATCCACCCTGTGATCTTTGGATGAAGGGCAGTACCTCTGAGTCGTACCTCAGAAGTCAAACGGAATCTGTTCCGGAAGTCTGTTCAACTACCAAAACATTTGGAAACCAAGGCTTGGCTTCCACAGGAAGCTCCTGCAGCCAATCAGAAGCCACGAAACCGTGCCGGACGTTTGTGTTCCAAAGAACATTTACAAACCAGAACACTCACTTCTGGGTTTGTGGCGTTCGGGAACCAAAACATACAAGTGCCAAGGCACGACTATAATAAATAAGTAAGTAAATAAATAAATAAATAAATAAATAGTGTTCTGTCTTCTGAATTGTAAGCCTGTGGCAGGAATGTCTTGTTTTGATTACCAATCGTGCTTTGGGACCCCTTTTTACCTAAAGAAGAAGATAGAAATGCTTCAAACGAATGAATAAAAGAACGGATGAACGAATAAAACAATGTTCTTAGCTGCATAGAGATTTGATCACAGGTCTTTGTGGTCCAAGTTCAGCACTTTGTGGATGAGTAATATGGGTTCTTTTCATGCTTTGTTTTTAACCCAATTACAGAACCCTGGAAGCACTGTGGAAGGCTTTAGACCTGCTTCTGCAACCTCTTTATTGAAGCGCTATTCTTCCCTATGGTATGGGTTGCTTATATACTTGGTGGGGCACAGGCTGAACTCTCAGGTCTCTAGGTAGAAGCAAGAAATATAAAACTTTTAAAACACATTCCAACACTCACATTTTTTGACACTTTTTATTAATATCAGTCAATCACTAATGTTGTTGCATGTTTGTGGTGTTTAGATATGGCTAAGCTACAGAAGCTAAAATATGGAAAATTAAAGATTGCCTTGAGCTTTGCCTGACTTTGAAGAAAAAAGGGAAAAAATAATAACACGCTGGAATAGATTTTCCTTCCAACATATTTTTGAATCTATTAACTTTCCACTGAAATCTATTAACTATTCATTAAAGTATTTTCTTGAATCCAAACCATTTCTATTCCTATGAGGCCTTTTTTTTTTTTTTTGGCTCAGCCATTATTTTTCACAATGAAATACACTTGTCTAAGCTCAATACACATTTACAGTAACTGCCAAGTTGTCACTCAAAACCACTGAATATTAATGGTTGCCTTTCTTTGAACTAATGCATATTAATTGAGAGTGGCATTTTACAACTACAGAAGGCACTGAAACCCAAAGCAATTATTGTTCATTTTAGAACCGGTGTTTGCTGTCATATTTTTGCACTGAAAAAAGGAGATCTGTAATGCAGTGATAAGAGAACACCTCTCAGGTACTATGCTAATGCTCTCTTATGTGTGGGTCATTATTATGTGTGCAAGGCTAAAAAACAAGTTCGGAAACTCACTATGTCAATCATTTATTAAACAGCAATTCTTTCATCTACTATATATTTTAGAAAGTGGTTTGTCTGTCTGTCTGTTCTCTATAGGTTTGGCTGCCTCCCAAGATATCACCAAGTTCAGCACAAGGGTTCCTGAGGTTTGGACAGTGTATTTAATTGATACTGGGAAATTGACCACCATTTTGAATCAAGATGGTGAACCAAAATGCCACATGGGCATGACTTTTCTCAATTTGTGGTGTAGGTTTGGCCACCTCTCAAGATACTGTCTCCAAACTCAGCCTAAGGGTTCAAGGGATGGGGGTGGCATACTGTTTCACCGTTTGGCAGACAAAAATACAGTCATACATTGGGTTGAATGTGCTTCAGGACGAGTGCGTTCGAGTTGCGCTCCGTGGCAACCCGGAAGTAATGGAGCGTTACTTCCGGGTTTTGCCGCTTGCGCATGCGCAGACGCTCAAAATGACGTCACGTGCATGCGTAGAAGCTGCGAAACGTGACCCGCACACACGCAGGCCCGCAGACATGGGTTACGTTTGCTTCTAGATGCGAACGGGGCTCCGGAACGGATCCCATTCGCATCTAGAGGTACCACTGTACCAGAAATACTGTTGTCGCATTTTGAGGAGATTATTGTCTTAAGTTCATGTTAAGGGTGAATGTCTGTTGTTTTACATATTCTTCCCTTATTTACACCACTTGCGCCACTTGCGGCCCCCGGGCTGGTTTCAAACAGCCTCCCCAGGCAATTTTGAAAAAGCAATCTCTTGCAGCCCCCAAGCGCCTGCCCACCAAAGCCATTTTCTTTTTGCAGGCTCATCACAAGCTCTCCCCTCTGCATGGGGGGCGTGGCTAGCTCCCACGCCATTAGGGAGTCATTGGCTGCATCACTCCTTGGGTCGACCAATTTGGTCGGCCAGGGTGGCATGGCTAAAAAATAAATAAATACTACAGTACATGTTCGGGACATTGGTGCTACAGCAATGGCGGTGGCAGAGGGGCAGCTGCCACCTTGACCCAGTGCCAGATTTATGTATAGGCTAAGTAGGCTGAAGTCTAGGGCCTCTAAATCTAGGGGGCTTCGCCAGTCTGCCCACTCCCCGGTGCTGCAGTCTCCCTTCTCCCAAAATTGTAAACCCAAGACTCCATGCAAGGGCAGGGCAACTCAGGCCCAGCAACTATGGGAATTACCTAAGAGCCACCAATAGGGAGCTCTAGAATCTGACAGCTAACCAATTGGGTACTAACAAACAGCAACCCTATTGCTAAAAGCAGGTAACCAGCAGGTAACGCTTCAGCTCAGCCTTTGCACTGTTGACTGAGCACCCCCTGCTGTGCAGATAATGGAGAAAGCTCATGAATTGTATCCCTTCTGGCATCCTGGTTAACTCTATTACACTAGTGTAAACCCTGTTGCACCAGAAGCCCAGAATAGCAGCAAATAAAATCTGCTCATACGGCAGCAACTGGTAAGACTTGTCAACCAGTTCTTCCAAACTCTTCCTAAATTATAAAGCTCCAAAATACAGGCCAAAAGAGAACAGGTCTGGGAAGAGTGAGGCATACAATGGGCACCACCAGTGAAAAGGCCCTGCTCCATGTAGCTCCTGCCCTGTCATTTGATAGGGTGCCCACTTGCCCTCCTTCTTGACATGGAATGCTCTCTATTGGAGTCTCCAGGTCCAGTACAAAGACCATAAGAAGGGAGAGCAGGGACCCTGAAGTTCCCAACAGCTGTTAATCAAGCAAGCTAGCACGCACACAGGTCACCTTTGTCACAGTCAGGACGCCTATAATATATACACTGTGGCCTAATTTGAATAGTAGAATGCCTGGTATCTGGTGGGCAGACCAAAGCACTTGTCAGGAGAGCTATGAGATTCAGGTGAGGGTCAGATGCCTCATCAATCCCAGCAGGTACATAACAGGAAGACCCAGCCTGCCCATTATTATTTCAATATATTTCATGACCTGTCCTATGTTAGAATAATCATGACTTCATTTGGAATATCTTACAGTAGCTGACCACAGTCAAATAATTTGGATAACTGACCTGTCAGCTATACTATACTATTTGACTGATCAACATCCCAACTATTTGACAACATCCCAACTCAACATTAAAATAACTCAGGGCTTTTTTGTGTGTGATGGTAGTTAAGGGTATGGAGTACTGTAATCTCTTCTTTTTTGCTGTCATTGGCAGATATTTTGTGCTGGCACCTCCTGCACTTTGATCAAGATAAGAGTACCGACACTTCAGTTCTGTTTTGTTTGTTTTTACCAAGGAACAGCTTCAACATGACCAAATAGCCAAATCTAAGCAGCTTAAGTTCTACTGATCACTCAGAGCTGCATCCAGGAGAAGGAGCATTGAGGTGAAAAACAGCTAATATAGATAAATCCCCCCCCCCCAGGAATTCTACTCAGGTCCCACTTTCAGTGGACTTCCCTTAGACTCAGGGATGGCCACTGTGAGAACAGTATGCTGGACTTGAGAGGCCCTTGGTCTGAAACAGCAGGGCTGTTTTTATGTTTGTGCATTTTTTTATGGCAGTCTTGATTGGCTGTGGGTTAGCATGCTTTTTACTTTCTCTGGGGTGTTCTTTCTTTTATGCTGGCCTTTCTTCTTGTATTCAAAAGGAATTTACCAGGCTCCACTCAAAATACTCCTTCACCCAACTAGGTTGGAGGTGAGTTGCATTACCTTCCTGTTCCAAACGAAGTCTTGTTAAACCTGATCTACGTAAGTGCATGAATCATGTTCAGGTAATTCATCAGGCTCATGTCTATTCAGGCTCCAGCAGTTTTTCTCCTCCTCACATACATCTGATACATAGGAATGAAGGTGGCAGTGGTGGTGTCACGGGTATCCAGTCTCACATGTCAGAAATCTCTCTCGTTCTTCCACATATGAGGTTTGCATCAAAGCTTCCCCTTGTGGTGAATACTGGCCTACCTCCAGATTTCCACTATTGAAGGTTTCACCATTTGGGAAGCTAATTTGTGCAGACATTAGGCACACAAAAAATATAGATCTTAACATTTCTACCTAGAAAAATATTTATTTAAAAAATTGCACATGCAAACGCAACCTAATTTTTATTTTCTTTACTTACTAACATTCTTACTTTGAAGCTATGAACATTTCCCCTCTCTGTGGCCTGAATAAAACGGTGTTAAAATTTATGGGTAGGCAATGCACAAATGTACAGTTTACTCCCACAAACAGGCATAGTTCTACTCTGGGAACACTCAAGCTGGAGGATGAGGAAAAACAACTTTTGCTAAAAAAAAAAACTAACAGTCTTCAGTGCCTACATCTCATGCTGTTTCAGAGGACATTGCCGGGGGGTGGGGGGTCAGAGAGAGGGGCAAATCAGGAAAAGTTTTCTCCCACGTCAGTGGAGGCCAGCAATATCCCTCCACCAGATCAACAGTGTTCAAGGGACAAAAGAACCCTTTCTATCCACTTAAGACAAAGTCTGGATCCAACCTTTAGGCTAGATTTATATGTTTTAAGCATAAAAATGGTCACCAATGCAGTCACCTTTTACAGCTGTATTCAAGTGTTCCATGGAGCACCAGCAGGGCTATGCATGCAACCCTCTCCCCCATCAACCCCATTCTTGTGTTCAGTGGGATGTTTGTAGGTGTACTTGATATAACATGGTTAAAGTTGCCCCTGTAATCAGGAACCCTGTTCGCGTAGGATTTCCAGTTGTTGGAACTTTTGGACTTTACCCAAATCCTGAAAGGTGTCTACACTGTTAGCCTTTCTGGATGGCTGCCGAGTACTTGGAGCATGGTTTAGAGCTCTAAGGTCAACTCTAAGAGAGGACTTCCGGTTTACCAAGGATCGCTTTCAGACATGCATTCTGCTTCTCTCGGAACGTGCACTCACCAAAAGGAGGAAAGGGGGGCTGCTGGGCTTTGCAAACCCCCCAAAAGGTTCAGGAGGGTATCCTGAGCCTGGAGAGATTGGCTGCAGCTTCGGAAAGGACCCCTACACTGGACCGTGAGGTGCGGAGGAGACCCCTCAGACGCTAAGTTCCAGTGATCCCTCCCCAGGTGAGAAAGCTCGACCTCGGAGCGACCAGGCGGTGGAACCTCCACTAAAATTACGACCTGTTAAGACACCCAGTTACCTTACCAAGTATTTTAGGCAGTGATAGCCCGAAAAATATAAGAGAATATTTTTATATGCAACAGCCGCTGCCCGGTTATTAATTGTATTGAACTGGAAAGGGGGGAAAGTACCAACAGTAAGGGAATGGCAGAATAAGTTATTAGACTATGCAGAATTGGCTCAACTGACAAATAGATTAAGGGGAAATACAAAACAATCATTCATGCAAAAATGGGATATGTTCAAGAAATACCTACAAAATTATAACAACA
Organism: Podarcis pityusensis; assembly: GCF_964106645.2. Lineage (NCBI taxonomy): Eukaryota > Metazoa > Chordata > Lepidosauria > Squamata > Lacertidae > Podarcis > Podarcis pityusensis. The sequence continues at coordinate 43,929,896 of NC_138026.1, read as the reverse complement.
ACATCACATCTATGGCAGCGTTTGAATGACCCTTGTGTAAATTAAATACTACTAAGCAAGGAAAAATGGTACGATATGTTATAAGAAAGTACTAGAAACTATAGTAAGAGTAAGGTAAGAAGTATAAGTACATTCAATGTCGTAAATGTAACTTACATCGGGAAATGACAGGAAGTCTGTTTTCATATAATTTAGTTTATTGGATTTTTTACTTTGGTTTATTTTTGTTTAATTAGAAATTATAAGAAAAGAACATGTACAAATACAAGTTTAAATCAATATTTAGTGGTATAATTGTTTAAGGCTGTACATGTACCTAAGATTGTGTATGGATGTAAATTATTTTTTTTAAAAAAAAGGATTTCCAGTTGCCGGGAGGACTGTGGTTGCATTTAGCTGGCCATGCTTACAGCTCCCAGAGGGTGGGCAGGTCTGCAATGCGCATCCCTCATGCTTCTCCACAGATACCCCTTATGAGTCATTTTAGTCCTGCAGCACTTGTTAGAGCTCTGGCATTGTATTAAAAACAATAATTGCAGCTGGGTATTCATGAGATATATAAACGTACATAGGATCTATATTGGATCAAACCAAAGGGAAAGTAACAAAGAGGGAAGCCATTGCAAACTATTGTCTAAAATATTGTTTTGAGTTTGTGGGGTGCCTGGGCTCCCTTTCTAATTCCTGGACCCCACCCCCCTTTTCTAATTCCAGGATTTAGCATATTGAAATACAAGCCAGGAGCCAGCCTGATATTGGACTGCTAAATATGAATCATTAGGGGGACAAAGGGAGCGGCTCTGTGCCAGTGGGCAAATGAGAGGGAGCCCCCCCACAACACAGAATTAGTTAGAAAGGTAAAAGCATTTGAAGTAGTTTTAGAATTGGAAGGTTGACAGTTGGTTTTTTAGGACTGTGTGCTCTAGGGGGAAGTTTCAGTCTGTTAAAGTCAACACGCTGAGCAGAGGGACAGAGGGCCATGGATGATTTTTGCTGGCATCTAAAACAGTGGACGTGGGAGAAGCAAGAACCTCTCGGAGTGTAATGTTGTGAACCTCTCCATCACAACCTCCGGCTGTATATATCTGTAAGACCATATATCCTAAAGACACCACAAGCCTCTGCTGTGCCTCATTTCCAGGGAAAACGTAAGCCCTATCTAAGTGCCTGGACCCTTGAAATCTCACCACACCACTCAGGGGCTGGGGTGGCATGTAACAATATGTACAAACCAGATGCTTGCTTGTAGCGACTGTAAAGGGTTGTGGCTGTGACTGCCTGTGTTTTAAGCACTACTAGTCATTGGATTTCAGTGGAACTGACTTTCAAGTAAGAATGGCTAGGACTGCAGTCTAGTGGTGCTTCCTACTTTCCTATCTGTAATTGTTCAATAATGAATGTAATAACTTTAAGATCTCCGGCACAAAATCTATCTACAGGAAACAGCATATTCTATCAAATTGATGATTCCTCCTCTTCTAATTTAAGACTTTGTAATGTCTGTAATATCTGTAGACCAATCACTAAAATTAAAGTCATTTTGTGCTGATGAGCCTTTGTTGTTATTAAATCTTGATTAGTATTTTTCTCCTGTGGTACAAACACAGGAGGTTGCCTCAGTTTTATCCAGTCAGGTATCTTTTAGGAACAATTGGTTCAATTGCTTGGACAGAATCAATTTAGTTCCCTTTTAACACATGAGTTCATTCAATACACAAAGTATTAAATCAACTTTGAATACCTAAAATAGTTACAAAACTAGGACTGCTGATAATGGTCTCTCTCTCTCTCGCTCTTACCTCACAAGCCTTTTGTGAGGAATACATGGGGGGGGGGGCTTACATATGCCACTCTGGGCTCCTTGAAAGAAAGGTGGGGTGCAGAGCCAGATTTAGATGAAGAGAGGCCGTAGGCTACTCCACTTGTGAGGCCCCTCCATATCCCCCACCCACACAACTAGAAGAAAATGGAAGAGTTATAAACAAAATTGAGTAGAGCCAAGGATAATGACGGATATTTAAAATTCTGCAATTCACAATTTCTCCTCTAAAGGACATAAGATATTATTGTTAAATACTATGGTGATTTTTAAAAAGGCATAAAATTACTTTTACAACTTTTCTGCTTGTATATGTTAATAATATAATTTTGGTTACTGAGAACAAACAAGAGTGCACAAAAACAAGATTGGGTGCAGGCCTGGCCAGGACCTAGGCATCCTGAATGCGACAAAGATGACCTGTGTGTTTGTTTGCTTGCTTGATTAACAGCTCTTGGGAACTTCAAGGTCCCTGCTCTCCCTTCTTATGGTCTTATGGTCTTTGTACTGGACTCGGAGACTCCAATAGAGAGCATTCCATGTCAAGAAGCAGGGCAAGTGGGCACCCTATCAAATGACAGGGCAGGAGCTACATGGAGCAGGGCCTTTTCACTGGTGGTGCCCATTGTATGCCTTACTCTTCCCAGACCTGTTCTCTTTTGGCCTGTATTTTGGAGCTTTATAATTTAGGAAAACTTTGGAAGAACTGGTTGACAAGTCTTATCCGTCGCTGATGTATGAGTGGATTTTATTTGCTGCTGTTCTGGGCCTCTGGTGCACCAGGGTTTACACCAGTATAATAGAGTTGGCCAGGATGCCATAAGGAATACTATTTACAAGCTTTCTCCATTATCTGCACAGCAGGGGGTGTTCAGTCAACAGTGCAAAGGCTGAACTGAAGCATTCCCTGCTGGTTACCTGCTTTCAGCAATAGTGGTCGCTGTTTGGTAGTACCCAATTGGTTAGCTGTCAGATTCTAGAGCTCCCTGTTGGTGGCTCTTAGGTAATTCACAAAATACAGAGTCCATTCATAAAACACAGTGTTCATTCATAAAGCAGTAACATAAATCTCCATTGATGCATATTGGGTGTATATTTCAGCAGTTGAACGTACAGGTTTATGGCCATGCTTTAGTGTAGTGCTTATGAAATTGTGAATAAAAGGTGACTGGGCTCATTGTCTCAGGGTTTGGGGGGGTGACAACTGATTTCCTATAAATGCCTCCCCCCTTTATCTCCATAACAAGTCCTTGAGTCTGCACTCTGAATAGTGACATCAGGGACTTAGAAGGTGGAGGGCTTGTCACTCCAACCCCTGTACATTCTTATCGGGGCTGACCTTAATGTAATTGGAGCAATTTGGCCAATTTGGGCTCTGCGGCTCTCCTAAGGAGGCCCCTGCACCAGGGCAATCTAGATGGATTTTATTTATATCTATAAGATTTTGCAGACTTTGGGTGTAAACTGGGGCCCAACAAAAAAAAAAAAATCAAGTTGCGCCACACTGCTTCAATTTGGGCCCCATTGGCTAGCCCTGAGTCTCATAGTTGCTGGGCCTGAGTTGCCCTGCGCTTGCATGAAGTCTTGGGTTTGCAATTTTGGGAGAGGAGAGACTGCACACTGGGGAGCAGGAGGGCTGGTGAGGCCCCCTAGATTTAGAGGCCCGAGTTGCCCTGCCCTCACATGAAGTCTTGGGTTTGCATTTTTGGGAGAGGGGAGACTGTGGCATTGGTGAGCAGATGGGCTGGCGAGGCTCCCTAGATTTAGAGGTCCTAGGCTTCAGCCTACTTAGCCTATACAGAAATCTGGCACTGGTGGGGTGTAAGTCTATCAAATTAATAAATAACAATGTCAGTATCTCAGAAATGTGTGAGGCTGCCGGTAGTATCTGGGGGAAGGCCATGCTTATGTGGAGGAACCTTTGTGACCTTCCAATCTGGATACAGACTGCAATAAAATCTCTATTTAAAAGGCTTGCTGGAAAACAAAGGTCTTCAATAGGTACCAAATAGATAATAGAGATGGGTGGATGCGGAGAAAGCTTTTGATAATATCTCTTGGAGTTTTATGAAGAAGAACCTACAGGGGATGGGGGTAGGCCAAGGTTTTGAAAACGGTATAAGTGCAATTTATTCAGAACAAAAGGCTAAACTAATAGTAAATAATGTGGTGACGGAAGAATTTATGATAGAAAAAGGGACAAGACAAGGTTGCCCAATTTCCCCATTGCTTTTTATATCGGTCCTGGAGGTTCTGCTGAATATGATTAGAAGGGACCGGTTGGTTAAAGGTATACAGGTCGGAGCCAAACAGTACAAATTGAGAGCATTTGCAGATGACTTAGTATTGACGTTACAGGAGCCAGAATCTAGTACTAAAAGAGTTTTAGAACTGATTCAAGAATTTGGTCAAGTTGCAGGATTTAAATTGAATAAGTTAAAGACCAAGGTTCTAGAGAAAAATTTAACACCAATGGAGAGAGAGAGGTTTCAGAATGAGACAGGTTTAACAGTGGTTAAGAAAGTTAAATACTTGGGGATTAACATGACAGCAAAAAATGGGAATTTATTTAAAGACAACTATGAAAAATGCTGGGCTGAAGTGAAAAAGATTTAGAAATTTGGTCAAATTTGAAGCTTTCACTGCTGGGCCGTATTGCTGCGGTAAAAATGAATGTATTGCCTAGAATGTTGTTTTTGTTTCAAACATTGCAAATTGTGGACAAAATGGACTGTTTCAAGAGGTGGCAGAGAGATATTTCTAGATTTGTCTGGCAGGGCAAGAAGCCTAGAATAAAATTTAAAATATTAACAGATGCAAAGGAAAGAGGTGGATTTGCCCTGCCAGACTTTAAACTTTACTATGAATCAGCAGCTTTTTGCTGGTTGAAAGATTGGTTGCTTCTTGAAAACACTGACATTTTGGATCTAGAAGGTTTTAACAATGTATTTGGGTGGCATGCATATCTGTGGTATGATAAGGTCAAAGCACATAAAGCATTTAAAAACCATATTGTCAGGAAAGCATTGTTTAATGTCTGGATAAGATACAAGGACTTATTGGAAAATAAAACCCCAAGGTGGTTGTCACCGATGGAAGCAAAAGCTCTGAAAAAGCTCAATATGGAGGCCAAATGGCCGAAATATTGGGAAATTCTGGAACAAGATGGAGATAGACTGAAATTGCAGAGTTTTGAGAAATTAAAAAACAAAGTGCGAGACTGGCTTCATTATTATCAGATAATGGAGGCATACAATTCGGACAAGAAAATTGGCTTCCAGGTGGAAAAATCAAAATTAGAAACAGAACTGTTAGAACCCAAAACTAAGATTTTGTCAAAAATGTATAACTTGCTGTTGAAATGGAATACTCAGGATGAAACGGTGAAACCTGCTATGATTAAATGGGCACAAGATGTTGGACATAACATAATGATGGCTGACTGGGAACAGTTATGGACCACAGGTATGAAGTTTACGGCATGTAATGCCTTAAGAGAGAATATTATGAAAATGATATACAGGTGGTACATGACTCCAGTCAAGCTTGCAAAAAATTATCATTTGCCCGATAATAAATGCTGGAAATGTAAAGAAACTGAAGGTACATTCTTTCACCTTTGGTGGACATGCCCAAGGATTAAGGCCTTCTGGGAGATGATATATAATGAATTGAAAAAGGTATTTAAATATACCTTGTTGAAGAAACCAGAGGCCTTTCTCCTAGGCATAGTCGGCCAATTGGTGCCAAAGAAGGACAGAACTTTTTTTATGTACGCCACAACAGCAGCAAGAATACTCATTGCAAAGTATTGGAAGACACAAGATCTACCCACTCTGGAAGAATGGCAGATGAAGCTGATGGACTATATGGAACTGGCAGAAATGACTGGCAGAATCCGAGACCAAGGAGAAGAGTCGGTGGAAGAAGATTGGAAGAAATTCAAAGACTACCTACAGAAATATTGTAAAATTAATGAATGTTAGAATGATGTTGGATAGTAATTAAGTGGTTTCCAGCTGTAATGCTGGAATATGAAAAATGGGTTGTTAATAGGTAAAAATCTAATGTTACTATTTTAAGACCAAAGATTAGGATAAACAAAGAGGGTAAGGATTTGCTGAACCAACAAATTGAACTGGAATACAAAAAAGGGAGGTATGAGGAGGTCCGGGAAACAAGCTAAGGAAAAATAAGTAATGGAAAAATTGAGTGGTTTTTTAATCATTTTTATTTTGTATTTTTTTCTTTTTTTCTTTTTTTTTCTTCTTTTTTGTCATTTTTATATTGTAACATTTGGAAAATCTCAATAAATATCTTATATATATATAAAAAAAAAATAGAGATGGCTCGCGCCTGATATGTACCAGGAGGGAGTTCCAAAGGACAGGTGTAATGACACTAAAGGCTTGAATCCTACATTTGTACACAGCAGAGCTCCTGATGAGATGGTACCTTCAGAAATGCCCCCCCCCCAAGAGTGCAGTGCTTGGTTAGGTATATAAAGGACAAGGCAATCTTTTAGGTATCAAAGCATCACATCATTTAGGCATGTTTTGCCAATAAATCTTTTAGGTAGTAGGAACCTTTCCATCCTACAAAAAAATATGAATATTATTCAGTGAAAGCCTCTAGCCCAAAATGCAACAAGGTGATTTTATAATCTGGACTAAATGGTTTTATAAGGACCTCTCTCTTGATACCAGCACTGAGGAACCCCTTTTTTCTGTACTCTTCTTTGTCCCTCATCCAGGCAAACAAGTAGCATTATCAGAGGTGAAGGACACTCCAAAAATGGTGTGAAGCAATTATATGTATAGAGAGGGTGTGGCTAGGGGGAATTCCAAGGGTCTGATAGATGGGCCTGAGGTTTTGTATTCCTGCTTTATATGTGGATGCAGTATTACTTGACTGACTTCAAAATGTGGTACGGTGGCCCTGCTGGGTTTGGCAGCATCCTGCTCATTTTGCTGAGAGGGAAATCAACACAATTGAGTATGAGATCCATTAAAAGGTAAAGGTAAAAGGACCCCTGACCATTAGGTCCAGTTGCAGACGACTCTGGGTTTGCAGCACTCATCTCGCTTTACTGGCCAAGGGAGCCTGCGTTTGTCCTCAGACAGCTTCTGGGTCATGTGGCCAGCATGACTAAGTCGTTTCTGGTGAAACCAGAGCAGCACACAGAAACGCCATTTACCTTTCCCCCGGAGCGGTACCTATTTATCTACTTGCACTTTGATGTGCTTTCAAACTGTTAGGTTGGCAGGAGTAGGGACTGAACAACAGGAGCTCACCCCATCGCGGGGATTCGAACTGCTGACCTTCCGATCAGCAAGCCCTAGGCTCAGTGGTTTAGGCCACAGTGCCACCCACGTCCCATGAAATCCATTAGGACATGCCTAACTTAGAACCATTAATTTCAGTGGGTCTGCTCTGATTAAAACTTAAGCTGCATTCACTTCCCAGAGCGATTTAACAATCACTCTCTCTTCCCATGAAACAACTCTAGGCACCCTTAACAAACTACAGTTCCCAGAATATTTGCAGGAAGCCATGACTGTTTAAAGTGGTCTCATAGTGCTTTAAATGTATGATGTGAATGTGGCCTTAGTTGGATACAGTTCCTGTACTTCTGCCCAAAGTCCCGCAATAACAACAACAACAATAATAATAATTCGTATCCCACCCATCTGACTGGGTCACCCCAGCCACTCTGGTGGCTTCCAACAGGGTATACAAAAATACAACAACAACAGCTGCTGCCACCACCACCACCAGCAAAAATAATTAGGAAGAATATGGAGATTTTTGTGTGAGGTGTTGGTGATGGTATGGTGCTAATTCTGTGAATATATAATATTCTAAACAATGACAAGGCTCTAGTTTTTAAAACTTGTTTCATTTAAAAACTAAAACACCCAAATTCCCATACTGTGTTTAGAGTCTTTACTGAATCAATTTAGAGGAAACATTTATGGCCTTTAAATTGTTCCTGGCAATTCTGAGCTCTGTTACATTTTAAACAAATGTAATTTATACAAAACTCTGTCACATCTAGTCCCAAGAAATCTAAAAATATCCAATCAAGCCGTATTTGGATATGGCTTTTTATTCTTCAATGTTTCAGTTGTTCTCCCATGCACTGTAAGAGGTGGCTTCAAAATTGACATCTGTGAAATACACATTTCCAGCAACACTAGGCCGCCAATGGAATGACTAAACAATTATACAATCAAATCCAATAAATCTCTCCAAACACCATGTAGATTTCTGTCTCAGCCACTGTACAGGAGAGTACAGCTCTGATATATCTGGCAGAATTGAATATATCCTACAGAATTGCTCATATTATTGCTTATGTGTGGGGAAAACGGGAATAAAGAAATGTCAGTGCTTTGTACTTATAGACAATATAGTAGAATCTCATTTGGATTTATTTCTTCAACCCTTTTATTTTTATAGGGTTTTTTATCTGCCCATGTAATATGCTCATTTTTGCTCATTCTCTTGTTAGCTACTATTATCATTATCGTAACAGTGTGATTCAAGAGATATAGCTACGATGAGTTCTCCATTTCACTCTGAATTTTATTTTCTCTGTGGAAGGAATTAGGGAAGTCAGGGGAAGCTGTCATTGCTTGCTTTTTGATAGGATGCCAGTCTTCAGAATTCGTTTACATGAAAAATCTTCAAAGGCATTTGAAGGTTATATGAATATTGCAATGTGTAAACCCTACCTTAGAATTTTTACAGAAGAATCTACTGCACTAAATTTGGTTAAATTGGAAATGCAGAATTCAAGAGGTTATCTGCTTAATTTTGGTTCAAGGCCAAACTAGATGTGAAATCATTAGGCCTGCTGGTTTAAACTTGGGTCTGAATCATTCATCTATAAAGCTGGGTGAATGAGGTATTTGGATAAGGGAACCCAAATGCTCCCTGCACTTGCTGCTTATCTCACTGGAGGATGTAAAATCTCCTCCAAGTGCTTATCTCCCATCCGAACTTGCTCACTTCCAGTGCCCAAGATCACCTGAAATAGAACAAAAACAGCCAGGGAGAAAAGCAGAGGTAAGCAATGGGCAGTGGAAGATATGTTGGGAATCTGAAGTGAGACTTCCATGCATTGGAAGTTGCTCCCAGTTCCAGTCACAACACAGAGGCACAGAGTTTACTGCTGCAAAAGGTAAGGCACCAATAGTACTGTTCCGGACATTGATATATAGGTTTGCCGATAGAGATACAGATGTATAGAAGTGCAAAGTAGCTCAGTTGCTCCAGTAATGTAACATAGACAGACTCATTCATTTTACAAGACTGAGCTGACATTCAATAAGGATGCACCGCCCAAAATCCAACTCAGTCCAAGTGTGACTGGGGTGGGTGGATGGAATGATGGAAAGGAGGAGGAGGAGAGCTCAGGGAAGGGGCCACCTCTTATAGGCAACCCATTCCCCTTAACCTGTAGGCCATTCTAGGCCGCATAGATAGAGTCCCTTACTCCTGAAAAGACATAACACAAGGTTTTCTCCATCATTGTGGTGCAGCAAAGATGCCCCCAGTTTACGGCTGGGAATGATATTGAACTGTATGTGACATTTTCATCCTGAAAAGGAGCAAGACCTTCCTTATATTTTTGGCCTTCTTAGTTCACTCTTTGACTAGTTGTAACTTTTGGGCTGGTTCTGCCCCCTCCCCCCAAATGCCCACCTGATACATTTCCACTGTCTAAAAACTGTTCCTTGATTTCTAGCCACACAGTTCAGCTGATTGGCAACACCCCCAATTACTGTTACATCCACAAGGTAGGGAAAGAGTTCCAATTTTTCAAACAACAAAGAAGAACTTATAAAAACTGATTAAAGTGAAACCTGTACATCATTCAACTTTCTAGAAAATTTAAAAGATTTACTCTCACTGTTTGGAGCAAGACCATTTCCCTTGCAGCTGTCAAAACAAGCTGTCAGTTCAATTATCTGGAATGACTATTAGTTATTTTTTTAAAATAAAGTTTTAGCTACTTTTCATTGCCTTTGAATGAATGAACTCTTCCCACACACCTTTTAAATATGCATTTCACAGTGCCCATGAAATTATGAAGTTTTATGGAAGTTGCTGTTTCATTTTCTTATAAAATGCTTTATATTTTTTTTTAATAGGTTGCCTATAGCTGGCATCATTTTCTGCTCAAAGGCTGTTGTGTGTGTTTTAAAGATATATCCTTACAATTAAGAAAAAGAGGGGGAACACATGCCTGCCCGGGGTACATAAAGATCGTTATATGTAGTTAGATTACCTTGATAGTTTTTCTTCTTAATAATGGGAAAGTTGCATCTGCATGTTCATCATTTAACTTTGTCTAGTAGCACAGATCTTACAGCATTTGAAGGAGTCAGCATTTTGAGTATCAGAGAGGACAGCATATTTTATTTATTTATTTATTTATTTATTTATTTATTTATTTATTTATTATTCCATCCTGATACATCAAAAATTCCTAGCCTATAACAGCCTTAGTTGTATGCTCCTTTCAGGAATGCTCCTTTCAAATCCCACTTACAGGAGGAAGATAGTCTCATCTCCTTATACATTTACTGCAATGAAGGCATCACGGAACGACAAAGGCTGAGGTTGAGGAAGCAATTAAGGAATAGATGAACCCCAGGAAAACATAATTCCCATTCTTTCGTGTTTCCTGTACGCAAACACTGGAAACTATTAATGATAACATAATGATGGGTGGATGACTCTGTGGTAACCAATTGACGGAAACCAGCCGTCATTTTGGGGTGCAAGGCAAAGAAAAACACACACAAAGGCAAATATTTCCATGGACGGAGGGTAAAAAGCTCCTTCCTCTCTCTCCTCCGATTTTATTATCCTTTGTTCTCTCCAGCCGCATGGCTGCATTCCAATGTCTCACGTTACCTCATCCGGTCAAGCTTTAACCCACCCACAAACCATATAGGGTTACACTGCCCAGAGTGCTGGTCACCGAGGTCAGCAAGGCACCAGGTGGCACTACAAGCCTTTTCCATGACTTCCTGGCTCCCACATGCCCTCTTTCTTTATTTATTTAATCAGAGTCATATATGTCAGTACCAATACGGTTATATCGAGCGCGATAGGCGACTCTTGTGAGACCGGAAGCGGGCCGCGGACTGGAGAACCATGCAGTACATACAGAAATTAAAGAAGGAATACATTGTATACAGCAACACAAAATAATGCAAATAACTACTATAATGGTCACTAAAATCAATAAATGTCGAAGCCAACTTCCATCCGGAAGCCAAGAATATAAGAATTCTGATTCCAAGCTGCATGGTAGCTTCCTTTCTAGTTTATTAGCCATGCACTGGTGTCACTTCTATAGCACTGAAATTGGTCATTGTATGTTCCTGTAAGAGAACAAGAGCTATTAAACATGAATTTCAATGTATATTGACAGTTTGGATATATGCCCCATGATTCTTTCCCCTCCTTAATTTGAAAATAAATGGGTGCAGGCTCATGGAGGGTCAAGTGTGCTGGGGGCCAAAAAGATTGCTTAGGGGATATAATATTAGTAAATTGAAAAGATCCATTGACAGGCACATCATGAAGCATTATGCCTGAATGACTGGCAAAGGGCGGCATGTGCATACATAACCAACATTTAGAAGCATGCAATAAACTGGTAAACATAATCATATCTTGTACAAAAATATTATTCCTCCATATCTTATGATAATTTTCTCCCCTAAAAGTCTTATTCAACAATGCTGTTCTTATAGTTCGAGAGTGGCTGAGCCGTGGATGCTGCCAGCCAGAGTAGGATTCAGGCGACAGCTGCTTGCCAGCCGATAAGGTGAAATATGGTGGCTGCAACTGGATTGTGTCGTCTGCTTCTCTTCCTTGTATAATGATGCAGCAAAAGATGGCAAGGCAAATGGTTAGGAAGACGCATCCGCGGTTAAAGACTCGCCATGGCCGCACGCATAGAGCTGGAACCCACAAAGGCTTGTCCTCGACGTCCACTGCCACGTCCCCACATGATCAGCGGGACAGGTCCATGCCACGCAGGATCGGGCAAGCGTCGGTACACCACCAAGGGGCGGGGGAGTGCCTCCTCCTTCCTAAAATGCAATTCCGCGGGAGTATGGGTCCTATTATGTGGATATAAAAGGATGGTTAAGTACAAAAAGAACTTGGTGAACAGCCGAAGGGATATCTGCTGTTGGTATGCTTCGGCCGCCAAGCTGTTTAAGCAATAGTGTTTTGAACGTCAGGTGTGCTCTTTCCACTATAGCTTGACCTGTGGAGTTAAAGGGTATGCCATGAGTTAATTTCACATTCCACAACATACAAAATTCTGAAAATGTTTTAGAAATATATGCTGGACCATTATCAGTTTTGATACGCGCAGGTTTACCCATGACTGAGAAACAGCGGATAGTGTGCTGAATGACATGCCAAGCTGTTTCCCCCCTCATGGGCGTAGCCCATATGAATCCAGAGTGGGTGTCCACCATGGGGTGAACCTTGGAGAGTGGAGCCAACACAGGTGTGTGTGTGACATCCATCTGCCAACACGCCAATGCAGACGTGCCCCTAGGATTGACAGCATCAAAAGGAATGGCCAGCTGAGATTTAGAACAAGAAGCACATTGGGAAACTATATCCCTTGCTTGGGCCAAAGGAATAGAAAACTGCTTTGCCAATGCTTTCGCAGGAAGGTGAAAGGTGTTATGACCTAGTATAGGATCAGAAAAGAGAGAAAAGGCAGAAATGTTCTTCAGTGCTGCATCTGCTCTTGCATTGCCCTCTGCTAAATACCCTGGGTGCGATGTGTGGGAGCGAAGATGTGCAACATAATAAAGGAACTCTCTGTGCTGAAGTAAGCTTGCAGGGAAAGAAACAAGGAAAACAAGTCAGAATCCAAGGAAGGAGTTATATAAGATATTGGTAAAATAGCAAAAAGGCGATATACATACTGAGTATCCACAATAAGATTGAAAGGTTGAGTAGAAAAGGATTGAAAGGCAAGAATCACAGCCGCTAGCTCTGCTCGCTGGGCAGAGGACTGTGGAGGGGTAAATAAGCATTTCCATTTTCCTCCCATGTCACCACCCCCCTACTTTTCGTTCCATCCGTGAAGAGGGTTAAAAATGATGACACCTATAAAATCATCTAAAGCAATTTGCATGGCAGCATTTGTTATCAATAAATGCTGCTGTTCAGTCTGTGAGAAAAGTAAATAAATTGAGGTAACATCATAACCGCTTAAAGTTATCGCTTGTGAATGTCCTTTGATAACAGTGTCTGATGTGGATTCAATTACTGAATAAATGTTCTTCGATGGGATGTGCGGTAAATGTAACCATTCTATAATGCAGATAGTCTTCTTCTTGTTCCGCCTGAGCATATAAAATTCCTGTTGGCAACAATGGTGTAGCAAACACTGCCAGATGCAGCTCGTATGCAGAGGCCTCTGTGATCCTGTCCACGAGAACAGATCGCAGGTGCTGATTAACAGTTTGTAATGCAGTGATCATTGCCGAAGTGACCTGGATTACATCTGCTGGATCCTTGTGTCCTGCGAGCGCTGAAAACAATGGTGATAATGTGCTGGTAGGTAATGCAAGGAAAGAGCGAGCCCAATTCAAATGCCCAAGAAGTTGTTGTAATTGCACAAGCTTCATGTTTGAAGGGATAGTCAGTTGGGGAACAATAGGCAGCGCTGCTTGTGCAGAGACTTTATGTCCCAAGTAGGTGGCAGGCAACGTCAATTGAATTTTTTCCGGCGCTATACAGAGTCCCGCTTCCGCTAATGTGGCAGAAAGTTCTTGAAAAATGCCAGGCGGGAGTTCCTTAGCAGCGATTAAAATGTCATCCATGAAATGATAGCACAAAAGCTCTGGGTGACGCCTGCGGAAAGGTTTCAATGCTTCACTCACAAAATGTTGACAAAGTGTAGGGGAGTTCCGCATGCCTTGAGGCAGGACAACCCACTGATATCTCTGGGTGGGTTGAGAATTGTTATATACTGGCAATGTAAAAGCAAACTGTTCCTTGTCTGCTGGAGCCAGTGGGATGAAGATGGTTCAATGTGGCCGAAAGTCAATTGTTCAGAAATAAGCTGTTCAGAAACAAGATGGTGTCATTGCTGTGGATTTTCCTTTTGGTGGAGGCCACCGTTCTACCCACACTGAGGTATCGGTGATCCTGGTTTGCCACGCTGGAAACGTTGTATCGGTGGCTACAGGCTGGTTTTTATTTTGCGCTGCCACCAGCAGATGAGCTGCTGTACCTACAGACTGACAAATGCGAAGCATGGCTGCTGTGTCTGTGGCAGGATTGTGTATTATCGGTTGTAACACAACCTTACAATCCTCATTGGCATTTCCAAAGGCCAATTGTTTGATAATTATTTGTTTGGCTTCAGGATTTTCAATTTGGCTACTCACTGCTGTAATCAGCCTGTCCATAAAGGAAGAATATGATTCTCTTGCCTCTTGCCTGATTGAACTCCACCTTGACTGAATACTGTTGGGTTCTGGGATTTTTCTCATTGCTTGTTTAGCAGCAAGAGCAGTATCCCTCAATAAGATCTGCAGCAGTGTGGCTTGTGCTGAAGCCTGAGCGAAAGGCTCACACCCCATCATGGCATCCATGACGTCTGCAAGGGTAATATTTGGATTATTCCCTCTTGCTTGTTGCAGTAAAGCAGGAGCATAACCACGACAGGCGATTTCCCATTCATGAGCAAATAATACACCTGCTGATGGGGGTAAAACTGTACGTGCCAAAAGCTTGATGTCATCTGGCACCAACAGCTGGGCTAATGTGGCTTCCAAAAGCGCCTGTGTGAATGGTGCTTGAAGTCCATTTGTCCTGACTGACAATTGGAGCTCTTTCAAGATTTTAAAGTCAAAAGGTTGGTGCTGGGCTTGAGTTCCTGCTGGAGCACCAGCAGGGGGCACAATAACAGGGAATGCCACAGTATCCTGAATTAAGGAACAGGCAAGGACTGCACGTTGAAAAGTGGTAGCTGGTCCTGCCTCTGAAAGATTTGGATTATTGCCAGCCAGACCACGGTATTTTTGCAGGATTGGGTCCTCTGGTGGTGCTCCAGCAGGAACTCACACGGGGCACCACTTGTGGTAACCAATTGACGGAAACCAGCCGTCATTTTGGGGTGCAAGGCAAAGAAAAACACACACAAAGGCAAATATTTCCATGGACGGAGGGTAAAAAGCTCCTTCCTCTCTCTCCTCCGATTTTATTATCCTTTGTTCTCTCCAGCCGCATGGCTGCATTCCAATGTCTCACGTTACCTCATCCGGTCAAGCTTTAACCCACCCACAAACCATATAGGGTTACACTGCCCAGAGTGCTGGTCACCGAGGTCAGCAAGGCACCAGGTGGCACTACAAGCCTTTTCCATGACTTCCTGGCTCCCACATGACTCAATCCTACAAGAAAGCACAACTGTAGTGCATTTGAGGCTTCAAATAATGCATGTGCAGTGGTGGACTTGGGTACAATGGTGTCCTGTGTGAAGCCAAAATTTGGCAGCTCCCCAGCCCTCCCACTGTCTTCTCAAAGGCAGGTAAGGAGGCGGCCAGCTTTGGGAAGGAAGTGCAAGGGCTCTGGCAGGGTCCTAGAACCCTCCCACATCCTTCCCAAAGCTAGGAAAGTGCTAACTAGGCATTGGGAAGGGGGCGGAAGGACTCTAGGTTCCTGTCAGAGCCTCACGCCTCCTTCCCAAAGCTCAATGCCTCACTCACCGGGCTTTGAGACAGTGCCCTCTCAGCTCAGTGCCCAGTGGATGCGCACCACTTGGGCAGCCCTAAATCTGCCCCTGTAACAACAACAACAACAACAACTTATTATTATTTATACCCTGCCCATCTGGCTTGGATGGGTATGAGCCAGTGCTGGAGAACCTGCAGCCTTCCAGGTGTTGTTGGACTTTATTACTGAATGATAATGTTTGAAAGATTTTGCTCCTTGCACATAGTGTTCTTAATGTACCTTTATTTATCTAAGGTGATGCTTTATTTAGGCAAATAAATGGGTAGTACCTACCCTGTAGTTACTCAGCTGCTGGATCATTCTTTTTAATTCACATCTGAATTTCCGTATCCACAAGTTGTCATAAGTTCATCCCAAATTTTAACTAGGGGGAAGAAACTAATTTATTTTGGGGTTTGTTTGTTTGTTTACAGATAATTCTTGTCTTCTTTTAAGTGCTATTGGAGGGGGGGAATCATTTTGCTTTTCCTAGCCCATTCTAGTTCAAGTGACATCATATTAGGTACCATTTCCAAAAGCACAGGCCTCATATCTCTGTGTCACTTGGATACAAGATTAGCATGTATTAAACCCAGTGAACAACATTACCAGATGTGATGCAAATGTTTAAACCCCTGTAACACCTCATGTATCCTCATATGCAGCCTCCCCCACTCCCCTTAGTGCCTCAAAATATTAATTGATTTTTCTTTTCTTTTTGTCTCCCTGAGAGATTTAAGTAGGAGGTATTATTATCACATTTGCAGATGAGGACCAGACATAGGGAGATTAAGTGACTCCTCCAAGGTCACAAAGGAAAGCCGTAACTCTGCAGGAAATTGCACCCCGTTCTGATCCCAGTGCTTAACCACAAACCCATCCTTCCTTACTTGTGAAATATATGAGGTCATATAATTAAAATGAGAATTGTAATGCATATGCACTAAGGGACAGATGCATAGCTCTGTAAGCCACCTGAATTCAGACACCCTCTGGCTTACAAATGCTTCTACAATACTGGTAAATTCCAAAGAAAGTACTGTTAAGCTTAACAATATGAGTTGTGTCTGAGACCCATAAAAAAAAAAGATCTATAGGATTAATTTACACTTCTAATGACCCATTAAGCCAGTCATAGGTCCCTCCAGATCTTCCTGGACTATAACTCCCTTCACCCCTGACCATTGTCCCTGCTGTTTGGGGCTGATGAGAGTTGGAGTCCAACAACATCTGAGGTTTTCTCATCTCAGCATTGAAGGAAATCATTTGTCTAGTGGTGGCTATTAAGATATAACATCTGCTCCTGTTGAAAAGAGCTATCCTTTCAAAAATGCAGTCCATGCTAGGAGTTTGAAATGATCAGTCTTGGACACAAATATTTTAGTCATCATGGGGGTAGGCAGTTGTGCATTGTCAGAAAAGGTATTTGCATCATCATCAAAAAAGAGGGCAATAGAGGGCACTAATTTGCCTAACATTTGCATGTGGCAATTTATATGCATAGGCATCAGTTTAGAAGCAATTGCTTTGCTTGAAGTGGAAATGCTGTGCATCTTGCCATAGTGAGGTGACTTGCATGTCTTCAAATCTGCTGATCAAGTGCTGCTAAGGCAGTGGTGGCACCCTGTGTGATGCCAAAATTTGGCACCCCTGCCTCTTGCTAAGGGCAACTTCAAAGTGCCTTCTCTCTCTCTCTCTCTCTCTCTCTCTCTCTCTCTCTCTCTCTCTGGAACTTTATCTTTCAACCAAATTTTGGCAGGCCTGTCCTCAGATAAAAGGCACCTTCAAATAGAGGATAATCCTTTGTAAAGCAAGACACATGCATGAGAAAGTCACTGCATGAGAAAGAGGACCATAGATATTTCCCCCATCGAAAGACTTAGGAATCCACATCACATTTTAGTTTTGCAACTTTTTCTAACTTCCCACTAGGTCCTTTGTGGTGAATTGAATACATGCATGGTAAAATAGCAAACACTAAAAACATTCCAAGGAGATCAGGCTTGTCAAGGTGATAAACTTGAATGGGAAAGTTCCCTAAATGAAAGTACTTCTTTTTGAGCAGCTGGGTTTCTCCAAACTGCAGCTTCTTAAGCAGACATGATTGGCAGGGAAGGGCAGTGGCATTTACTTGGCTTCCTGGAATTGCCAACCATGTGGCTTACCAGAAACAAGAGGGGAAGGGGCAAAGGTTGACATGGCACAGATGCACCAGTAGGTGCACCAATTTGCTAATTTCCCCACCACTTCCTACCTTCCTGCTGGTAAGCTGCAGAACCAATGGTGATAGGAAGTCAGGTAAATGTTGCTGCCCCTTCCTGCTGGCGGGATGCTCCCATTCTTAGGACCAAAGATGATGTTAATGGTAAAAGAAACTGGAGGGAGGCAACAACAATCACATCTGCAGCACCCATTTAAAGAATAATTATTAAAGGATAATTACTGTTCAATGGCTTCCACAAAAGAATAATGGGGAGCTACAGAGCCACAAGTCCCAGCACCCTTAGCAAACTACAGTTCCTATGATCTTTTTCGGAAAGCATTCTGCTTTAAATTTAAGATGTGGATGTGAACAGTGTAGATGTTTCTGGGTTGTTTTGTGCTCAGGCTCTTCATTTATTTAGGGCAACATTTATGCTGCACTAAGGCAATTTATAGCTGAATATTTTGGCACATTGTGCAATGTTTATTCAGAAACAATGCTGGAGACACAGGATTTACTGCTCTAGCTTGAAGGAAATGTGTGTGTGTGTGTGTGTGTGTGTGTGCGCGTGCGTGCGTGCGTGCGTGCGCAAAATGCTTCTTTGCAGAGACCCTTGGCTGATTAATGGGAGCAATCTATTTCACCCTCCACCAAAGGGTGCTCCAGTCTTCAGGAGTGTCTTTTCAGGGGTAAAAAGGGGCAGCTAGTAGAAGAGAGGAGAGATCCCAGCAAATACTCATTGCAACTGGAGACATTTGAAATTTCACACGAGAAGCTCCTTCCTCACTCACTTCTAACTTCACTTTAGGCGAACCACTGCTGGTGAATAAATCACAGCTGAAGTAGTGGAACAATCTTGTTTGTTTAAGCTACACAGTAGCATGGCATTGGCCCTGTGCTATTTAAAACCCAAACGCTTGCAAATGTCATGCTGGTTTCTGTCTTTTTTCAGCCAGTGGTCCTCTGTGAAGAGCAGATCTTTGCAATTTAGATGGAAAGTAATATCACTGTACTTTCCTCTCCCCCTCCCTCCCCAAATTTGCATCACAAAGTAATACAAGTGTTCTTTGGGGAGAAGAGGTGGAGCTGTTAGGTAACAGATTACAGACAGCCGAAACAAAAGATGGCACCTGCTGTTCTGCAAGCTGAGGAAATTAGTTGTATATTGCAAATTTACTGGAATAAACAGATGGCTGGGAACCTTTTTTTTCCTTGACTGTAGTTTATCTCCTTATGCCTGAGAAGGTCTGACAATACAAGTCCCTGGATAGCACTTTGTTTAATAGAAGACTGCCATAAGTGTATAGGAAGTGTCAATATAAAGGGTATCATCTCTGTATATATGTATCTATTTTTGTGTGTGTGATTGTGTGAAACAGGTGTTTGATTGTATAAAGATGCACGAAGTTCAGCAAGTTCAGCATAGGCCCGAGCATGTCCAACTCTGCATTGGATTTTGACCATTGTCTGCTGCTGGACATTGACTGCCTGTCAGGCTGCAGGTCAGGAAATGGAACAGGCAGAAAATGGCCAGATGGAGAGATGCAGTCAAATATATTCTGGTAGATGCCTGGGCAGATGAGAGCCAAGGGGCCAGAGGGAGTGATGTTGTCAAAAGAGATCCAGATGTTAGATACCTGCTGGGTCAAGGGAATCCAAGCTGTTACTCTGTTCAGTGAGATGCTCAGTCTGAGGAACCCAGCTTGTAGAACCCTTATAGCAGAGGTGGAGGACCTCCTTCAGCCTGAGGGTCACATTTCCCCATGGGCAACATTTCAAGGTCCACATGGCAGTGGTGAGTTTGGCAAAATGGGTGGCCAAACCCATATAGCACTCCATTCTCCATCCAGGCAAACAAGAGTTCAAGGACACATTCCAGCCAGGTAAAGTTACCAGAGGAGGGCAGAAAGCAGAGCTAGTGACGTTTATGGCTTGAGGTGTGTGTGTGTGTGTGTGTGTGTGTGTCCTGGGCAAAGTCCCAAAGTCCTGAAGACAGAGAGGCCTGGAGGTATTTCGACTCAACATCCAAGGTTCCCCATCTCTGGCTTCTTGTTTCCTCAAATCACATGGTATTGGCTGGACTAAACAGCTGCAGTTCCAGCTCTAGCCATCTGTGCATAGCAGTGGTTGAGCTGGTAACTCCTAGTCTGAGAGCTCTCCTAGCAGTCAAGGAATAAGGAATCTATGCTCTGTTGCCTAGGTCTGTGGCTCCCCAGTGGCTCCATCTGGATTTTGCTTCCCCATGACTGGACTGCATTAAGGAAAATAAAATGACCTGATCACAGATTCCCATGTAAAATTCAAAATACAAAAATTAGAATTTATGTTATGACATAAGCACATAGCAAGTATTGCCTGCTGCAGCATGAAAACATTACATTAATAATGAGCACTACAAGGGGGAGAGAGAAGAACAACAGAGTTGGCTGTGCTGCATAACATTTCCTACACCCTCCTACACCCAGCCTCACTGGCGGAGGAAGAGGAGTGCAGGGGGAGCGCACCGCCCCCGACAGTGCGATCCCAGGGCGGTGCCAAAGTGGCTGCCCCCCGCCCACGCTGGGCACTATGCCCCCGCAGGTGGTGTGCCACGCCCTCAGGATGCATGCCATGCCCCTGTGGGTGGCGTGCCATGCCGCTGGGATGCACGCCAGCCCCACCCTGCCTGCTCTCCGCCCCCCGGTGCAGGAGCATGAAACTCCGCCACTGCCCAGCCTTCTACCCTTGGGTGTGGTAGAAGATGCTGACCCACTGTGAGTGCTAAAGTAAGAGTCAATGATCAACACAGTGGGCATTTGGTAGAGGGAATGTGAAGGACATATGGCTCATCACCACACGCAGCAAAAATTATTGTGCAACTGTATGACATATAATGTGTACTTTCAGCTATAATGTGGGAGATTTGTAGTCAAACCTGACAATGCTGATTAGCATGTAAACTGATAAAGGACCACACGCATGGGTAGGCAAACTTGGGCCCGGGGGCCAGATCTGGCCCAGTCGCCTTCTAAATCCAGCTCACAGATGGTCCGGGAATCAGCATGTTTTTACATGAGTAGAATGTGTCCTTTTATTTAAAATGCATCTCTGGGTTATTTGTGGGGCATAAGAATTTCTTCATTTCCCCCCCTTCAAAATATAGTCTGGCCCCCCACAAGATTTGAGGGGCAGTGGACTGGCCCCCTGCTGAAAAAGTTTGCTGACCCCTGGACCAAAGAGTTCTAAATTGCTAGAGTAGGCTCAGTGATGTCAGATCCCCAGAAGTAAGGCTTGTTTCCTGTTCCTGTTTCTTTCTCTTGCTCACTTTTCACACTTCATGCAATGGAGGCAGACATGCCACAACATATCTTTCTGCCTCAGGCATGTACCTGAGACTACTTTTGCTACAATGTTCAACAAAGATATTTGTTGTATTTTATTGTATTTTATTGTATTTATCTGTATTTTATTGTTGCTGCTAACGATGATGCATGACTGTAAGTAAAGTATATTTTAAACTTACTTCAGCGTGTAGTCTGTTTCTCAGTAAAAGGGGTAAAGGAAGCCAGATGCCTCAGGTAGCTGGGACAATTTTTAAAAAAGGTTTAAAGGCCTATTTCTGTCCTTCACAAAATCTGCCTAACAATGGGATTTAAACTCCGTTACTAGGGCTATTCACGCGGGTGGCGCTGTGGGTAAAACCTCAGTGCCTAGGGCTTGCCGATTGCATGGTCGGTGGTTCGAATCCCCGCGGTGGGGTGAGCTCCCGTCTTTCAGTCCCAGCTCCTGCCCACCTAGCAGTTCGAAAGCACCCTTAAGTGCAAGTAGATAAATAGGTACCGCTTTATAGTGGGAAGGTAAACGGCGTTTCCGTGTGCTGCGCTGGTGCTGGCTCGCCAGAGCAGCTTCGTCACGTTGGCCACGTGACCCAGAAGTGTCTCCAGACAGCGCTGGCCCCCAGCCTCTTAAGTGAGATGGGCGCACAACCCTAGAGTCGGACACGACTGGCCCGTACGGGCAGGGGTACCTTTACTAGGGCTATTCATGTGCAAGCCCTGAGTTTTTAAAAACAGACACTAGCCATTTTTCTTTTCTGTGCTGACCTACACATGTGGGTCTGTAGAGGATTAAATATAATTAATATATCCTCTTACCAATACCAATCAGATAGTGCTGAATTAGATCCCACTAGATAAAACACATAGACAAATTATATAAATCAAGTTTTCCTGGATTATTTCTGTCTATGTATTGGATGTCAATTTCCTCAGGTCACATATAAAGGATATGTTCCTTCTTGTGGGGGAGAATATAACAACAAAGTGCATGTGTAACTCATAGGTGATGAGAGGGGGGGGGAGGAAGGGAGGGAGGGAGGGAGGGAGGGAGAGAGATGTGGAGGTATGTTCTGTAATATGTAAAATAAAGTTTTCAGGGAAGCCTTACTGAAAGAAATGTGCCTTATTCTATATGCAAACAGTAACACAAGATTAATTTCTTAAAAGCTAGGGAACAGGTCATAAGTTGCAGAATACCCCTGCAAATCTCAACACAAATTGGCCTTATTTCATATCTAAAGGTCAAACTTTTATATGGATTGGAATTGATGTCTGTCTATGTTTAACCAACACCTAGGCTCTAAACCAAGAATGAAACAATGCATAAATCCCAGTGGCAATTCCTGGGATAATACATCGCCCACCACCTGATTCAACCCGAATAGAAAAAAATCAAATCACCGACTGGTCTGGACAGCAGTTCTAACAACATTGCAAAAAAAAAGTATTTGTGCATCCAAAAACCACATTTATCTTGGGGGATGAGCAATACCCATATGTTCACCAGATGAGAATGGGGATGGGTTTATGGAGTCAAAGTTTAGGTTTGTAAAAAGAAAGGGGAACAAAGTTGATTTCTTTATGGCTGTGGTTGATTTGCATGTTGCTTATGAAAAAATTCCTTTAAAACTTAATGTCTCCAAGGTAACTAGAGAGGAACTGAATTCAAGTATTTAATGATTGGCTATAATTCACCAGTTCTTCCAAATGGATACATTAGGTATTTCAGTCAGAAAGTCAGAAATGTACTGAGAGAAGACAAACAAAAATAATTAAGAATGGAAAATGCACAATACCTTTTACTGTAATTTTAGGGGGGGCACTTCATTTTTTTTCTTTTATGGGATGTAGATGTGTAAAATTATGAGCAAATAACTTGTGTGACTAGATAAATCAGATAACAATATCCAAGACAGATATGCAAACTGTTAAACTGGTTTCAGAGTAAACTGGCTTACAGTTCACAGTTACCCATTCCATATATTTACAAACACAGAAGGTATTAATCAGAAATGTAATGTGAAAGGTCTAGGTCACCTGACTTAGTCAGCTATATGAAGCCTGAGGCCAACAGTCCACAGTTTGATGTAATTGGAGTAGGTCAGCTTTATAAGAAAGCTCTCAGTTTCCTGGGGTGAACACGCAGGGGAAGTCAACAGGGGATTTCTGAGCGGTAGTTTAGTGTGGGAAATGTTGAGGAAGTGTCCAGGGAGATGGTTTTATTTAGAGATCTGAGCACTATGGACACTGAGGGGGGCATTCTGTTGACCTGCAAGGTGTGTGCCAGGTTTGTCTTCCTGCCTGAGGACTGCATGCACTACACTGGTAGCAAGTGCAAGTGAGCATCCCTGCCAGATGAGGTGAAAGGACTTGAGGCACATATCATTATGATTCAGCTGATCAGATAGAATGAGAGTTTATAGGTGAGAAGCAAGAAGCATTCCTGCACAGACACCAGACGGAGGAGGTTTCCAAGGAGAAGGAGGACAAACAGGAAGAGGTAAAGTCACAAGGAAGAACATGACACACAGGATAGGAGAACCAGGAGGCATTCCGAGCTGTTGGGACTACACAGCTGAAGCAGGGCTCTCTCCACAGAGGGGGACCCTGGATCAGAGGAAGAACTATTGCCACCATCTCGACTCACATAGGATTAAGGGGGACACTCAGACTCAAGGAGGAGGTCAGGTGGTGGTTGGAGACAGGTCTGAAGCAGCTGTGCCAAACATGTCATCTTGGGAAGTGTGTTGCCTTCCCAAAACTCATTTTCAAGATGTGATGGAGAGCTTGCCATACTTCCTCTAGATTGCTATCCACTCCTACTGACAATTGTTCCCTCTCACTGAAGGACAGACCTTTAGCTGAGAAATCTGGGTACTGAAAGTGAACAGCTGGCTGTGGAGATAGTTTGGTTTCTTGAACCTTGACCTACACTGCCTACATGAAGGACTCCTGACACAAGACGAGGCACTGAGAAGATTGTGATTGACTGACTCCTTGTGAGAATAATCAAGAAAGTTTTAAAATAATTCCGAGGCAGCAAAAGCCCAGAGCTATGTGCCAGGCTAAATATTAGGAACAAGATCAGGAATGGCAGTGTCATAAATGCAGCTAAACCGATACCAGTCCTAAGCATAACTTACTTAGAATCTCCCTTCACATATTTATGTTCAATGCATGGAGGGAAGAAGTGGAACTGATAGAGATGGAGCTGTTGGGGTGCAGGCAGCATACATGGGCCCACTATTCATAAATGTGTCTTTTGAATACAGGTATACCTGACACCGGAAGAGAGCTACTGTTTGCCACATTTATTACTATTACACACCTAATTAAAATAAAAGGGACCAATCAGGTATTGAAGGGGTGAGACAAACTTTTCAGTATCCTAGTCCAAAGATGTATAGGCTTTTATACACTAACCAACACCTCAGGCTTAGTCTGGTAGTTAATTGGCAGTGACCAATGCATGTGATGTCTGCATGCATACATAAAGATAACCGGTGAAGGGAAGTGACATACCAAATTTGATTAAAATTCATGCTAGGAATTTTTAACAGTTACCTTCTTTTCTATTTCAGAAATTCCAATGCCCCATCATAGACAAGGTACCTGTGTTCCCACCTCCTACAAGGCTAGCAGGAGTGTACATACAATATAGGTGATAAGTCAGATTTGGAAAATGGCACAATGGCAAAGGGTTGAACTCTCTCCCTCTCCCTCTCTCTCTCTCTCTCTCTCTCTCTCTCTCTCTCTCTGCCCAACCTGTTGCTCCAAACAAATTTGGAGCCCTTCCATGGCTGCTTTAAAATAAACACAAATATAAAAAACATCAGGAGATTTAATTGGGGGTCTCTTGTACAACATTTAGTTTGGCTTTGAGGTTTAGATTTTGTTCTGGCCTAGCTCTTTCAAGGAAGCCGTGGGGATGTTGCTAGACTAAATTCCTTGCACAGTGGTACCTCGGGTTAAGTACTTAATTTGTTCCGGTGGTCCGTTCTTAATCTGAAACTGTTCTTAACCTGAAGCACCACTTTAGCTAATGGGGCCTCCTGCTGCTGCCGCGCCGCCAGAGCCCGATTTCTGTTCTTATCCTGAAGCAAAGTTCTTAACCCGAAGCATTATTTCTGGGTTAGTGGAGTGTGTAACCTGAAGCGTATGTAACCTGAAGCGTATGTAACCCGAGGTACGATAAAATGGTGTAACCATATATTATAATCAACTCTAGGTGGGAATGAAATCTGAATAAATAATGTTGTATATAGTATGAACACATTTTGTATGATGAGCTAACTTAATCAATTCAATTACTGGTTTTCTTTTGTGTAAAAATGATTTAATTTAGTTGCAGTAATGATTACTGGACAAATTAAAAATGAAATTACAACTAGTTATCTACAGTACAGAAGTCTGCCTCAGACCACTGGCTTACAGAGATGTCTGCAAATGAGATGAGAACATTTCAAAGGCTGGACCATAAAAATCCTTCCTGAGATGCTGACACTCATAGAATGCATAAATTCGTTTTCTAGGCCATGGTGAGTTATGAGATAAGAACCTTTTATCTACTCAGAATGGGAAATCAATCTTGTTCTCATTCTCATTGCCGTGGATATACTGGGGTTGGGAACCCCCTATATATTTCCATTCCTTGTCATAAAAAATGTTATCAAGTGATGGTACCCAAAGCTTGAAAACTGCCCCAAATGCCTGTAAGGTAGTACACATCATATGCAGAAGCAACCTCCACCTTCTCAATTCTAAGTTCTCCTTAAAAACATAAACATGGGAACTGCAGAGACACAACTTAATATCTATCTATCATCTATCTATCTATCTAAAGGGGTGATATGATAGCCATGTTCAAATATATAAAAGGATGTCACATAGAGGAGGGAGAAAGGTTGTTTTCTGCTGCTCCAGAGAAGCGGACACGGAGCAATGGATCCAAACTACAAGAAAGAAGATTCCACCTAAACATTAGGAAGAACTTCCTGACAGTAAGAGCTGTTCGACAGTGGAATTTGCTGCCAAGGAGTGTGGTGGAGTCTCCTTCTTTGGAGGTCTTGAAGCAGAGGCTTGACAACCATATGTCAGGAGTGCTCTGATGGTGTTTCCTGCTTGGCAGGGGGTTGGACTCGATGGCCCTTGTGGTCTCTTCCAACTCTATAATTCTATGATTCTATGATTCTATAATCATCTATCTATCCATCCAAGCACATTGAATTGAGCTTGGAAGTGACTCGGCAACCAAAAGCTATGCTAATTGCATAGTCACATGACTGGAATAAATGCTGCCTTGCATTTTATTAGGCAGCAGTAAGAATGCAGGTAATTTTCTGGAGGATGCATCAAAGACATGTCTCATCTGGGATACTCTTTGACCCAAGGCTCACCTCATATGTAGCAACAGATGTAGTGAGGAGGATAATGTGTTTGTCCACTTGCCCACCTCACACATAGGTTCTATGGGAGAAACAAACAACAAAGCCAGGTATTTTCTCACTGTACTATGTCTTTTGCCTCCTGCCTTGTTGCATAATTAGAATTAATATGGATGGCATGTTTCGCTTTTCATAAACTGAAGTGTTAATAAGATGAATGTTCAATGTTTATGGTAAACTCTCCACATTTACTTATGCTGCTCATAAATGAAACAGAGTTTTGATGTCTTTATTATTATTCAAGCTATCGCTACAGGTGTGCATTAATTATGATTTACCGAATGGAATGCTTAGGATAATTCCATCAATCGGATTGGATAAGAAATGGGACACTTAATTCTTCCAAAGTATTTGTTGCATACCAATTAGAACTGAAAGAAAATTATACGTGTGTGTGTGTGTGTGTGTGTGTGTGTACTACTCTTCAGGGTAATAAATGACCTGCTGGAACAAGTTTATTCCGTGGAGTGTTTAGCCACAGGTTATGAGCTGTTTGCAAGCCTACCATTAGTTTGCAAAAATATTCTGTAGCACAAAAACAAGGGCTTAATTTGTATAATGTACTTCAACTAAACCCTTTTAAAAATGTGGTATGCTAGATTTTTATTAAAACAAGCTTTGATTCCATTGTATATCAAGTGGAAAGCAACCTATTTATATGTGCCTCCACTGAACCATTTCCTTTATGGGATTTTTAAATTTTTTTTTTTTGGTCCTGCCTTTTGAGTGAATCTGCCCTTCAGCAATCATCCTCAACATCTGTCTGACGTCTATGAGCAAAAAGATATTTGCATTTCTATGGAAATTTTAAATAGAAACATTAGCATATCCTGCTGAACTACAGATGAGGCAACTAAGTTTAACAGGACAGGCACATACTTTCTCACCAACTAAGATATTGTCATCTTCAGGGAAAAGATAGACAAGTCAAGTAACAAATCAGAGTATTTTCATATCCTTCACCTTTATACTTAATTTCTGTCTTTACATCTTTTCACTCTTGACCTGTCTCAAGCACCCCCTCCTTTCCCTGCAGTCATCTGCATCTCCAAAAAAAACATTACCAGACGCATTGGGGGACTTCCTGAACAATGTGGAATGTATCATGGGGAGGTTTTTAGGAGCACAGGAAAAAAAAATCATCCCAAAACTGGAGTCTTCTAATTTGGAAATGATTCATCCCATACATTTCAGCCTCCCATAGAAGACCCACCCCCCTCCCCGACCCTCTACAGAGGCCTTTGGCTGGACGCAGATGGGTGCAAGGAGGAGGGGATGCCAACTTCTTTAAATCTAGTTGGCTCAGGATCCAAGTCACTGACTGGAAAGGAAGTCCTGCTGAAAGCGCTAAAACTTTCTTTACAGAATGGAATGCTTAAAAACCAAATCAAGAGAAGACAGTATGAACAAGCACATTAAGCCAAAAACGTTAATAATATATGGCATTTAAGTACTTCATTATTATCTTGAGCTTCCTTTGTTGACTTTAATTAAACTCTTGCTGAACTTGCAGTCCTGATGAGATTATATGCCTATATATGTGTGTGCATGTGTGTGTGTTTATGAACACAAATATTCCTTGTGTTGCAAATATTCCTTGTGTTGTTAATGTTCTAATCAATGTTTTACAGAGACTGAAATATTATTTGGCCAATGAACTGTGTTATGTTTGGAAATGTGATTGCTAATGTTGTTTCCTGTGTCTGCAAGAAGCTCCTACATGCCACCTAGCGGAGGAAGAGGTAGAGGAGGAGCTGTCAAGTTGCTTTGCAGATGCATGTTGCTATGCTTTACTGTTAATCTTGAGCAAAGGATCAAAGGGCGGGGGGGAGGCAACAAGGAAGCTAACTCTGAATGCTCTGGGTGCTACAGCACTCTGGCTGCCTTATACATGCCTCAAGACATGCTGTCCTTAGCTGAGTTCTCTGATGCTGGGAACCATCACACAACGAGAATAAAAGAGGTAAGCCATGAAAATGGCCTAGCCTAGCTTCTCCCAACTTGGTGTCCCAAGACATCATTGAGCTACAGCTCCCATAATTACTAGACAGCAGGGCCAGTGGTCAGGGATGGTGGGAATTGCAGTCCAACAACATATGGGGGCCCAAAGTTGGGAAACGCTGTTCTACTCCAACCCTCCTGTTCAATGCAAGGTGCCACTCTAGTTATCCTTGACAAAGCATCCAGCTTCTCTTTAAATATCTGTTGTGGTGGAGAGCCCACCCCACCCAGGGCAGTTAGTTATTCTGCTGAACCCATTTCCTGTTAGGATGCTTTTCCTAACATACTTAGATTTAGTATATGGTAGCTTCTCATGTTACATAAATATCTTTGAAGTTACCAGCTTCCTGGATGTAAGATTAATGAGAATCTGAATTACGAACCAAAAGGTTTTGAGTTCCTCTTTCGAATTTATTTGTTATATCCTACCTTTCTCACAAGGGATATCATTTTAGGTTCACCTCAAGCATCTGAGCCAGCTTAGGCTGAGACACTTCCCTAAAGCCATGCTCTACCATTCATAGCTGAGTGAGTTTTAAGATTACAGCATCTATGGTTTAAATATGTAAATTACACATATTTACAAAATATTGCAATTGCAAATAGGCAATAATATTGTAAGAAATAATCTCAAGGCTTTATTATTTTTATTTTTATACATTCACATTCAAGGAATTACCGATGTATACCGTAATTCACTCTGACATCTAGAAAGTATAGCGAACAAGAGAAATCTTTTTTCCTTGCAGGTTTAAAGATAATATAAAACCTTAACCTTTTTTGCAGTTCATTAGTGGAAATACAATTTAAGCCACTCTTCCCTCTGATCATGTGATACCTGTCATTCCCTGTCAAAAACTTCTGTAGTCAAGTTATGAGAATGGACGAAACAGCAGATGTCACACACAGAGAGAGAGAGAGAGAGAGAGAGAGAGTCATATACCTGAGTATATTAACTGTTTAAATGTTCTCAGCTGTGTGTATTTCAGGGAAATAGGCAATTTGGTGCAGAACAATTTTATTTTGCTTTTGTGCCAGTGATTATGATTAGTGGTAGTGCTAGAAGTGATGATAGGCTGAATGTCATAGAATCAAATGGAACCCATCCAGTATGTCATGAGTTAGAGAAATTCAGTAATTTAGCTACTTGCGTGATGTCCTCTTGAGCCTTGTATGAAGACATTCTTTTCTTTGATCAATAAGTTATAAATGGGGGGAAATACCACAATGGGACCCAAGAATGTTCAGGGGGAGGAGAAATAATATGTTCCAGTATGTCTTTCAAGCCATGGTAGTCGGCATTCTTCACCATGTGGTATGGCTGGGGGCCAAGGGAATAATTTCTACAATGTTCTAATTTGTAGATGAGTGTAACATGATGGCCTGTGGTAGCCTTCCCCAACCTGGTGCCTTCTAGATATTTTGGACTACAATTCCCATCAGCCCTAGATTATAGGCCCTGTGCTGGGTGGGTCTGATGGGAGCTGTAGTCCAAAGCATCAAGAGGGCATGAGTTTGGGAAAGGGCCTGTGGGATATTGGTGTTCACCTGAAAATAATGATTCACTGAAAGCAATCTCTTTTTCTCCACCAGTACAGAAGTGGTGACAATGTGGTCCTCCCGCTGGTATGCCCAGGCAGCCTTGATATTTCTCCATACCACACCATCCCAGTGATGGAAGAGTGGATCTGCAGGGATGTCCCAACGCAGTGGTCACTCCCAGTGGCTCAGATGATGAATAGAGTGTGCAAAGAGAAACATGGAGGAAAGTAATTGTTAGGTCCCAAACTGTTTATGGCTTTAAAGGTTCAAACCAGCACCAGCAATCTCCACTGATATCCTTTGAAAGGGACGGAACATTTCATGTTTGTAAAGACAGTTAAAATGCTAAACTTATTTTGGAATTATTATTATTACTACTATTACTACTGCTGCTACTACTGCTACTGCTACTGCTACTGCTACTACTACTACCCCACCCATCTGACTGGGTTGCCACAGCCATTCTGGGCAGCTTCAAAGACATATGCAAACAAGTTCCAGGCCTCTACACTTCTTCCTTAAAAGACCATCTATACATGTTCATGTATAGAATTAAAACACTCAAGCTGGGCTGAATAACTGTCCCCTCCCACTTTTGAGAGATGATTAATCCCTAAGAAAAGCAAAGGGGATATCTGTAACATTCAGGCTGCTAGCAAAACCAAGGACCTTTCAGGTAAGATTTCCTCCTTCGTGAGAAGAAAGCTACAGCTTGGCTACCCTCTGCAGCCCAATAGCATTGCCTCTGGACTTTGGGAAAGAATGCCTCATGGAGATGATACTACATCATGGCATAGCATCATTCCCATTCTTGCATGTGGGGGAGGAAGATGGCTGGCCTCATGGGCTGCTTGGAAGATGGCTGCATGCAGGCTGCCAGATAATTGTCTTGAGGGACTGATATCTTGAAGAAAGTAGCTGAGAAAGAGGAGCACACAAAGAGTGCTTGACAAAGCAATTTAAGAAAACAACCCTTTCAGCAAAATGGCAGAGGAAAAGCTGACTACATAAATTGAAGCTAATGAAGAGAAGCACGAAGCACAGGCAATTTCTAAATGTGAGATGCTGAAGGGATAAAAGAAGAAGAGACCGACCAAGGTAAGGAAGTTCGGAAGTACGAAGAGTTCTAAGCCACCGCTCAAACTTTACAGAAATGAGAAACGTTTTTGCTACTCATTTCTCTATGGAAGACAAGCCTTTTTTTATCATCCCTCCTAAAATATGCTTGAACCTGAAGCAGAAGCTGATAGTTTGATCTTTTGAGTGGAAATAAGGAGAAAATTGTATAGTGTTCAATATGTTTTCAAATATACAGCTGTCCAAATACAACCCACGGTAAATTGGATGGAATTGTTATTATATCATACAAAACCCACATTGGCTGCAATTCAGAGAATGTTGTGATTCACTCCACAAGCCTGGCAGGATGTTGGCCTTGTGTTTGCCATATAGAAGCCCTTCTCTTTTCTGCACCTGCACAGCGTATCACTTTTGAAACCCAACACAGTTTCCAAAGCTGCTTGTAATACCTCTGTCGCAAGGAATATAGTTAAAAACGCCAGACGCTGGATCATGCCTATGTAGCTCTTGTACAAAGCTGAAAGCAGGAGAATAATAAAAAAAATGAATTTCCAGATGTTCTCCTAAAACTGGAAATAAGTTTTTCTGTGCCATGCTGAACACAAAGGACTGAGGAGAAGCAAGGGGGCTGTAATCTCCCAAGGTGCTTGTGCATTTACACTAAACTATGGTTATAATTTAATAATAACAATTTTTATTATTTATACCTTGCCCATCTGGCTGGGTTGCCCCAGTCACTCTGGTTTGGCTTAGAATTAATTGTGAATCTGGCCAAAGTATCTGAGTAACATTGGGCGGGGATTATGATCCACATACAAATAAAGCTACAGAATCAAGAAATTGCACCACAGTCTTTGTATGCTCTCTTCTGATAATCTCCTCAACTTGTACCCTGAAACATAGAATGGGAAGTGCACCATGATAGCCCTTCTCACCTCAACATCAGTGTGTTCATCACAATTATAGTCTACTTTGTTTCAGCAAAAGTGAATTCCAAAATTTCTGTTTGTCTGAATAAAGGTGTGAATAAAGGTCATTTATAGGGAGATTCAGTGGGTAAAGTCAGTACCTCCTCTCTCTTGAACCTGCTTATTTCCCACTGAAAATTCCCCTTCAGTCTGGATTGCTTTCATTTCTCCCTTAGTTTGGCTCTCTTATTTTCTTGCTGCATCCATTTAGAAATTATTTTAAATGGTTATGGGAGTCTTCCTAAGAATAACTCAGTTGGTTAGAGCATGGTGCTGATAACGCCAAGGTCGCAGGTTCGATCCCCATATGGGGCAGCTGCATATTCCTGAACTGAACTACAATCATCAGGGTCCCTTCCAACTCTGCAATTCTATGATTCTATGATTCATCCCATTTCAGTGCAGAATCAACGGGCAGGGGGAAAGGGTTAAGTGTTGGGAAGCACTTAAAAAAAAAAAGTATTTTCACCTATTTTGATAGGGTTTCCTCTCTATGTACACTGTATAAAGTGTAATGAATCAATTCAACTCTGTTTTAGTGTTAAAGCACCATCTGCAAACAGGGGCCATGTAATGGAAACCACTTTTATACTAAATGCAGCACTTTGTGAGGGACTGTACTTTTCCATCTGATTCAAGTCCAAAAGATGGGACAGCTGGCAACAGTTACTATGAGCAGTTTGAAGACATAGCCTAGGCCTAAGCATTCATTAAAAGGAATCCTTTTGCTAAATTGAGTATTTTTATTCCCTTTTGTTGCTTTCTCCTTCTGTCATGGTTCTGCTCAAATTTGGTTGAGTGTAGTTGAATTATAAAGGAGGATATGCTGATTGGATTTGGGGATGAGTAATGCTCTATTGTAGAGTACAATGGATTTCGTGGCTTTAAAAGACCAACTACCCTATAGATACTAAATTGACAGACAGCATCAGAACATATTGATTTGGTTATTGATAGTTTTAAAAATAGCTCTTGCTTTTAAGTTTAATTCGCCAAACTTATCATTTACCAAGTTCTCCCAGTTTTGATGATGTTACATTTTCCCCTGGCTGGCTGCTACCCATAACTAATGAGGTGGGTTACACCAGTGGTGGTGTCACCACTTGAAAAAAATTGTAACTTTTTGGGCACAGATGCCCAAATATCCCCCCCAGTGTTGGAAAAGATGCCAAAGCATGTAATTCACATTGTATAAATTGGCTTTCATCTTGGCTGAGATGCAGGAGGAAATAAAAAAGAAAAATGACGTGTGTGTACAAGACATATATTAAAATTGTACCATTTTAATCCCTGACTTCGTTTTGTAGTTTATTTTCCTTACCAAAAGTGTCCACCAGGTCAAACATTATTTATCTATAGACCTTCATTATCTTTCACACCCCCTTATAATAAATGTGAGGAGCATCACAAGGGGCCTATTATAGGAATAAATATTGCACATGAGGTTTTGCAAGAGGAGCTAACATGAAACCCTCCAGATGTTATTGTTCTTCAATCCCTATCATCTGTGACTAACCACTGGACATTCTGGCTGGGGCTCATGGGCTCCAAAGCCTGAAGGGCATTATGCTGGCTACCCCTGGGCTATTTTAAAAAAGCAGCACATTATTTAGCATTTGTGTGAAGATCTGCTACTGTCTCCAAAATGTCTTAACAAAGATATTGTGTGCTTTAGTCAATATATCAGCATAACATTTCTTTGTATTTTTGAAGCCAGCTGGTAAAAATGGGCTGTAATATGGTGATTATTGATATTTTGAAAAACTATGAATGCTTGTAATTAATTATGAAAAATTAAATGAAAGTGCACAGTGCCTATAGATTTATTCTTTTTTTCCAACGCTACAAATGACACTGATGGATGGCATATCATTTATAAAACTCCAGCTTAATAATGGCAATTACTCGTATATTATTTTGTTTACAAGTACCTCCTTGCTGCAGCTTCTTGTAATTTTGCCTTATGATTTGTAACAAATCCTGCACAGCAGCGCCTTCTAATAGAACTCAGCATGGACAATTTTCCATGCAGATTGAATCTCTGCCCAAATTCTACTAATCCTTTGATTATTCTCAGGGAGAAACGCTCTGTTATCGGCAGTGCTCCCACTGTACTGACTGTTTGCAAAGATAATAACAATCCACAGAGCAACCAGGAATACAGGCCTTACACCTGCTCTTTGGCCTAGTTTTAAAAGGGCTACACACTGGATCCAGCTTATCAATCACAAAGCCATACGCAGTGACTGACTTCTTTGCTCCCTGCTGTTGCTCTCACTGACAATCAGATTGAGGAACTGCTCAAGCACAATTCAAAGAACTGAAAGTCATTTTACGAAGAATCCTCAACAAAGGCCTAATTGGGCATTATGGAAGCTACGTAAATCGCCACTAAAACAAAACCACGTTGCTGCTTCCTCTGCCGTTCCTCTGGTTACACCTTTTAAAACATAATTTCAGACATGGGCCGTAAAGCAGTGGCAGAACACATCTACAGTCGTACCTTGGAAGTTGAACGGAATCAATTCCGGAAGTCCATCCGACTTCCAAAACGTTAGAAAAACAAATTGCCGCTTCTGATTGGCTGCAGGAAGCTACTGCAGCCAAACAGAAGATGTGGAAGCCCCATCGGACGTTTGGGTTCCAAAAGAATGTCCGCAAACTGGAATAATCACTTCAGGGTTTACGGCATTCGGCAGCCAAAATGTCCAAGTTCCAAGGCGTTCGACAACCAAGGTACGATTGTATCCCTAGAGGAATGTTGGGTTCAATCCCTGACATATGTCTTAGATAGACCATTGGTCCATCTAACCCATCACTGAGTTGCAGCAGCTCTCCAGTATTTCCAGGGCAGGGGATTTCTTTTCCATCTTCTCCCTGACCATTTAACTTGAGATGCCACCAGTTTGAACTTGGAACCTTTTCCATACTCCACCACTGAGCTATGACCCTTCCAGCCCTATCTGGGGAGGGATTGCTCTACCTTTGTCAGCAGTGGCACATGAGGGGTGGTGGTGGTGGAGCAGCAGCCAGGATGCAGAACCTCCAAATATATCAATTTCCCAGAGACAGTCCCAGAATTACAGCAGCTGTTTCCATTTCTGATTTGATCCTGGAGGGTCCCGCTTTTGGGTGTCCCTCTTTTCACCAGAGAAATGTTAGAGGGTATATGAGGATGTCTCTCACTGGAACAGGAATGGGGCATCACACAGCCTATCCCACCCCTGTCCTAGCAAGCAGCAGCCCCACTGCAGCCAGAATGGCGCTGCTCCACTGCCTCACATACTGATGCTGGCCACTGTCAGTTGAGTATAGGGAACATGAGCTCAATGGACTCTGTATAAATGTTCACACAAAATGGCATCATTTCACTATGAGCTCTCTTCTCCAATTCACAGAGAAATGAAGGATGTGATAATAACTTATAGGCATGTACACAATTGCAAGGAGAGGGAATGTACCTGTTGTCCACAACACCTTGCCTATACTTGTTTGACATAGCTTGAGAAATAGCCAAGACATGCAGAAAACATACATGTGTAGACTGTTATCTGTGGAAGAACTGGGGCACCCTGCTTTTGGCATGGTTCCAGATCACATGGCCAGAACCTACACACATCATCTCTCAACAGGGAGAGATGTTCCACATATCAGTTTCAGCACTCCTCTGTATAAAAGGAAGCCCTCTTAGACCTGCTCTCCTTTCCCTCACTGCTGGTAAAGGTTATTTTTGAGGGGATTAGGGAACTCGCAAGGAAGAAAGGGGGTTGCAAAGGTAGGTTGTGGGCTCAAAGTGAGGCCCCGACTTGAAGCAGTAGTTCTTGAGGTGATCCTGTGCACACATCAGATTGGGACATTATTTGAGTGATAGAAGCCCTTGAAATCTGAGCAGCTTCCACTTTTATTACTTATTTCTAATCACTGCCTCTCAACTTGGCCTGCCTCATAGGATCAAAGGTAATGTGTGGATTTTTTGAACAAGGGTTGCACTGAAAGCTCAATGATGGTGTGCTATCTATCTATCTATCATCTATCTATCTATCTATCTATCATCTATGCCTGGCAGAATGACAGTAGAGTAATCTGAGAAGACTAGGTTGTACCAATCTTGATGCCATTTTTAAACGTTCCCCTATGTAAAAACCTGTGTAAATTAAACAAGAATAATCCAGCACATCTCACTCACTGTGATGCTCGTTCTTTACTTGCAATGAGTTGAGTTATGTGGGTTTCTAAAACAAACAAAAAAAATCCAAACCCCAGTCTGGAATCATCCAAACCCCAGTCGGAAATGGTGCAGTCTATCCTACCATCCCAGGACGCCATTATGTAAGCCCCTCTTGATCATTCTACTACTGCAGAATAAGCTTAAGTATAAATAGGCTGAAGATATCTGTATATAACTTTGTTTCCCGGACTGCCACTCATTTCCATTTCCATTTCTTTTCTCACTCAGATCATATATGTACCAGAGAACTGTAGACTTTTATCTCTGTTGTTTTTAACATCCCTTTGCCTCTTCAAGCAAGTTCTTTCTCAGTCATATGATGTAAAGCCATAAATAATAATAGGCATATATCCTATATGGCTATGTGTCTGTGATGATTATGGTTTCATTGTTTTGTGACGTTTCCTGACAGGAGCAATAGCTGCTATTTTCTATATGCCTGCTGTGTTATCCCATGGTCACAATTGTCGTTTTTTCTTCTTGTTTTTCTTCTCCTGTTCATTTTTGTTCTCTTTCCCCCCTCTTTCTTTCTTTTGTTAGTGTAAAATAAAAGTTACTATCCCTTGCATACCGAATGCATACAGTTACTCAGATTGTTAGCAAAACAGACTGGAAACTGCATACACTCCAAAGGGCTGGTAATTCTCATGCTGTGAAAGTAATATTCACCTTTCTATGCCATGAAATCCACCAATTACGTTTCAGGAACATATTACTATCCTGGTGCGTGACTGTTTCCCCTTGCTCAATTTCTATATTTGTAAAGAAGCAGATATTACATAAACATAAGGCGGTAATCCTATGCACACTTGCTTGGGGAAAGTGACCCCTCAGCGAATTCAGTGTCACTTTACATCTTAATAAAAATACATAGGACTGGGCTCCGTGCCTCTGTTCTTACATGGGAACTAACTAGCCCTGAATCCTCCTTTTACTGTTTGGAGAAATGAAGAAGAAATTATTTTGCCTATTCATGTGTGATACATGACTAAGAGCCTCTGGAAAGAGGCTGAGGTCAAACCCAATGGCTCCACCTCCAGTCACACACTCATAAGAGAACATATTGCATTTAAGCTCTGTCTACCAGGAGACTACATCTCTTAGTTGCAGAGGTAACAATTAAAATTATTCTCTTTGCTCAGGCATTTTCCTTTGGATCTCCCTTGGAGGAATAGTGCTCTTTTATTTCTTCATGGCTATTTCTTATCATCATGTTTACATTTCTTTAATGTTCAGGGATGTTTTAATTGATTTAAAAAGATTTTTAAAACTTATTTCCTGTTCCTATATGAAATGTTACATTTCTCTGCATCCTATGCCTTCCTACTCCAAACGACTGCTTTAAAAAAGAGAAAGAGATAGTAGTAAATTGTCCTAGCTAGCACAAACTTCAAACTACACTGAACTGGTCGATTTTAAGGGGGACATGGGGAGATAAAAAGTAAATCAAAATAGCCTATTAGGTCAACATGAACAAGTTCACATGTTGGGTGGGTGAAACAAGAAGTGTTATCTCTTTGAACTTTCTGCTTTAATCTTTCCTAACATTACTGTACTTACTGCCTTGAGTGTGCTTGGAAAGAAAAGTGATTTATAGATATAGATATGATAATGGTCGTGTGTGTGTGTGTGTGTGTGTATGTGTGTGAATGATATAGCGGCCTTACTCACATTTTCCACATAGTAACAGGTTTCACACAGAATTCTTCAAAAGTAATCTGCACTGAACTGCTATCACTTGATTTGAGTGCCAAACATGGCATTTCCACAGGTCGGCAGTTCGAATCCCCGCAACGGAGTGAGCTCCCATTACTCTGTCCCAGCTTCTGCCAACCTAGCAGTATGAAAGCACGCCAGTGCAAGTAGATGAATAGGTACTGCTGTGGCAGAAATGACCCGGAAAACTGTCTGTGGACAAACACCAGCTTCCTCAGCCTGAAGCGAGATGAGCGCCACAACCCCATAGTTGCCTTTGAGTGGACTTAACCATCCAGGGGTCCTTTACCTTTTACCTTTACCTATTTATCATCCATTAATAACACTTTAAAAACTATCCTTTGAGGCAAAATTGTTTGGGCCATCTCAAATATAAGCAAAACATATTTTGAAATAAAACCATCCAAAGATGGTCATTGTTAGAATAGGATCTAGCCTGTTTGTAAATATAACCAAAAACCGTTTGTTTTAAAGCATGAATTATCACATGGTCCTGTGATACACAACTGCATTAGGGGAAAACCCCACTAGAAACAGTATGCTATGATTCTAGTCATATAAAAATAATTGGAGAAATATTTTATAATCATTTTGATACCCAGTGATAAACATGCTGATCCTAAAGCATAAAGTATATTAATAAATAATAAAAGCATTTAATTGGCATAGGCTGATTTGAAGATTTAGTAACAGAGCTCCTGGGAAATGTGGAAAAATTGGGTTATCATTTTTTTATTTTTGTTATACACAGACAATTATATCAAGAGACATTCACTAGCAAACTATTCCATTACCTTTCTGTAATGGAGCACTTGTAAGTGAGGGAATATTTAGCAAATTATAATATGATTTTAAACACATGAAAAGGGAATCAAAAAGTGGAAGATTATCTAATAATGCCTATAAGTCGGATCAGTGAGAGTACCTTTCCTCACAAAAAAACTCTCAATAACATGCTGGTGTTTAAAAACAAATGCACATTATGGATAAATACATTTGCAAATTGCATCATTTGCATTGCATATTGTTGCTGCTGTCCTGGCAGGGGCCTCGTCATTTTTTCTTATTTTCTGAAGTGTTGTTTATTGATTATATGTGTCTATAAGATGTTTGTTCCAAGCTATGGGCACTAAGGCTACAATCCTAATCAGATCTACTCAGACATAAATCCCATTATGTTTAATGGAGCTTACTCCCAGGTAAGTGGGGTTATCTGTTTCTTACTGTGAATTTTAAAAACCAGTGGAATGATGATGGAAAGAAGTAGTCTCTTTTGTTACCTTGTGGACTGAGGTTTTCGAGTTTACTACACATTCAAAGTGCTGGTTTTCAAAGCCCAATTCAAAGTGCTGGTTTTGACCTATAAAGCCATTAATGGCTCAGGACCGCAATGCCTTAAGGACCACATGTTTCCATATGAACCTACCAGGAGCCTGAGATCATCCTCCACACAAGAGCGGGTCTTTTCTGCAGTGGCTCCCCATTTGTGGAATGCTCTCCCCATGGAAGCTCGGCTAGTGCCTCCATTATAAACCTTTAGGGGCCAGGCACAAACATTCCTCTTCAACCAGGCCTTTGACTGATTGACATCCAATGCCCTTTAAAATGTGTTGTGGGAGGAGTGAGATTATTGGTTTGTTGTTGCTCTTATTTTTG
Organism: Podarcis pityusensis; assembly: GCF_964106645.2. Classification (NCBI taxonomy): domain Eukaryota; kingdom Metazoa; phylum Chordata; class Lepidosauria; order Squamata; family Lacertidae; genus Podarcis; species Podarcis pityusensis. Next base: position 43,890,143 of record NC_138026.1, on the reverse strand, counting down.
CTATGCCATTTGTGATTCTTATAGTGCAATTTTATGTTGTGAACCGCCCTGAGATATGTGGATGTACAAATGACCACTCTTCCTTCTGCTTGATTCCAGTTTCAATTTCTTGGCTGGATGGCTCCCTTGTTGCTTAACATCCTTGCTCTGCCACCTACGCCTTGCTTTGCTGGGCAGCTGTGTCCCCAGGAAATCCCAGCTCAGCCTTTGTGTGAATGGGACAGGATGGAGAACAGTTTCTGCCACCACAACAAGACCACCAAGTGCAGCAGCACGTTTTCTTTGGAATAAAGAGCAAACATTCAGTTGTTTTGAATAATACAAATGGCTGAGGCAATCGTAAGACTGGGGTGAAACCTCCTTGCTGGTGATCTCAGTATTTAAAAGTCAAGCATGCTTGTATCTGCACTGCCCTACTCTTTCATTTATTGAGTCCTCTGATTCTGGGTTTTTTCTGAAGTTTGCCGGAATGCTGGATATTAGCTTTTTTCTGGTGTGAGGGAAGAGTTCTCTTTTATAACACCATTACTGTTCACACACAGAGCTATTATTGCTACAGGTAGTTATGTTCCCTCTCGTTGGGAACCAGTTGCTGCATTTTTGCTAGAAAGATCTATTTTAGGCATGGGATCATTCTAATTCCATGTACATGCTGCTTAAATTATGGTTTCAAAGCCCAATAGAGCCAGGAGCAGAATCCTTGAACTTTGCTCTCAACTTTCAGTTCAGTTCTATGAGTAACTAATCACACAGGAAGTCACCTACCACCCACTCAAGTTAATAGGAGAGTCTCCTTTTTTCAATAGGGCTGAATTTAGTCTATGAACTTTCGGATTGCAAATGCTGTCATATTGTTATAAAGCTGCATCCCAGCTGGCTCCAAAGGCTCAACGAAGTTATGGGGGGAAACAACTACTCTGTATCCTATCATTAATTTCATATTCCAACTCATTCTTCAGAGCTAAAATGTAAAACTGACTGATTCAGGGTAATTTTGTTCAAAAATGCAGATCTTGCGCTATGAAAATCATGGTAAATATAATTACATACAACATGAAAGGATTATATGATTAGATGTTTCATTTTGTGCATTTCAACAAATGCAACTCCCATCCAATTTCTGTTGATATGATTGCAGATGCATTTCCCTCCCTTAGTGCCTTTTGAATAATTTGGTTAATCCAAAACCCGACATGGGAATTTATGGTTCCAAGCACCAACCCTGCAGTGGCCCTGATTGCTTCTGTCCTTGGAGTTATGTCTTTACAGGTGTATTGCAGTGCAATCTATATGTGTCTACTCAGAAGTAAACTTTATTCTGAGGTTAATGGGGATAAAGGAGACAGTGATGGTCACCAACTTGGATGTCTTTAAAATATAATTCGTTGAGGATGAGGTTATCAGTGACTACTAGCCATGATGGTTCTAGTTATTCATTGTGACATGGCATTAGATTAGCATGATGCTATGCAAATGGGTTGCATAGTTTAGTACTGTTGCTTCTGAGACCACATGAAAATGCAGTTGGGGATGTTCTGCCACTCTTCAGCACCTTCACAGCTTAAGGACATCTTTTGCATTGTAAAGGCACTTCAAAGGAAAACTCCGGTGCCTTTTCATCTTAACTGGTGCTAGTAAAAAGGAACACAATTCATAATATTAGGAAGTGGCATTAAGTAATGCCTGTAGAGTTACCAACCAGTTCCTGACTGAGGCACATTTTGTAGTGGCTGCTTTGCACTTTCTTCGCTGTTTTCAACACATAATTCACTGTTATCAATAAGCACTGCTGCATACTCAGTGATCAGTACAATTTCGCTTCTCTTCCACCAGATGAGAACAGTCGATGGGTCTCAAACCCTCGGTGTGTTTGGGATCTCCTCCTGCATGTGAAGAGAAGCTCTGGTGGATTGAGCAGACAAGACCAATAGTGGGTCCAATGGTCAATAAAACGGTTTCTGGAATTAATGCATGGATTGGGACCACCATGTAGATATTTCGAAAGGTAACTGCTCAGCCAAAAGCTCACATTGCATTTTCAAAAACTGCTGTTACATTCCAAAATACCCTTGTAATTTATTTTGGTTCCAGCTCTTCAGTGTCTACATTTCCCCTTCTATCAACTTAATTGAAGATTTCTTTCTTTCTTCTTTTTTTACATTATACCAAAAAGACCGCAAAGGTATGAAATAGGCTTGATTTCCCCCACGCTTACTTTATTTCACTTTGATTGATCATAATTTCTTTCCTTCTCTTTTAATTATTCTTATGTTCCAGAATAAATTGTTTCAACAGCATGAAAATAATGGATGTCATGGAAATTTCAGGGAGAGCAGAGGGATGTAGAGCAGTATGCTAAATAAGGATATTGAAAATATTTGATTAAGTCCTGATATTTATTTCCCAGGTTCTGTAGCCTAATACTCACCTAAAGTATTTCTATGTGTACCTTTAAAATCCAAATAATTTGTTTTTGGAGAATGAGGCCACAAGCACTCCAGTTCCTGATATGTTTGCACTTATGATTTTTACTTAATATCTATGTGGCATGGTTTACATAGCACACCAAGTCAAGCCAAGGCTTAGCAAGACCCCACAAATGTGTCGACTCCTGGACAGGAGCTAGTAGCCACTTTATTCCCCACCCCCCACCCCCAGTTCTTTACTTTCTGTTGTGCTGAGTTAAGCTAAGCCACTTTTTGAATTAGCATGCCATTCAAACCGAGAATAGTGTTTAATATAACTCCAAACTCACCACGAGGTATAACCAAGTTTTGCAGATCTCATTGAAATTTATTGCTCATTTAAACCCCAAATTCTGGCTTTCCATGTCTTCATTACGGGCTTTGGGTGCAATGATACTGAGAAGGTGGAGAAAGGGGTGGAATTAAACATTACACAAAGATGATCATTCCACCATTGCAAGCATTTCTGCTTGCTAGATGGAACAATGTCTCTTTCCTCTCCCTCTGTGTGCTATTCTGGAGGGGTCTCCTGACCCTCCAGAGCAGATTTGGGGAAGGTGCTGTCACGAATTCTCCGCAGCGCTTTAGCAGAAATGCTCAGAGTCCCAGGTTCTTCAGTGCAGTATATTTATTGTAAGCTATATATACAAGTCCCATGGACTGCAAGAGTCCCATGGACTGCAAGAAAATCAAATCTATCCATTCTTAAGGAAATCAGCCCTGAGTGCTCACTGGAAGGACAGATTTTGAAGCTGAGGCTCCAATACTTTGGCCACCTCATGAGAAAAGAAGACTATCTGGAAAAGACCGTGATGTTGGGAAAGATGGAGGGCACAAGGAGAAGGGAACGACAGAGGACAAGATGGTTGGACAGTGTCCTCGAAGCTACCAGCATGAGTTTGACCAAACTGCGGGAGGCAGTAGAAGACAGGAGTGCCTGGCGTGCTCTGGTCCATGGGGTCATGAAGAGTCGGACACGACTAAACGACTAAACAACTAAACAACAACAACAATATATACAAATATCTACAGGCTATAATACATGAGCAGTTCATACAGTCAGAGTACCTGGCTGCACCTTAAGGCAAATAGGAAGACCTCTAACTCTCTGTCTCTGGCCATATTCCTCTATACCACACCTTACTGCTGGACAGGTTTCCCTTTTAAACCAATGACAGCCAATCAACTGACAGCACATTACTGCTGAGTCATTCTGACCCAGCACTTCCACAGAAAGTATTGCAGACTGATTACATCAGCCAGTTGCATCAGCTAGCAAACTCAAGCCTGCAGACTTACTATGTCACACAGCATTCTGTGAATCCCGACAGGTGCACGACAGGGGTGCCCTCTTGCCCTCAGGATTGTGGGTGCCCGCCGACATAACGTCGACGTGTGACGTCACACATACCTGCACGTATTGTGCACATCCGCATTGTGTCAACCAGCGGCAGCTCCTCTTCCTTCTTCTCTCCACAGTCAGCAATGCACCCTTTTCTGCAGGGTGCCTCCTCATACAAGCCCCCACCCCCCTGGAAAAGGGTGTCTTGCTGGCTGGCTGACTGCGGAGGGCAGAGCTGAACTGCTTCTCTCTTGGAGGCACAACCGCTGCCACCTGCCAGCTGTGCTCATTGACTTTGTGGGTGCCCGGCCCCCACAATTATATTATTGTGGATGCCCAAGCACCCACAGCCCCCTGAAGTTGGCTCCTATGGTGCATGGTTCACAAAGGGTTGGGGAGAGGGAAAGCTGCCATTGTACTGGCTTCTGCTAATGCACTGGGTTAGTTGAAACCGGCCCTATGTTTTCAGCTACATTTCCACACACAAAGCATGAATTGTGACCGAGAGATACAATAAATATAGGGGGAGCATCTGAACATGCCTTCATGGATAATACAATCAAGTGAGGTTAGCTACACCACGTTAATTAAAAAGAGTCTTCTGCAGACTGATTTAATGCTCTCAGAAAGCATTTGATCTTTAATGAACCTGAAAAGGCTACTTGAATAGATGGTTGAGACACATTTTATCAGAGCAGCTGCTTATGGGTAGGTAAGTAGCCATTTCTTGTTTAGCACGCAGTACAAGGTTGAAGATCTCACACAATTGCCACAAAGCAGATGCATTTTAAGCAAGGAACGCCTAGCACCGTCTAATTGTGTGATAAACAAAAGCAGCGTTAAATTTTATCAGCCTTTAAATTATGGCCACTTCACACAATGACAACAACCTCCCTTCCTCAGCCGCAAACGCAGTGAAAACTCTGTACACAGAGAGCTAAAGTGATTCCAGCTATTGTAGTAGCTAGGAAAAAAGTGCTTCTGTGATCGCGTAGAATTCTGCCACCTATATCTTTGCATCGTGTAACTCACAGTATGGGATCCATGTAATCATGACACTGCAAGGGCTTGTGTAGTGCATTGAAATCTTGCAATTAATGAAGTCGCTTCAAAACAAATATATGCAACGTGACAATGAATGAAGTTCATTATAGCAATGAATAAAACATCAAAACAATCACAAAACAAATTATCAATGTTATAGTCCTTTCCTAATCTGATTACACTAGATTAATAACTGATTACACTACTAAAAACTAGATTACACCAGTCAATAGAACTAGAGGCACTATAATAGGTTATTTGAGAAACATACTGAGCAGGTCCCTGCGTTTTGCAGGAGAATCTCTCCTTGAAGTTTCTAAAATATTAGAAGCCTGATATTTCCACCTTGGGCCAAAACAGCATCCCTATTGAGATATAACACAACAGGTACCAACTATGCATACTTTCAAAAAAAACAATCGAAGCCATTTTCTTGTGACAAGCTTTTACAGTTGAATAAAGATTAATTTTTCTGTCTGCTTTGGATGTTTAAATGCATTTATCTTAAATTGTTTTTAAAGCTATTTGATTTTTTTAATTGCACCTTGCAACTTGCATGAAAGGTGATTAATAAAGTACTACTACTACTATTAATGATGATAATAATAATAATAATAATAACAACAACAACAACAACAACATTTAATAGAAAGTCAGAATTCATCCATCCAAACTAGGAAAAATAACAATAAACACACACTGCAAAATAATCTTCTGCATAAATAATTTCCACCCCACAGGTGAACAGCATAAAGGCTTCACATAATTTGCTACATGGAAGTCCATTCTGCACTCAAGTTGTGTGAAGTGGCAGTACTGAGTGGGGGAAAATACTGATTCTCTGAATCCTTCTAGACTGAAATGGGGGAGAGGAATGACCAAGGTGGTGAGGGAGGCAGGGATTGCATCACACTCCTGAAATATGTAATATTCCAGGTGTAATGCATGCAGTTCTTTTTAGATGGCATGGTAGAGCCAGCTCACTTTAAAATGTATGTCTCGTAGGTGTCAACTTCAAAAAGGTGGCCTTAGACAAATACCAGTCCTAGTACAATCTGAAGCATTAGCTACAAGGGATGTAATGCACATAGAGGCAAAACTTATAAAAACAATATAAAATTTTACCATTTCACCGAGGTTGCAAAAATAGTTTTATATGATGGATTTACAATCCACCCATGGAGCTAATGGTTTGAGCGAAACATGACAGATTTCTACAAGTGTAAGAGACACATAGCACATGATAGGCTCAGATAAACTGAGAACTGAGAGAATTATGTATGTTATTGCCTCAAGGGTGGATTTATTTCCAGTATCTCACTCAAATCTGTTATGCATTCCACATGCGCAAATATATGAAGTAGATCAATTGGCTATTTCTGAAAGCTTTTTTATTTCTTTTCAAGGAGATATATCTGCCAGATCCACAGATATAAAATTTTGGCTCACATATCATAATGAGAATGAATGAATGAGAATGAAATCATCAAAATACAATGTTTCAGATGCACAATTCATAAAGTACAAGGCAAGTCTTGGGGGAGACACAGGCTCCCTTCTGCTCCCATGTTCAGTCCCTACTTTCTGAGTCGCTATGAATATTTCCTAAATACCTCACTGGGCCATCACCAGCTGCTGACTGCTTCCCAGAAAAGCTGTTGCTATTTAAGAAAATGTCTTTTTCCCCTTGGAGAAGAGCGAAAAAGATGCAAGTCTCTACAGGAGGAGAGACCTAGCAGCACTTGTGCAGGAAAGGATTAAAGGATGAGGTGTAGGAAAAAACAAGGAGGAGAGATATAGGTGTCTTGAGGAAAGGAAAGTGGGAGCAAGAGAAACCACCTGGGCTTGGCTGAAGGTTTTGTATGTAAATAATGGGCGCATGAGAAAATGCTATGCGAAGAAATGGCTGAAGGGTCGCTTATGCGGCACAATTCCCACATGTAGGCTGCTTTAGAACATTCCTTTCTGTGGTTGTTAACACATGGCAGGCATTGGCTCATGTGCTGATTCGTTTCATATCCATGCCATTCGGCTTATGTGTTGCTATGACATTCAAGCCCAAAAGGGGCGGGGAGAACTATGGGAAAGCAGCAAGGAAAATTATTTGATAGCAAGTTACCAACCATTCACCACCATCAACAGAGCCAACAAGAAGAAGATATAATACTACATGAACTCTATAAAATCTTCAAGGTCAAGTTGGCTTATTGGTCAACAAGAGGACTTTCCACTGGTTGTTACCTATGATAGCATCTTTACCTCAGGCAAAATCCTGCTTTCAACTTGCCTTCCCACACCAAACTTTGCAGAAGCCAGCTCACATCACTGTTTCTTAAAAAGTTGAGTGCACTACATCTTCATGCAATGAGTTCTCACTTCTGTCAAAAACCGAAAATGAAACTTCTCTTAATATGTATTCTTTATACTTAACAGAATCTTTTTGAGAATATGAAGTTTTATAGTTCTGTTGCTACTGGGGAAATTTGATGAATGCTCTATTCTTAATGGGGCTTTTTCTGATGGAGCTGGAGAAGCTCTGCTTTAGAACACATACACGCAGAGAAGCTGAAAAAATTCACAGTTTTTATTTCATTGCTGCCATACTTGCAATGTTTTTAACCTCTGACTTAGAAAAATGGCTGATAATGGCAAGTTCAATAAGTGGTTGGCCAGCTTTCACAAAATAGAGCTTCTCAGTTATCTCTGACTATATCTGACATTTCATCATGGCAGTGATTGCCATAGATTCAAAATGGCTAAGGAATGACCCTGTGGTGGTTAATGGCTGCTTTCTGATTGGTTCTGTATTAATGGAATGTTCTGCTTCCTAAGAAAATATTTATAAAGACACAGTGATTTGCATGCCTTGATACATCGTATTTTTTGAGAGGCATGCCTAATGTGTGTAATTTCTGTATTTAAAGGCAGAAAATTTTGAAAAGGACTAATTATATCCTACATTATCATTTGATGACACAGTATCAACAATCTATTTTAAGTGACAAGCAATTTGCAGGAGAAGCATTGCCACTTCTAAATGTCAGTTCTAAATGTAATCACTTCTTCCAGAGCATGGGTTTCAGGGAAGCACAAACGATGGGTACTAAAATCTACTGACAGAATAACTGCACAACCCCAGGCACGCATTTGAAAAAGTTCAGCCGCAGTTATGTTTGTGTCACAGGGAGAGATAGACATCTTATATGTGGGGGAGAAGTGTTTCTAAACCGAAAGGCAGGAGAAGGCAGCCAACTGTTCAAACTTCTGGCTTATGGTATTAAGAGTGGCAAATATAAATATATAGTGAACACTATATTTTTAGAGAAATTGCAAGATGGAAAAATCTTCTTTTTTTCCATTTTGCACAGTTATTAAAAGTAAAATAGGGTAGAAATCGTTGAGAAAGGATCTCCCATTTTGATCTGATGAGATTTCACCGGCATTTTGTAGCTTTATAATAAAATATGATCAGTTCAAAAAGGTGATTATTAGCAGAATATTGCTTCCCACCATCCCACTCTGAAAAGAGCCTGGGTTGGCAGCATGTTTGCAGGTGGAAGTGGAAGAGCAAGAAACCACTTCCATTTCTGCTGGCTGACATTAACCAGTGCTGGATAGGGTGCAGCAGGAGGATAAAATGGGTGGCACACCCTCTCTGCCTCTTCCTTTGTATCTTCGAGGCTTGATAGATGTGATTATGTGCCCCAGCAAGTGCTTGGTTGGCTTCAGAGCAAATTCTACAGCCAATTTCTGAGCAGGGAAATTGTGGGGACCGTTTCACCAAAGGGGAGGAGCAAGTGTCCATTCGTTATTCAGGGGGAAGCTTGCAACAGCACAATGTCTTTCTTTCCCCCTGAGCCTTGCTGTGTTTTTTTGCAACCAGTACAAGCAGCTGTGTTGACAGATGGGCCAGCACTCTGCATCCTCCACACAGTGTCCCATACCTAGTTTCACCCCAAGTCGTGGTGGGAATAGTGGCTTCCACACACAAAAAGGGGGAACTGTATTCCAAGAAAAGTGTGAGAAAATACCTTTTTTTTATTAAGGCGTCTAAGAAAAAGAAACATTAAAAAAAAAAAAAACGAGAAATGTCTTCTGATAAATTTTTGCTCTAATAAAAAGCTAAGTGATGTTCGTAAATGCTTGAAGTAATCCTCAGATATTTCAGAGGTGGTGAAAGCAGCTTTTAAAGGAGAGGGGGGAATCAATCAACATGCCTCTTTAAAAAAAAGCTTTAAAAGATGTATTATTGAAATAACATTTTATAAAAATTGCACAGCTCATTTCCAAGTAATTTATCAACACTGTTTTTCTTCAACAATAAGTTTTAGCCTATTCTTGACATTCCATGACACTATAGCAGTAGTAGCAGTAGTTATTAAAATATTATTTCTTACTAATATTAAGATATAAAAGTCAAAATATATGTTCTGGAAACTCACCTGCTAAAATATCTTTCAGGCCATATGCATAGTATTAATATTTCTAAAACAGATGCACAAGTACACATTGGGGAAGAATTATGCATTATAGACTGTCAATGTAACCTTCATGGTCTGACCGGTTTCCTGGTCCCTCTTGCGATATCTACACTGCTCTTTTGGAGTGCCAATAACACCTGGTTGAAAACCTGAAATTCTGTTCTACTTTGTAAACATGTGCCACACACTTCAAAACCATTTCTTCCCCCCGGAAATAATGAAATGTGCCTTAAAGAACTGAAATGCTGAGAAATTGTTTAGAGGCTTGTGATTACAATACAGAGTAGTAATGCTAAAGTAGAATTATTTTCTCAATCTAATGCTAAAAAGAAATGTTTGAGCACACATTATTTCCACAGAACCCATTGTAAACGTAGCAGTGTTAAAATAAGTGAGATGTAGTCACAGCAGGATGTTTCAATCCCTTGAACATTGTATTAGAACCACTAGTTTTACACTGAACACATATATGAAATAATTAGATATAAACAAAAATGATAATAAAATCTTCAGTGAGCAATTAAGGCAAAGCGCAAAGTCATATTTGTATGACTTTGGAACATGTGATTTTAGTTATTCACATCAGTTACAAACAGGAGCCACATTCTCTGTAGTGTTTTATTTTTTGTGAGTTACTCACTTTTGTGATGGCTGTCATAGCAATTGTCTCACATAAACGCTTTGCTTTCAGGATTGCTTCTTGCTTCGTTTTTAAAAATACAAATGTACTATCATATCTGAAGGCAAGTGAAAAAGTAATGTTGAATTTAATAGAAGCATTTATCATCAAGAGAGCACATGAATTCTGGTGCCACTTCAAGTGTCTTGCAGACACACCAGTCATGAGTAGAATCGAGTGGCAAAGCTTTCCACATTAGACTCCAAGTGGAATATCATGGCTGGCATTTTGAAAACCAAAACAAAACAAATAATTGCATATTTTAAAAATAGCATGTTTTAATTTTAATTTTTAAAAAAATCTATATTAAAACCAGCATGTCATGGTCAAGGATTCAGTTTAGCATTCTTCCAGTAAGCTTCTTTTTCATCACAGATCCATCCCCTGGGATTATCCAAAGTCAGATGCAGGTCACAATAATAAACCAAAATTTTAAATGCTCTTATATACTTGATTAATGCCAAATGTAAACATATATAGGATTTGTTTGGTGTAATGACTTTTATTATTTGTTCATGACATGCAGTATGCAAACTATGTAGGCACCTAGATGATGCATATATAGCATCTTATGGTCAACTAAACTCCAGAAACCCTTGGACTCAGAAACAACTCTGCTGATGGCATAGCTCCATTTCTTACATGTTATGTATGTTTATTGCATAACTATTCTGTAAAAGGTAAAGGGAACCCTGACCATTACGTCCAGTCGTGGCCGACTCTGGGGTTGCGGCGCTCATCTCGCTCTATAGGCTAAGGGAGCCGACGTACAGCTTCCAGGTCATGTGGCCAGCATGACTAAGCCGCTTCTGGCGAACCAGAGCAGTGCACGGAAACGCCGCTTACCTTCCCGCCAGAACAGTATCGATTTATCTACTTGCACTTTGACATGCTTTCAAACTGCTAGGTGGGCAGGAGCAGGGACCGAGCAACGGGAGCTCACCCCATCACGGGGATTCGAACCCACAGTGCCACCCGTCTCACAACTATTCTGTAGCTCAGTCTAAAATAAAACATTACTGTGCCTGGTTAAAAAAAAATCCTTCTGGAAAAAGGTTTTTCAGACCTCCTTGGCATGATTTGTTCTTCTCTCTCTCTCTCTCGGCAAGGAATCCATGACCAAATCTCTCCCAACTCCACCTCATTTGGCTTTGTCAGTAATCCACCCATTGATTTCAATAAAGCTGACTTCCAAGGGAAGGTATAATGGTACAACTATGCATTTTACATGCAGCAAAAGGCATGCAGACCCTCTAAATTAATTGAGTTACAATGCTGGGCAAACATGGGTGATTAAGTTAGTTCAGCACTTTTTTGTAATCACTATTCCCTGTTACAATCTCTTGGATACTTGTTTCAAGGATTTACTTACAAACGGTTTTTTTATTTTATTTTATCAAATCATGCTGTTAACTTTAGAGACCGGACTTCTCCCCTGCCCGGCTCTCCTTAGAGTATTAATCAAAGGCACTTCTGAAGTAATGGACTCTGAAATTAAGACAGACTTTCCTTGCATGATGATGAAGGAACAGACTTTCATCTCTGAGCTCAGCGAGATAAGACATGTGAAGTACTTATTAAGTCAATGAGTAGTTTTCTCCTTGCCAAGGTTATTTATTTATTTATTTATTTACTTGTTGGGTTGATTCTCTGTTATCTCTCCCGTGGAAAAGAACTTTTCCCCCCTCCATGGAAAGCATGGAGGAACAGATTTAAAATAGGATTAGACAAATTCATGGGTGACATGGCTACTTACTGCTACTAGCCCCAGTGTCAGAGGCAGTATGCTCTGGGAATCACAAGCAGGGAAAGTGCTGTTGCTTTGGTGCTTCCCTTAGGTATCTGATTGGCCACTGTAAAAACAGGATACGGTACTAGACTGGCTGGACCATTGGCCTGATCCAGCAGGCTCTTCTTGTGTTCCTACGTTCAAATAAGTGCTGGTAAAGGATACTGGCAAAGATACAGAACTCCAGAATTGGAGAGGGAGATCCAGTGCTAGATAACCTCCCAGCTGTTGTAGTAATGTTCATAGGGCCAAAGATGGCGTGTGCTGGGGATGTTTGGGATGGGTTAGAAAATAGCTTGGATCTAAAGGTTCCAAAGTCACCCCACTGGCTTAACAAATCCCCAAACAGGGAAGATATTAAGATCAGCTCAAAGGAGGGAGGTCTAGATTTTTCCCTTTCAGTTGCACCCCACTTATTTCAATGGGAGGAGTGCTGTTTCTTTTTTTACAGAACTAACCTTGCAGAATGGATGGATGGGCACAATGTCATTTCAACCCAGATGTTACGAGCCTGGGAGGGTGTTGGATGCATGGTTAAACCACCTCTGAGTTCCTCTTGGGTTGCACCTTAGACATTTCTATCCAGTACTCTAGTCAGCCATACTTGTTTATTGCAAATTTTTCTTAAGGCCTCCCTTTCTCTTAATCTGTGGCTGAAACATACCAGAATAACTTTATGCACCATGTAATTATGCTTTTCCATTAGATTTGTGGATTAGCCGTCTGGAAACCTACTGGAAAGCTAGTGAATTACTATGTACCTTGATTGTCTCATTTCTAAAGCAGTTTATAATTATTCACATAAATCATAAGGCTGATTTGAGAATGAATTCCTCTTAATCTGCTCTTTTTGCTCTGCTGTGTTTCCTGTTGATTGGAAATAAAATAATCTTTAGGGTTGCAATATTCCCCAAAGTGAAAATCTGAACCAAGTTAAGTTGTTGCTATTGCTGTGTTTCTTTTAGGTTAAAGTTGTTGGGAACATCTCTCAACACACACACACCCCGCCGCCGCCCTTGCCATATGCCCAGGTTCTCCCTGGCATTTTGTCGATTTAGCGAAAATCTGACCGGACGTTATTCTGCTGCCCAATTCCCAGATGTGTATGGGGAAATCCAGACGAGTGGCAGCCCTACTTTAAGGCAAGAAACAATCAGATACTTTTTTCAATTTCAGTATTCCCTGTGTGTAATCAAATCTAATAAACTAACCACCTTACAGTTTAACGTATTTGTTAAAGGCTTTGCATGTTCAATGAAGTTCCAAAATGGTGGGAATTCACACCTGTTAAGGGGCACATCCTTAACAGAGGTGTTATTTAGACATGGCATGGTATCCTACATTGTGGTTGTTTCCAGCTTCACTACTAGCTTGGAGCTGGATGGTGTCTAATGACAGAGTGCAGGACCTAGACCCCAGATTTGTCTGTTCACTGGAATACATTGGTGGATCTTTTCTAACTGAAGCTGCCATTCCATGTTGCAGGAACCCACCTGGCAACCAAGACCTTCCACATAGAAGAATATGTAAGGGACCTAGAAGGCAATCTAGCCAAACATCTACCACAATAAAGCATCTTTTCTTCATGTTCTGTGAATATGACTTAATCACATATCACTCATAAAGTTTAAACCTTACTGTTGAAACTTCTGTATATTAAACAGTCAATATGTATTCCTTTCTCTCACGGCTCCTAAAACAAGTAAATCCTATCACTGTCACATCACTACTTTTAAAAAAGCAAATGGCCATACAATTTCGACTTACAATGTTTGTACATTCCGTATGTCAAAAACCCTATACCATTAAAAGAAGTAATAGAAATGCCATTTTTATACCTTCCCCAAAAGCCCCAAATGTCACACAATGAGACCTTAATTGGGCTGAAGTGACTATTTGACATGCAGAACTGAGCTGTGTCATCTAGACTCCCACAGGTAGTGAACACTTAGCAAGTGATGGGTGGAAGATAATGCAGATTTTAATAAAAGGCCAGGGGTTTTCAGGAGTTCTACTGTGTAATTACCTGAAGCAGCCGGTGAGATGGTGCATGTCAAATAGGAAAATTACAGTCTCCAAGTGAGAAAGAAGGCCTTTTAGAGGAAGAAAACATGGAGGAGATAGCTCCAAAAATACCAGATGCATTTCATAACAGCATGGATAGTCCTTTGACCTATATGTAAGCATGGAAATAAGTCAGTGTGTGACACGACGGAAATGTTTGTCTGCTGATGCCCTACAATATCTGTCTACAATGCTCTGCAGAGGTTATAGTGTTGTACAACAAACAGTACATGCAAAGATGCATCTTGATGTAAAAAAAAAAAAGAATTAGAGGATATCTGATATTTTATAGGCCTCACATTCAAAATATTTCAAGTTATTTTAGGATAGATGAAGTTTACTGTTGTCCAAGTCCTTAAAGTCACCCTGATCCAGTGGTTCCTTGCAGAATGGGCTGCTATCCAACACTGTGTTAATTTAAAGTGACATACATACATAATTTTGGAAATATAATGAACAGGATAGAAAGAAACACTATCAGCTTATGTGTAGTTCGTATGTCAAAATAGATATCCAAACCAGATTGATGATTATAAGATATACGTTCAAATACAGAAAGGGCAGTGAGAGCTTCAGTTCATTGAATGATGGATGGCATTTATCCTTCCAGCCTTGAAATCTAAGTCTCATTGCAACCATAAGCACTTCCTGAATCCATTTTGTTGTACATCTGTCACTCCCCATACCATGAAAATATAATTTAAAAATGTGTGAACATTTGCAAATATAAATGAATGAGCTAAAAAGAACAAGAATTCCTTACTAGAAAGACTATGCCACAAGACATACCCACATCATATGCCAATTTAAAGTTTAATATCCAAGTGTAATTTATATTCTACCCTTTCGTAGCAGAATGTACCCAATATGGACCGCAATAGATATGAAATATTAAAATGTGATATCATAAACCTATTCATTAGAAAACTTAACCAATGCAAATACGCAAAGTGACATTATCAGTGTTACAATGAAACGGGTCAAAATTAACAGCAGAACATATATAACTGGTCCCCACCCAAGTTATCCAACACATACCAGGTTCATCAGAAGCATAAAGAAGACCCTCAACATGCAACCACGACTCACAGGCACAGCAGCAAACAAAATGGCCAGATTTCATAAAGGCACAAAATCCAGCTGGCACTATAAAAGGGTCACATCCAGAAATTCTTATGTCAGCTCCATTATTCTTTAAGAGCCACGATGCCTCCTGTGACATAGTCCAGATTTCAATGTTCCATTCCCTCTTCTCAAAGGTAAATGCATTGGCGCCACTCTCATTTTATCCCCCAAAGTGACTTTAGCTGCATCAGGCCTTTCCCCAACACTTCAAATATTTCCACAAGCAGTGGCTTTTGAGCTGCTGGAACAAGCCAGCAATATCATGCTGATGTTTACTTGAGTGTGACTCTTTTCTCCTCTGTGAATAATTGCTTCCTTTCCTACCCAAGAAGCAACTCTTCCTTTTATCCGAGGAGCCCTTTGAATGCAAATTAGGCATTGCAATCCTGACTTCAAATGTTAAACCTGTAGCAGCAATATGTCTGTTTCTCACATCTGTGGTTATTTCTGTCTTAATAAGTCCATTTTATCAATACTTGCAATCAATATTAAATCATGTTTCCTTGAAAGACAATCTGAGACCCTAGAACAACTCATTTAGGTCATACTAAGCATGTTGATTGCTAACAGTCCAGGGATGCAGAGCAGAGAGTTCATTCCTTTGGGCATTCACTTCTTAGTTCAGATTATTTTTATGTCCACTTTCAGTGTGTCACTGTGAAGAAAAGAGCCAGTCTGTTACATCACATAGCAGGTGTTAAAAACACTGCCTCCGTTGCAGCAACAACACAACCAATCATCAAACATCATTGAAATTAAAGAAGCTGAGCAATTCCTCAGAGTATTCCTCAGACTTTAGTCAATCTCCAAGTAAAATGTGCTGCACTGTTGTGGAGCAACCCTTAGGAACACTTCCCTGTGTGGGTCCTATGTCCTACACTAACACATAGAAGTGACTGAGAATAAGTTGTCTTAGTTTCACTTCACAAGAGCAATGCCATTTCAGTCTGACTTTTTACAAACCTACAACATTCATTTCTTTGGCGTACATTGGGCACAACCCAGCCAAACTTAGTCACAACTAAGTCTCATTGAAAGCAATGGACTGGCTTAATGGTTTAATCATGACGATGCTGAAAGTAATTGTTTTCATGCAATCCTAAGCGTGTGTGAGAGAGAGGCGGGGAGGTGAAATGGCAGGTCATTAACCAGGGCAATAGGTTTCCCATCATTACTTCCAATGGTAGGCTTAGGACTGGCCTGATGCTGGTGCTTGTCTGACAAATGAAAGAACCTTAGAGCTAGCAGACTCATTTTTAGAGCCTAACTCCAGCAACTGCTGGTGAGAGAACCATAAGCAATAGTTCTGTTTCTGGCATTAGTCAAGAAGGGGTTGGGAGCCTCTGCAGCGGATGTACTCTTCCATTGGCAAAGCTCTTCTCCACCAACATAAAGTCATCTCCACTCCATCTTAAATCCCTGCAGCCAGTGATCTGCAAATTAGAACAGATCGTGAAGCTGAGGCTCCAATAATTTGGTCACCTCATGAGAAGAGAAGACTCCCTGGAAAAGACCCTGATGTTGGGAAAGATTGAGGGCATAAGGAGAAGGGGATGACAGAGGACGAGATGGTTGGACAGTGTTCTCGAAGCTACCAACATGAGTTTGACCAAACTGTGGGAGGCAGTGGAAGACAGGAGGGCCTGGCGTGCTCTGGTCCATGTGGACACGACTAAATGACTAAACAACAACAACACAGAGCCGGATTTAGGGGAGTGTGACTGGATGCCGAGCCTTTGGGGCACCACAGGGGACACCACAACTATGATTCAGAATGGAGTGTGAGAAGCAGGTGTGTATGTTTGTGTGTGAATGTTGGTGCCGCACAGGGCACTGCTGAAATTTGAGACCTCAAGGTCTGCAACTGTAGTCTGTTAGTCATGACTAAATTTGCTAAAGGTTTTCTTGGAAAACCCTTATCTTACCGAGTAGATATTATTGTACAGAACACTGAAGTGATCTTTGTTATAATGTGAGTGGCCCAAAGTGGGATTACAGAGAGCTTTATTGTTCTGAACTGCATTTCTGCAGGTGTGCCTTCAGGATTGGAGCCTTACTTCCAGCAACTTCCGTAGCACGGCATGGGTGTCCATTTTGTAGCAAAGTTTGTGGACCTTGTGAAATTAAATAGGATCAAAACTTTCTGCTTTAGTTGTGGATTGTGTTGTCTCAGTCTCAGAAGAGAAAAGAGAAGCGTGATTACTGAACATTAATTAATAAAGCAATTAAGAAGTGCATAGAAGCTCCACTCAAAGACAAGGGATTCCATTATACTGTGCACTCTACTGTGAAACAAGAAAACAGGATGGACGCAACAGATGGCGACAGGATGGGGACAGGATAGGGGATGTCTCTATGAAAGAATATTTATCTTTGCACCATGGCCTACATTTACCATTCACAGCAAGAGCAGAAATGTCTAAGACAAGATGTGTAGATGTTTGGCAGATTTCTTTTGGGAGGAGAGGCGGACTTTCCCTAGTATGCGATAAAACGGGGGAAATAGTATTTTAGCAATTTTAACCATTTGACAATCAATATTAAAATAGGGGAGAGGGGATGGCTCCGATAGTAATCACAAGTCATTTGCTGCTGATGAATGAGGAAGAGAAACCAACACAAGATGATAATCACAACTACACTTCCCTTTAATTTCATAAGGTATCATAACATTGATATTATCAGTGCAAACATAGAAAAACTCTAAAGGAATAGATATTCAAATTAGTTCAACAATATTTTTATGTTTGCCCTCTTTTGAACAACATGCTCCAGTGATTTGCTTCATCAGAGTCTTTGGCTTAGTGTGTTCCTGAATTAGGTTAGGGTAGATGCAGGTAATTGTTTTGCCCATTGACAATAACACACAATAATGCAAAGTATGTGCAAGTTTGTTGTTTAGAATTTCTTTACTGTCTTTCAGATAATCATGTTCTTTTATACTTTAAGAATCTTCATTTTGCAATGGAAATCACCATTTGCTAGACTTTAATTTCCTTGCTGAAAAAACCAATATGTGTTCCTATATTCTATAAAGCTATATCTATTATGGGTTTTAATATATCCTTTTAATTGCTCACACTGATAAAGAAGCAACCCATGCTCCTTTAGTGTCATTTAATGAAATTAAACAAATCAATCAGAAGATTTGTTCTTCAGTTTTAAATTAGCTTTGCGAAACGTAAGAGTCTTGTTCTAAACAGCAATGAGGGAAAATGGGGTGTTTATATTTCCTTCAGGGTATAAAGTTGTAGAGTGTGAGGCGTATATCTACAAAGTACAGAGATATAATACAATATTTTATTCACTGTCTTCTTGGACTGAAGATGGAACTGAAATGTTTCCTCTGTAATTATGAGATGAATTACTGAGAATTTCTAAAACAGGGATACCCAGTGTGGTATTTTCCAGATCTTGTTGGACAACTACCATAATCCCTGACCATTAGCCATGCAGGCAGGGCTGATGGGAATTGTAGTCCAACAGCTTCTGGAGGAGACCACATTGGCCACCTTCCTATAGAATATTAACAGTATCGCAGCTCATAAGTTAATGTTATATGGTCCATTGCTGGAGCTGTTGCATAGAGTTATTTAGTTGCTGTGATAACATAAAACTAAGGAGAGAGAACAGGTGACCGGAAAATGGTAACATCTTATTTAAAAGGTGGAAAGGTACAAATATTCTGACCTCCATTCCATTAAATATTGAGTTGCATTCTTTTCGATTAGCAAGTCCTGCTTTCCAGTGTAGATTCTTCTGGTGTCGTACTTTAGAACTAAACTCTTGGAGACTTCACGTGAGATTTAGCAGGCTTTAGATAACATAATCTCTGTCTAATGGGATTTTTTGTAAGCCAGTTGCTAAGTGTATAAATTATAAGAAGAGAAGACAATCAAATTTAATATCAAAGATTGAACTGTAGAAGTTCAAGCAGCGGACAATATACATTTTCCATCAACAGAATTGTTTAATAAGGCTCTATCATCAATGCAGGAAACTCTAGGAACACCAGTAATAAGTGAATCATGATGACTTATTTCTTTTTAATTCTATACTCCCAGCTGGAACAAGGTGTGATTGGAGAATAGTTTAATTGTTCATGGACATCTGTCTTTGGATTCAATTGAAAAATAATATCCTGGGCATAAAATAGCCTACAGAATTTTTGACATTTTTATATCTTGCACAATCAAGGCATTGTCAGAAAGTCAGGTAGTGTGGCTCTTTAAAAAACACACACACATAACCTTATAGACACATTTAAAATATAAGAGAATAAAGCTCTAGCAATATATCAATAGGCGCAGCTGGAAAGCAGATGTTCAATTGAGTGCTCTCAGTGCTTAGGGAAAACTATTAAAACTGTTACTTACTCAAATGAGAAATTTTGATAATTTATTGTTCTTGGTTCTGTTTTGTTTTTTAAAATTCTCCCCACCCTTTCTCTCCTTTGAAAGTTGACTACAGAAATCTTTTTTTTCTTTTTCTTTTTATTGCTCCAGTCGATTATACCGGAAGTCTTACCGCTGCAGAGTAAATGTTTCGCAGAGGAATGCCCAAGGCTACTGTCAATCAAGTTACCCAGTGACGTATGAGTTGTTTACTATACTGTGAAATGAAGTGATAAATGTGTGTCAACCAGTAAAATGTGACATTTAGTATTGGCTATGCCCACTTTACATAGGTTTTGTGTTGGCTGTATTCATTTCTTGCAGAACATTTTTAAAAGGCGCTCTGGTGATTAAAGGAGACATATAATATTAAGCTTTATAAGGTATTTGCAATCGTGCAATTCAAGTCTCTTAGAGGCTGTGTGGTCACTTTCCCATTCTGTCTTTTAGATGCATACAAAAGTAGTACTGGCATACCACCTCCTGTGCGTGTTTTTCATCTGCCTTATGAATAGTGACAAAAAATAATTGGTTTCCTTGAGCATTCTCCTGGCTTTGGTTCCAAAACAATAATAATCATTTGGATGGAACACTACTGGCTCAAATGGTTAGTGAAATGTGAAACCCAGAATTAACAAATGTTGTACACCTTAAAACAACATTCTGTAAATGGGTTGGTCTGTAATTGAAACTAGATCACCATATCATGGGGGGTGTATATGTTTGTTTGTTTGTTTGTTTGTGTGTGTGTGTGTGTGTGTGCATGCACACATGTTATTGTAACACATTAAACTGAGCTCTGCTGCTGAGTAGTTGGACCCTATGCTTCAAAAGCCAGGCTGAAGCAGGAGGTCCAGGCAGGTTAGGCAGATTTAAATTGCACACATTTCAATCTGAGACAAGTAAACAGTCTATATCGTCACATCCCACTGAAGCCATTAGGGTCTTAAATGCTTAATTGTGCTGGATCATGCCCACCATTCATTCATTTAGAGCACAATTCAGCCAAAGCAAAAGACTTTGGGAAAGATTTAAGAGCAAGTCCTTGACTCTGCCATTGAATTCAATGGGGCTTAAAAGTGTTTAATTTTCATTGAATTATTTATTTGTTTTTAAAATTCCTAAACCAGGCCACTTCTCAACTATATGCCGTAAAAGGTGACTTATAATTAATTAAGATGTAATACATCCCATAAAGTTCTTCATATAAAAATAAATCAAATTAAGAGAGGAACACTTTTTTCAGGACTCGCTGTCATCCAGTTCATTTATGACAGGCAATGTCCCAAACCATTGTTTTAAAGCCTGGACTGTCCTAGATAGCAAACACATCTATTATGAGATCCTTCTTCACAGGGAGAGGTTTCAGTTTCAGTATTTAAGGAAGACTAGCCCTGTTGTGAAGGATATGAATACTGATGGAAGCTGCTTGACCCCAGCTGCTCCTGGATTATGAAATCTAGCAGAGGGGGTTTGAATGGTTGGGCCCACAGTGTGGTTATTGCTTCACTGTGTGAAGGGATGGTGCCTGGTATCTTGGAAGAGACAGTGGGGCTCACCTAAAGAAACAGGCTCTAGCCCCTTTGTGCTGGAAAAAACCATTGGCCAGTTGCAGTTGTTCCCCTTCTGGGAAAGATGGTGCAGAGAGTTGTGGTGGGGCAGCTGCAAGCCTTTTTGGATGACACAGATTATTTAACCATTCCAATCCAGGTCCAGGCCTGGCCATGGGACTGAGTTGAAAGGTTGTTTGCTCTGATTAAGCGCTAAAGAGCAGCTTCCTCCAGGGGTAAGCAGCAGGACAAGAGCAAGTTCAGATAAACCCTAAGGTAAGCAACCACCCCCAAATAGTGAAATTTAAACCCCATCTTTAGACACTTTATACTGTTGTTTCTCTAGCTATGAGCAGCTAAACAAAAAACCCAAGCACACCCCAGACAGCTTTTTTAAATAGTGCTTTTTTCTGGGGGGATGCAGGGGGACGCCTACCCCTAAACATTTTGTGAATCTCAGTTTGGCCTCATTGAGGGGCAGTATTTCAATATGAGTAGGAAAATAAGAGTACCCCCCCAAAAAACCCCCACATTTTTTAAAAGGGGAAAAAACTACTGGCCACCTCAAACAACCCTGGGCATCATGCACTGTGGTGATGGAAGTCTCAGATCCTTTGGGGTGGAAGACCACCTGCAAGACCCACATGGTCAGAGAACACAGCCTCACTGATGCTCTGTGAATTAGAGGAAATGTCTCCCCAGTCCCACAGGAGTCAAAGACTGCAAAATAAAACGATGATCCTTTAACTGCTAGTCAGCTTCTCTGGGGAGGTAGAGGTCCTGGTATGTGTTATGTCTTAGGATCCAGGGAGCTATCCAAGGTCTTGTGTATGCCTGACTTGAATTCCTGACTCAGATTACTGATTTATCCTTCTGTGGATTTAAACATGTTTTTCGACACTATTTGACGCTGAGTCACTCAAGGTTCCAAAGCACTTTCATCATGAACTCACAGAACTGCAAAGCATCAAGAAACCTAAGGTGAAGTACAAGGTTGGAACAGCATGGAACTGCTGGAATTCTACAGACTGTACATGCTGCAAATTTTTCAAACCTGGGGACGCATGCACATCTCTTTTGAACTTCATACTGCTACGAGCAGGTCTTTTCAAAGTTTAACCTTGCAAAGGATTTCCACTGTGCAAGAATAAGAGACGTGAATTTGGAGAACCAGTTGCAAGTAGCAATGTTGTCCATTCCACCAGTTATAATGAAGCTCATTAAGGAAAAGCTTGCATAGGCATGACATTAAAAGAGTTGAATATTGTATATTCCATATGAAACCATAAATCTATTACAAAGTTATACTTGGAACTGTTCTGTTTTTCATGTCAAAAGAGAGGATTTATTCTGGCTCTGTTCTAGCTGCTTTTGGAACTGCCCTACCCCTTATTGACTTGTTCTTATCTGATGATGCCATGTGGCCCCTTCCAAGTTACCCTACACAAAATGTGGCCCCCAGTCCAAACAAAGGCATCCACTAATGGCCCTGTCAATGAACTGAATAAAACTTGCTTCTGAATACACATGTATAAGATTGCTTTGTGAGGATACTCTTCTATGCACACTTACTTGGGAGTAAATCCCGTTGAAATTAATTTGGCTTAATTCTGAGCGATGATGGATAGGATTGGGCTGCATTCCATCTACCTCGTTAGTCATTTTCATTCCAAGGTGCTAGTCTTTTGTTTATTAGCAATGCTTGGAGTACCAAAGTGTCACTGCTGTTTCGAATGCCATAACACACAGCTTCATTAATCATTATATACCACTGAGCCACTTCGCTTTCACTACAGGACTTGATGTTTTATCATGTAACTGCAAGGCTTCCGTTCCTTTAGTGTGAAACTAACCTTACCATCTCGGCAAAGCGGTTGAGTTATTTTAGCAGAGACTCGCACAAAGAGGAAAGTAGAGATTCATGACTCCAGGGAGCATTCATTGTGATGTCATCAAGCCACTCCAACCTGCACACTCAGCAAATCCAGCAATGATTATCATTTTTCAAGAGCACATGAAAAAAATTCTCTTTTCTTTTGAGTTTATGTAGGAAGTTGTTTGCTACTTGTCTTTTATTCCATTCACAAGTTTGGCTTTATTCACCCATATTTGATTCCCTATCCCTGCTATTGTGACAGCCTCATAAAACACACACTCACCTTGCAGACAGCTTCCTAGAAAAGTCAAATGGAAACATCTTAGTATTCCTTTCTTGTTCTGTATAGAAGCTACAGTCCTACTACCCATGGGGTGTCATTCCGTGCTTTGGAATGTCACTTGGCTGTTTTGTGTGGCTATTGCAAAACTGACTGCCATTTACCATCCCTCCTCTCAGTTTTAGACCATGAAATCCGATGGGTTTTCTCTTTGCCCTGGTTCTGATGCTATCTCCTCTATGTTGCCCTAATAACAATTTGTAATTGACAGCATAATCATGCATGTATATTACAGACATTATGTATCTGAAATGTTGATTATGCAAGATTGTGTAGGTTCTCGTGACCTCTTAGTAGTTTCCAACACCATTGGCCAGAATATCTTTCTGGAGCAGCTCAGGGGGATTGGGAGCACTTTCCTTCACTGGTTCCACTTCTACCCACGGGGTCATTTCCACTGTTTTGCACCATGGAACTTTTTCTGCAATGTCCCACAGGGCTCCATCTTGTCCATCATGTTATCCGAAGCTTCTGGAAGCTGTCATCAGGAGATGTGGGGTGGGGTGTCACCAACATGTGGATGACACACAGCTTTGTCTCTACTCCATTTGAACTGGGAAAGGCAGTTGAGGTGCTAGTCCAGTGCTGGAATTGGCAATGGTCTGGCTGTGGGCCAATAAATTGAAGCTGAATACTGAAAAGACAGGGGCGTTATGTGTTTCAAATTCTTGAGTCTGGGAAGATCTTGAGACAAGAGTGCGCTTTCATGGAAGGAACAGTTATATAGCCTGGCGCTACTCCTGGATTCTGCGGGTGGCGCTGTGGGTTAAACCACAGACCCTAGGACTTGCCAATCAGAAGGTCGGCGGTTTGAATCCCCGCGATGGGGTAAGCTCCCGTTGCTCGGTCCCTGCTCCTGCGAGCCTAGCAGTTCAAAAGCACGCCAAAGTGCAAGTAGATAAATAGGTACCACTCCAGCGGGAAAGTAAATGGCATTTCCGTGCACTGCCCTGGTTTGCCAGAAGCGGCTTAGTCATGCTAGCCACATGACCCGGAAGCTGTACGCCAGCTCCCTCAGCCAATAAAGCGAGATGAGCACCGCAACCCCAGAGTCGGCCATGACTGGACCTAATGGTCAGGGGCCCCTTTACCTTTACCTTACTCCTGGATTCAGCATTGTCACAGGAGGCTCAAGTGGCCTTGATGCCTATTTCCAGCTGTGGCCAGCCACAGCCCACTTTGAACAGAGATGTTCATCAAACTCCATGCTTTGTTAACTTCCAAATGGATTACTGCAATCCACTCTATGTGGTGCTACTCTACTGGCCAGGGTTCTATTTAGAACTCTCATAACCCCTGTGTCATGTGACAAAGGTATTTGAGAGCAGAAGCAGTAAAGGAAGCAGTAAAGGAGTCTAGAAATGTTGTGAAATGCTGAAAAGCTGCAGAATCATTTAGCATGCTGAATCACTGTGACTCATCTTGAGGATGACTCATTCTCTGTACAGTGGTACCTCGGGTTACATATGCTTCAGGTTACATACGCTTCAGGTTACAGACTCCGCTAACCCAGAAATAGTACCTCGGGTTAAGAACTTTGCTTCAGGATGAGAACAGAAATTGGGCTCCGGCGGCACGGCAGCATCAGGAGGCCCCATTAGCTAAAGTGGTGCTTCAGGTTAAGAACAGTTTCAGGTTAAGAACGGACCTCCAGAACGAATTAACTACTTAACCCGAGGTACAACTGTATAAGTATTGTATCCGCTTGCAGGCAGACTCAGTCAGTCAGTGTGTGTGGCTGTGTGTGTGAAGGTGGAGCCTGTGCTCTGTGAAGCCTGTGCTCAGTGGAGACTGTGTGACTCAGTAACTCTTTGTATGCTCTGAAGCTAGTTTAATCTTCTGTTTACTATGCTGTTATTTGCAAACAAGTTTATTTACGCTGCGTGTCACCCTGTTCTAAATGAGCTGCATTGTTGTCAGTTCCTTTCCTGCCCCAATTGCCAACACATCCAAGAAGACTCGAGACAAAAAGAGAGGTAACAGGTTATATTTATTAAAATATAACAACTATAGACCCTGCAATCAGAATAAGTCAACCGAATTAACCACAACCAATGAGGTCTGGGCAGTGTTCCAAAATGCATAATTAAAGATGTAACATACTTACTTGTGTGTATGTGTTTTATAATAAATGTTTTATAATAAAAACACCCTCTACTGAAAGATGAGGTGGAATGGTGATGAATGGACAAATGTGTAATCAACACAGATTGGAAATATTACTATTATCATCACCAATTTATTAACTGCTTTCTATACAATTGTCTCAAAGCAAAAATATCTTAAAAACACAAAGTAGCAGTAGATGCATTAAAAAAATTACTAAAACGATACAAAATAGATATCCATGGCAAAGACCCATTTATCCAGCTGGTAAAGCCAGTCAGAGCAAATATATTCAACCACCCACCCCTAGGATATAATTCCAACCTTCTCAGTGCCCCAAGCCTATGTCTGGTCTGAGAACAGATGTAGCTGGGATCTTTTGCACGGGACTTTCATTTCTATGTGGTTTAAAAATAAATTTGCAATGCAATTACTAAAACTATGTTTCATTGCAGGGTAGCTCACTAAGTTGAAATCAATGGGACCCATGTTTAACTAACTTAGTCTGGCTCTAACCCATTGTAATTATTTTAGTTTCCATAGGGTTCATTGGTAGGACAAACAAGGATAGGATGAAGCAGTCCAGCCTAAACATGTTTCAAACGGAATAAAACATAAATTGTAGACTAATATTATAGGGAATTTTCCACTGACCCCTTCTGCTTTCCCTTCAAAGACCATTACCCAGTACAGAAGGCTTTCATCTAAAACCATTAGTAGTTATTTGTTTGCTAAATGAGTTTAGAGATCTACTTAGACATAATTTAAATACCATTTAAAACCCCATTAGCTATGTTTATTACCAAAATTTAAATAGTAACTTTTCTGTTGCTTAAAAAAAAATGTGGGAGAAAAAGGCAGAAATGGCTGGCAGAGTTAATTAACCCACTGGTCTTCAACCTCTTGAGGCAAAGGCTCAGTACCAACATGGCTCAATGACCTGCAGCAAAACACATTAGAAAGCCTTCACTGAAGTCACTGCAAGAAGGAATGGAAAGTACAGACGGAATATCAACTTCCTATTTATTTTCACAGTCTGACTCAGTAGTGGGAAACTCAGAAGCAGGCATTTTGAAGACCAGCCATCAAAACAAGAAAATTACTGAATTTTAATCATGTGGAATAAATACATTTCAGTCTGTATTTGAAGAAGTATCCTTGAACATGCTGCTGTGTGTTATATAGAACAATGGGTCGTACTGCTGCTATCGTGTGGGCCTATATTTTCACTTATAAAAAAGCTGCTTCAATGTATGTCCAGTGTTATAGCCATTTCCCAGATGTTTCATTCTTTCTTTCCTCATCCATAAATGATAAAATGCAGCAGAGATATTTTAAAACATGGGAGAAATTAGACACCGGATAACCAAATGGAGCCAGAGAACAACTGTCTGTGAACAGAAGGCTGATTCTGATCTGGCTTGTTCCTAATCCTAAAAGATCACTCCCTTCTGCCCCTTTAATGCTTTGATACTCAAGTAGCTAACCATTAAGGCTGGGAGATGCAATTCTTCTTCCAAATAATTCCTTAACATTTCAAAATGTTGCAACTGCAAGGTTCAATTTGAACTGCAGCTACTATATTGTAGGGCAATTACATTTGTCCAGGGATGGACTTGGGTAATCTTTTGTATGATGGCACCCTGTGCAAGGTCAAAATTTGCCATCCCCAAATGGATCTTCTCAACTATGGATCATCTCAATTTTGCACCCCCTTGTCTCAGTGTCCTGGGGTGGGGGGCATCAATGCAGGAGAAGCTATCATAGTAGAAATTCATGCAACAGGCAGAGTTGAGATTTCAAAAAGGGAGGAAGATGCTCAAACAAGAGTGCAGGAATAGGGTTTTACAGATAATGTAAGTATCCCTGTTTCAGGACATACACCTCCGTGTGAGGTGGGAATTTCTACAGATGCCATATTTGGGGGAAAGATAGATGGTGCAGTAGGTCAAGTTTCCATTTGATTCAGTACTGATCCTCCTAAAGTCAGCATGATGCCCTCCAGATGTTGTTGGACTACAGCTTTCATCAGGCTCATGGACGCGAATAGTGGGAGCTGTAGCTACCCCTGTCTTACATTATATAGGTCTTCACATGACAGATTCTGTGAAGGAAGAATGGATTGTGACCACTGGCCATGCAGCTATTGGAACATGACTTCCTCCTTCACACATCCACGAAATGCAGACGATTGTATGCTGTATACTAAGCCATCTAAGTGACTGTATCTTCTTTCTTCTGATGGTAGCCAAGTCTTTCCTGGGCACAGAGTACATACATACTCCCTTTTATTTGTACCCCACATTTCCAGATTTCAAACTAGACTCAAGCAGGCTCACAACATGAAAATATTACATAATTACAAACATAACAAAAGTAGTCATAAAGAATAAATAAAACATCAAAAAGCACACAACCAAATTGAACAGTTTCCGCATTCATCATAATAAAGTCTAAAATAAAGATACAAAAATTAATATCAGTGACAGTAACAAGTCCCTCGTCCTAACAAAACCCACTAAACACCCCTGCCCAAGAATCTGTTCAGCAGTCTCATATTTTGTAGCAGGAGTCAGTCAGGGCCCGGCCCTCCCAGGCCAGGTGGAAAAAGGCCTGCAAAGCAGGAAGCAGGTCTTCCAGGACTCACAGCCAAGGTAGTCCAAACAGTGTGTTTCCTTGTTTCTTTCACACACAAAAGTCTGGGCTTACTTAACAGCAGAAAAATATTACTTCAACTTAAGAATTCCAGCAAGAAAATAAAATAAATGGGAGAAAATTCTACACCTTTCATTCGGTTTGCAAAAAATAATAATACGATGAATCTGCTTGCCATTCTGTAAATTCTAAGATAATGTTTTTATTAAACATTTTGATATATTTTCTTCTTTACTTTTTATCAGGATTTTGGTATCATTTACACTATCTTGTTACCTATATTTTGTATCTTAAGTTTGCATTATTTAGTTACTTAGGGAGCACATTTTTCTTGTTTATTTTACTAGTTCTTTTATAAGATTGTTTGTGTGTGTCATTTATCAGCAGAATGTGTGAAGGTATGCAAATGTGTGAACCAGTGCTTTTGCATTTTAGATAACACTAGCTGAAATGACACAGGTGCTCTGACCCATGATAGCAAACACATTTTCAACAAACAGAAAAGAAATATTGTGCTTTGAATACACTGGGAACATATTTATCAAATGTTCCCATTTTATGTACATGAAAAATTACCGGGTCTTGATGTTTTTTTCCTGCCAAATATAATGACTTTTTCTGCTTCCTTTAAATTTTGCATTATTGTGCTGCATTTACATTCCACAGACAAACAATACTCAAAAGCATGAAATTCCAAAGTCACCTCAGGATAAAAGAGGTGATTTATAAACACATAATAGTCATTTTTGATACTTTTCATCATTAGTCAAGCTGAGAGAACAAATTGGAATCTGAGCTTCTGGTGGGTTTTGTGAAGGATCTGCAGATAAATGTAACCAACAATGAAGGATAATTCATATTAAAAGATAATGGATATTATATGCAATTATGACTGTAGCTAGACCAAGTGCACTTAAAATGAATGCCACCATGTGAAAACACATAGGTGGGTGAATTAATCACTGGGATTGTTTTCTCCATTTTCTTCTTCTACATAGACACGTCTACACCCTTAATTTCACAATAAACTTCACAGGCTTTCTAGATCAAAGTCAAATGATTCCAACTCCCAAATGTCTCATAAAATACGTAGCATCCTAAATAGCCCTTTAGGACTTTAGGGGATAATCCAGTCCATCACTGCTTCCTTTCCATATATGATGTTCTATTTTCAAGATTCCCTTACTGACCTCAACCCCCAGTTCCTATCATTCTTTCTGCTCATGGAGAGTTATGCACACCTGAGTATCATGTGCAAACATTGCCTGCTGTAGAGCATCAACTGGATTGTGACCTTAAAGTGCAACCATGTGCATGTGTACTCAAAAGTAAGTCCCAGTAAGTTCAGGGGAACTTTTACCACGCAAGTATTAATTATGACTGCAGTCTCATTCTCCCTTACATTTCTCTGAACTGCACCATATATGATTTAGAAGAGATGAAAACGTATTGATCTCCAAGTTTTGGGGTTTTTCTTTGCCTAATAAAATATACAGCAGCACAAAAGTATATACAGTTTAAAACAAACAATTCTGTATTTCAGCACACACACTTTAAGGTTAAGCCTATACATATTTACATGGCAGTGCACCCTCTTAAACAAAGTGGGACTGAATAAACATTGCTTGTTTGTTTTTATTTAAATATTTATAAGCCACCTTTCTGGACCAAGTTCACCCAGAGTGGTGAACAAAATACAAGCATAAAGCTATCGTACAACAGTAGCATGATAAATCTTTGACTTTTACACAAACACAATTATAATTCAGTCAGTATAGAAATACATTTCCGAGGCCACAGCAAGGAAGCTGCATATCCATTTACAGTACTTTGTATCAAGCAAACTGTATCAAGCAAAGAACTGAATGCAGAAGCCCAGACTCATTTTACTAAACAAAATATTTGGTTCATTTTGAGTAATTTGCTTAATTCTCTTCAGACTGTGTATTCAAAAACCATAAGGTATTATACACATTGGGCTGCATCCAGTTGGTGTATTTCACTACGAGAGAATCTTCCCACATGTGAAAGACAGGGCACATTTGGTCTCCAGGATGGACAAGTGGCACACATGGCTTAAATAAATTCTTGGCTATGTGATTGTGGGTGGCACCTCCAAGCAGGTCCTGACCATTGTGACTCCAACCTGTCTGTATCCTAGCCCTGCTCCGCAGGACCAAGGGGCCCCTGCTTGCCAAGTTCAGTGACCATGGGCAGCCATTGCTTCCTCACCACATTATGCAGCCTGGCACGGGCTAGCATCACCAATGCCACCTTTGCTGAGGCATGCACAGGTACCCCCCCCCAGTGTGGTGCAGGCAGCAGAAGCATGTTTTGAGGGCTCCAAAAGCGTGTTAGAGCACCATCTGTGTTGAAAGATGCATCCAGGCATGTCTGCTCGATATGGTGTCATCAAGAAGGGACAAAGTAACAGGCCATGGTCAGTGGTGGGCAGAAGGAGAGAGCTATTAGTGTCCCCCACTTTGCCCAAAGTCACCTGTTGCCTACTCAGGAGCCAGCTGCAGTCAGGGGGCCATGTCTTCAGTGTGTGCAGAAGCAGGGAGGCCTGGTCATCATGCACACTCTCCACATGGGTTCACTTGGGTGAAGATGACCTGGGCACAGATAGCCAAAATGTTGATCAAATGGTACTGTCTGATTCGATAAAGACCAGGTTTGGAAAGTTAAAACCAAGAGCATTTAAGGCTAAGAACAATGATGCTTATTTGTGAGTGAACAACATAGTACAAAACTAGCCTTGTTTTAGAGTAATAGTGTATGGTATCAAGTTTTCAAGGCTGTACTCTTATCCACATCTGCCATTGATCTAAATGGCCTCGGTCCTGTATACCTGAAGGAGCGTCTCCACCCCCATCGTTCAGCTCGGACACTGAGATCCAGCTCCAAGGGCCTTCTGGCGGTTCCCTCATTGCAAGAAGTGAGGTTACAGGGAACCAGACACGGGGCCTTCTCGGTAGTGACGCCCGCCCTGTGGAATGCCCTCCCATCAGATGTCAAGGAAATAAGCAGCTGTCCTATTTTTAAAAGATATCTGAAGGCAGCCCTGCTTAGGGAAGTTTTTAATATTTAATGCTGTATTGTTTTTAACACTCGATTGGGAGCCTCCCAGAGTTCCTGGGGAAACTCAGCCAGATGGGCAGGGGATAAATATTATATTATATTATATTATATTATATTATATTATAATTATTATTTATATCTTGGTAGGGCTTACTTTTGAATAAAAATGCACAGGATCTTCTGCATGATGTGGTTCGAAGAGAAAAAAGAGATGAGATTGCAATTAAGCTTGCAAAGAAAAGGGCTAAAGAGGAAAAAGGGAGATATGAAAAGGTTTTAAGGGTTTTTTTAATAGATAACTGAGGTCACGACTTTGAGTACGAGTCTTTTTGGCATTTCCCCACCCCTTAAACAGGCGATTTTTGCAATCAATCCCACCTTCACACACAAATCCTCCCATTTCTGTTCCATGTGCGCATCCATTGCCTTGATTATCCATGTTGCTTTTTCATTGTATTTTATTGCTTCTCTGATATATTGTATTTCAATTTGAATTCCTAAGAATTTAAATTGTATAATGCAATATAAATACAAGAAGCACTAAAATACAATTGAACACTATGCAGCATCTAGCACAGTGCGCAGTGCAATTACTACAACATGCAGAAAAATCATTAAGAGGTCCGCCAAGACCCTCTGCAATTTTCCAGTGGTCCATTTTTTTAAAAAAAGCTGAGGAACCACTGTTCTACATATTCATGAATTTAAGTCTCAAAAATCAAACAGGCACTTGGCTTTATTGCTGTGCCTAATGAGAAAGAATTAAAATCCAGCAGGGACATGACCCAGAACCTTTCTCTTCCTCTTATGTGTCAGCCAGACTCTCTATAGTTCTGTGATCAACTGCATTCTAAGTGGAAGTTGACACTGGCTCAACTTTCTGCAAATGCAGGTAAAATGGAATGCGAGCGGCCTGAAATTCAATGCTGATGTAACCTGGTTCTGCACCATTACCCATAATTGGTGTCTTCAGCTTTGTATAGCTCCAATTTCATTTCTTTAATAGCATGGACTTTGATGAGAATCGTGTTGGGATTTTTTTTTTTACCCCCTCCTCCTTCCTTCCCTCCTGGTGTCACTGTTGAATTCTCGCATGGCACAAGTTCATTTCTGAAAGAAATCCCCGCCATTGGTCTTTAATAGCAGCTTAATGGGCTGTAAAATCTCAGATTTTCCCCAACTGATTTTATTACCAGAAGGAGTGTTCTTCATCGCTTTGAGTTTGGACAATAAAGACCTCTTTCTTCAGCAATAACAGCAAAAACAAAAAAACACACGCACAAAAAACCCATAATGCTCCACAAACTAGAGAAATTGTAGCCTAAATCAGATCGAGCAATGGGATTCTTTTTTATTCCCTTATGGTAGCTACAATATTTTGGAAGAAGTGCAGCCTCAGGTATTATTTGTTATTCCTATGTGAATCAATAAGGCTCACTGCAAAATGCTCTTGGCTGTGCCTGCTGTGAGCTTACAAATATTAGATGAAAGGATTCGGGGAGAACACATCATCTGTAAGTTCTCTAACCCATTTTGTCAACTACTTTGTGGCTTCTTCTACTGCGTGCCAGGGGTCTTTTCTTCTTCTACCCCCTCCACGCAACCTCCTGCCCACCCTGGTTGATTCCTAAGTACCAACTTTTATTATTATTTAGAATAGACTAGTAAGGGAGAAGAGTCAGAAGGATTGACATCACTGGTTTTATCATTATTCCAAACTGTGAATTCATAGAGAGGTTAACAATAAACAATGATTACAAATGTATTATTTATTTTATCTACAGCATACTCCAGTCAAAATTAAACAGCTGCCCTACAACAACCCTTTCCACCACCTTCGCTGTAAAGAAATATATTACCATAGTTTCATTTAGTTATTTATTAAATTGGTATACCATCCTTCAACTGAAGATCACAGGGAGAACAAAACGAGAACAAAAAATATGTAATAAAAGCAGGAATAAGAACAAAAGCAAACCAATAAACCCCCTCCCATAAATTCATTTAAAAGGAACATAGAATGTTAATTGGCCAAAGACTGATTTTTGCCTGGTGCCTAAATATATGTTATGAAGGTGGCAAGCGAGCTTTCCTGGGAAGCACATTCCACAAAAGGGGAGCCACTGAAGGAAAGGCCCATTCTCATGTGGCCACCCTGCAGACCTCTTGTGGAGGAGGCACACAAAGAAGGGCCTGAGATGATGATTGCAGAGTTCCAGTTGGTTCATATGGAGAGAGACAGTCTTTGAAATACTGTTGTCCTGAGCCATTTAAGGCTCTATAGGTCAAAACCAGCACTTTGAGCTGTGGCCCGGTCAGTGTAATATGCACAAACCTTTTTGCCCCGGTGAGCAACCTGAGTGCCAAATTCTGCACCAGCTGAAGTTTCTGAACTGTCTTCAGAGGCAGCCCTGCATATAATCTAACCTAGAGGTACCCAGAGCATAAACAACAGAAGTTAGGCTATGCCTGTCCTGGGCCACCAGCCGAAGCTGATGGAAGGTACCCCATGCCACTGAGACCCCTGAGGCTCAAGTGACAGCAAAAGATTTCAAAGTACCCACAAGCTACATATCCCTTCCTTCAGAGGGACAGTAACCCCAAGAGCTGCCAGCCTCCCATCCATCTGGTCTAGGGAACCACCCACTAACACTGACTCTATCTTAACTGGATTAAGCTTCAGTTGCCATCAGCAGCATTGTGCTTAAGCTGTTGCAGTGGTGCAAGTCACTACTTAGTTCACTGCCATCTAAGCTGTATCATAGGATTACTACAAATGTACAAGTGTGTGTCTCTCTTCTCTCTGAGCATTTGTGCATGCTGAGCTTTTGCTGAGCTTGTTGGAGTTCTTTATAAAAGAGATTAAAAGGGTTATACACAAAATGGCATGGGGCTATCTAGTGTACAATGGATGCAGATATAGGTATGCTTCCTTTTAAATTAGTTCATTATACAGTGATAATATTATAGCATAGCAAACTGTTTACTAATTCAGAACTGGATGCTTATTTATTGTTGGTATCCATCTTCAGCTCCCTTATTACCAGTACCATTAAAACATCATAAAACTGGGAAGAATTGCTATTCTTTAATATACCCCTTCATTAGTGAACATTATCCATCTGACACATTTTGTAAGCACTAGAGCTCCATTGAACTGTTCATACAAGATGAGTCAGCCCCACTAGGTAAAGAAGAAGAAGAGGAAGAAGAAAAAGAAATGAATTCACTACACCATTCACCTTGTGGAGCTGAGAAGCAGAGGGAGGGGGGTTGGAAAAGAAAGGCAAAAAACCTGCCAATATTTATATCATGTAATTCTGACATTTTTATGTGAAAGCTAGATCGATTGGAGAGTGCGCGAGAGAAATGTAAGTGTTGACATTTTTCTCTTGGAAAGTTCTTGCCTGAATTTTAATTAAGATCCCTTAAACTTCTGAACTTATTAAAATAACAAATATTTGTTTTGATTAGTGTGCATAAAATACTTTGTGGTCTTTGCATGAATCTGCTTATTTTCAATGAGAAAATATAGGGAATGCATATGTTACTTATATATTTTCAGCTACAAGATCCAGAATGTCACATAGTTAACAAACAAGTCTTGAACAAAATAGGGATAGTCCAGGGGGAAATTTACCTATGAAGTTGAGATGTGCATACAAGGAGGCATAAAACACACACACAGTCCCTCAGCTATTATAGACACCAAAGATTTGGGGGCAGGAGGATGTCATATTAAGGAAAGGAAAAATGATCCTTTATACAGGAACCATTTCTCTCATAATGAATGGGTATCTTTGCCCCTGAAGATAACGGGTTGTTGCTATGGATAATTCAGTCATGAGATTATGACTTATTCAGGAAAATGCCTCACAGCTTTTGTCAACACATGAAGGGGGAGTGGGGCCATGCTGAGTAGTAGCACCCCATCATATCCACACATACAGCTGTATGGGGCCTTCATGCAAAGGCCTTCTGAATGAGGCCATAGAAAAAGTGGTTTCTGGTTGATATTTTGGCACCCACCTACCCTCTTCTGGAAAGATGTAGATTTTGGGTTGCACCTTGGGCCAGTTTCTGACTCTCAGCCTAACCTACCTCATAGGGTTAGTGAGGGGATTAAATGTTGAGGAGGAGAACCATGTATGCCACCTGGAGCACCTTGGAGACAAAGGTGGGATATAAACACCATAAATACAAATAAATACATTAAAAACATTGGGTCTGAATTTCTTCCTGGCCAACATCTAAATTATCTTCCTAAGCTTTTGGCAATGAGGCAAGTAACAAAATAGTATGTGCAGCTCTTGGAGATAGGCTACTATAGGATGTGAACATCTTGAAACATTCTAAATCAGAAATGGCTATGTTTGCCTTTCTCCACCATTTATGAAAATATATGCAGTGGAAGAAGTTACCCCAAAATATTTGTTGAAATGCTCCGTATGTGTCTTTCCATATAGACTGAGGAGAAAGCAGAGCCTCTGACTCAGAAGCACATGAGTTCCCACATTGTGGTTCAGCACATAGCCCCTTGTCTCATTGCATCTGTCCCCATCCTCCATTTTTTCTTCCTCACACAAAGCTGAAGTCTTGGGACATTCCAGGATTTTTTATTTATTAGCATAGGTTTCTTTTCACCTGCTTCCAATTTGACACTCACCACTCCTCTGCTGCCCTGATCCTCCTCTGCTTTTCCCAGACATCATATAAATATGTGGAGATCTCACATTTCTTTTCCCTTTGGTGTCAGCTTCTTTGTTGTGG
The DNA here is from genome assembly GCF_964106645.2 of Podarcis pityusensis. NCBI lineage: Eukaryota > Metazoa > Chordata > Lepidosauria > Squamata > Lacertidae > Podarcis > Podarcis pityusensis. The sequence goes on along the minus strand of NC_138026.1, from coordinate 43,854,382 downwards.
TTCCCCTGTATCAAGCTGTCAGATCGAGGACTGCAGAGACACTCGGAGCATTGCTTGATAACACTGGGTGTCTGAACCACTCATCACTAAAGCAGACAGCCGAGCGGAGACACCTTTAGGGAACAATATGTGGAACAGGGGAGAGACCGAGGAAGGAAGGGAGAGAGAATTTATTCTTTGCAACTACATGGCTGAAGTGGGATGGAAAACCTGGACACTTCTATTGCATCAGGAAGTATTGAAACAGTGTTCATTTTTGCACACAACTCATTTTTTTATTTTTTAGCTGTCAATTAAAACATTTATAGACTGCCTTTTGCATAAAATAACAAGGTGGTTTACAAGATAAAATCAATACAACAAGATACTTAAATACTTAAAATAACTTGCACACAAATACCACAGAGAATCAGAAATCTAATGCAGCTGGTATGAAACACCAGTTTTCAGGAATGCCCTGTTTATGTTTACAGCAAACGGTGGAACACCTTTGCCAAAGGGAAAGGCTATTCAAGAGTTTTGGGGTCACTGCATAGAAGGGAAGCCCTAGAGTAGGGCTGCCATACGTCCAGATTTCCCTGGATATTACTGGGATTTCTAAGATGGAATTGACGTCCGGGGGGGTGCTTTGTCCTGGATCTTAGGCAAGTCACTTTCGGGGTGTCCTGGTTTTTAGCAACCCTACCCTTGAGTCACTGCCAGACAGGCATCTGCTGGGTACAGCAGGTCTAGGAGGGACTTCTCCAGTGATTTCATTGAATGGACTGAATTGTACAGAAGGAAGCATGTAGCCTGGCTCTCATCTGTTTGGGGTCTTAGGAAATAGGTAGCATACCTGTAATTCCTTTAGAATAGGTGTCATATGTTGCATGGTAGGCTACACCACTGAGCATCCCAGCCGCTGCATTTTGTCCTAGCAGCAGCTTCCAAACCAACTTTAAGCGCATTCCCACACGGAGTACATTGCAACAAATCTGCTCTTTCTAGGGGAGTGGAATCCTATTAAGGACCAAGTAGACTCACAAACTCCTGCCAACCTAGCAGTTTGACTCCTGCCAACCTAGCAGTTCGAAAGCACGACAAAGTGCAAGTAGATAAATAGGTACCGTTCCAGCGGGAAGGTAAATGGCATTTCCGTGCGCTGCCCTGGTTCACCAGAAGCGGCTTGGTCATGCTGGCCACATGACCCGGAAGCTGTACGCTGGCTCCCTCGGCCAATAAAGCGAGATGAGCACCACAACCCCAGAGTCGGTCACGACTGGACCTAATGGTCAGGGGTCCCTTTACCTTTACCTTTGACTCACAAAACCTAATGCCACAATACATCTAATAAGCTTTAAGGTGCCACTAACAAACATCATTGTTTTGGCTACAGTAGGCCATGTTATTTTGGAATCGTAAATTCAGTCCTTGTCAGAGGACCTTTCTACATGTATCATTTATAGTGGTATAGCTGCTGATTTTTTTAAAAAAGCATTTAAGTCTGCACAGCTTTCTGTGCTTTTATGCACTGTGGATCATAGGGGAAGAGATAAGAATTTATATGTCCATTCCTGCTGGGAGAAGCAAAGTGAGGTGTGGTTCTCTTTCTCCCCATATCTACAGCTGTTCAGGAAGAGGATACGAAGAACATTCACATACACAATGGACACAAATGTTGAATATTGTTTAGGCAATTATTGAACATATAAGCAGAGATTTTTTTTCCTTGCAGTAAACCTAAGAAATACTGCTACTTCAAGGAAATATCCTGAAAGATTGTAAGTTTTGAATATTTTGTTTCTTGCACTGCAGTGATGATGTTTTGATCTATTCCTATCTTCTATAGATTGTTCAGTAATGAGCTTCTGTGGCAGAAAACACTTTTGGGACTATTGCCTTCCCTCTCTCTTTTTTAATTCGCCTACATATTCTTTGAATTTCCCTGCTAGATTCTGATACATCGTTCCTTTCGTTAATAGCACCCCCCCCCATGTCCCTTGCCAGTGGAATAGTAATGCCTATTATTAAAACATGTGATACTGCTTTCTTAGCAAGAATAATGGCCAGCCTATTAAAGACATTTTTTCCTGACTGTAATTACAGGTTATTCTAGTAACAAGACCATTCATATCATTATCTAGAAAATTCTGGTAAATACGTACTATGAAGGACTAGAATACATAGACAATTGCTATTAAATACAGCATACTTATCATCATTTTTACTACCGATTAATATTGTACTTTAATGGGTAAAACTCTTTGTGCTGATTATCTGACATATCTCTGCAATAGCCAGCGAGGTAGGTAAGTAACATGTCCATTTTACAGGTGGGGAATACTGAAGCTTGAAGGGAAAGTGACTTGCTCAGAAGCAGACAGGGTGAGGCTGAGCAAGTATTACTATTCCAAGCACTTAATGTTTGCTTCCAAATTCAGTGAGATTCATGAAAAGCAGTTGATACATTACAGCAACTTGAAGGTCATTTTTTCCAGAGAGTGGCTGCCATCTCACCATGAGATGAACTGTTCACATGCAACAACAACAAAGTTATACTGTGTTGTGCAGAAAATGTCCTGATTTGCATGATGAAAAACTGCATACTATATCTATCTATCTATCTATATACAATTTTGGTAGTTTTAAAACTAAGGGTGGCACATAAATATTGAAAACTGATAAATAAAGCTATCCTTGTTTTTTCCAAAGATAAAAGTCAAAAGCTCCAAGTTCCTATATATTTTACATGGCAGTTTTAAAATACTTAGAGCCTGACTTGATGTGATTTTGATACATAAGAGCTTCCATTCAGTTTGCATTGATTCTTTGCACGGCTAGATCTGATTTTTGAACAACAAATTTTTTAAAAAATTATTTTTTATTCATTTTACAATACAAAAGTATAAAAACACGTAACACAATTTTTCACAAATACATTTTTTTGAGTTCCCTCAGCTCTTCTGCAAATCCTCCGTTTTAGTCCTTCATCCACATTTCTTAATCTAATATTGCCTTTTATTAAAAACCTCCTCCCTCTTATTCCCTTTTTTACAATATTTCTAATATTATTTTCACAGAGCCTCTTGGAAACCTACAAACGTTAATTGTTCATCGCAAATACTTTTCGAATAGTCTACAAATTCACTCCAGTCTTCAGTGAATCTGTGGTCTCGTAGGCCTCGGATCCTTCCTGTTAATTTATCAAGTTCTGTGTATTCCATTAACTTCATTCTCCATTCTTCCATCAACGGTAATTCTTCTTGTTTCCATTTTTGGGCTAGCAGTATTCTTGCCGCTGTTACTGCGTATAAAAAAAGCTTATAATCTTTTCTATTTATTTCATTTCCTACCATTCCTAACAAAAATGCCTCTGGTTTCTTAACAAATGTATATTTTAACATTTTTAAAAATTCATTATATATCATTTCCCAGAAGCCTTTCACCTTCTTACATTCCCACCACATATGATAAAAAGTCCCTTCCTTTTCTTTATATTTCCAACATTTATTACACATTTTGTACATTCTTGCTAACTTCACTGGTGTTATATACCATCTATATACCATTTTCATAACATTTTCTTTTAACGCAGCACAGGCCGTAAATTTTAACCTTTCGTTCCATAGCTTTATCCATTCAAATAACTATATTATATCCAAAATCTCTAGCCCAATGAACAACGAAATTTTTAATGTAAAATCTCAAAACTGCAGTTGCCAAACATTTCAGTCTACCACTATGCCTGATATTTATAAAACAAAACACCAGCCAATGTGTAATTTAAAAAAAAAGTGGTAAAAAAATTATAATCAGGAGCCAAATAAAGATAAGTTATTGTCTTTTTTCATAACAAAATATCTGATTCTGATGCTTCTTAAAAAATGTGTAAACTAAAAGATGATGTAGCTTTTCAGTTAGTGATCTTGTTAGCCTGGTCATCTTGTAGGTAAAAGTATTTTCTAAATTACTCAAGTCATTGTGAAATGCCCCTGCCTTAAGAATTAATTGCTGACACTGACTCGGAATAGATTTTTCCCTACCTAAGGGCAAACCGAACTCCAAACCACATGTGTGGAAAACAAACACTATCTACCTGGCTAGGCTTTCTGAAAACAGGGAGCTAAACCTAGCAGTTTTCTAGCTCCATATTATTCAGAGGGGTTCCATATTCCTTCGTATTAAAGACTGTGAATCTTCTGAACACATACATTCTTCATCTTTGCTAACATTGTATAAGTTATTTATAGATGAAAGGTAGAAGATGGGATATTGGCATCAGACCACTGTAGAAGTCTTTGGGATTAGAAAAAAATCTTTGGCTCCTCAGATGTTGCTGTTATTCTTCATCTGCACCGTTACAAAGAAGATAGCAGGATTTTTGGAACGAATTTTTCTTTTATTCTAGACTTGCCTCCAAGGTTATCTTCGAGCATCACAGTTTCAAGACAATTTGAATGCTCTTGCTTTGGGGAGGGCAAATAATGTTTGCTAATGTCGTTAACTGCAATCAATCCATTTATTTTATTTGGGCTTCATGTATTTATGTGACTAGTAATAAGCCTCAAGTTACTAGTTACTTAAGAGAAATCCCACCGGCTTTAATAAAAAGAAGAAGTTGGGAATGAGGGTCTTTGAAGCATGCAGCCACTGAAGAATGGACACAAATGTGCAAGTCAATCTGTTTAAAATGCATGAAAATGGTGAAAGCTGTTGCACTTTAATGTACCTGCAACACATATTCAACGGAGTATTTCAGAGGCTCAGCTCAAATTACTTGGACGAGATTGAAGCTCAATTGCCCTTGTAACATAAGACAAACACAGGGCCCTTTCTTCTTATCACCCTAAAAAGACCGCATGTGAATAGCAAATCAGCTACACAAAGGCAATGAGAGAAAAGGGAAAATAAATAAGCTGCAACAGAAATTTTGGGCAGTGAAGAACTTATTCTTAGATGGGCAGTAGAGATGCCAAAGCATCATTTTTGCTCCTATGGGAGGGAAAATGGGAAAGGATGGCATATTGATTCAGGAAATTGATTGCCTTATGACAGTGCTAAAGATGTCTATTCTCATCTGGAAAACTGCAGTGGAGTAAGCAAGGGCATTCCTGCTAACAATTAGCTGTTCTTTTGTTGAACTTACAAATAGACTACAGTGCTGAAATATATTTTTAAAAACCACCTTTTAAAACACAGCATTATGATATTGGCAGTTTCATTTTAAATTGCTTTCCTAATGATCCCTAACATGAGATTTGCCTTTTTCACAGCTGCCGCACACTGGGTCAACATCTTCATTGAGCTATCTATTGCGACCTTAACATTTCATTCCTGATCAGTCACAACCAGTTCAGAGCCCATTAGCGAATGTGTGAAATTAGGAATTTTTGCCCCAGTGTGCATCACTTACGTTGACTCACATTTGCTATTTTACTGCCCATTCGCCAAGTTTGATGATCTCTTTCAGTTTTAACCACTCTGAATAAGTTGGTATCGTGAGGAAACTTGGCTGAACAACTTTTCATATGCATTCTTCCTAAAATTTTCATATTGTGAGTATTATGCTCCAGGTGCCTCTGTTTTTACTTATATTTAGCAAATAGCAGACCTGGGAGTATTTTAGATTGGGAAGTCCGCATAGGGCTTCCTCAATTAAATTGGCAGGTCTTTACAACAAAAATGAGGGTTCTGTTTGTTTTTTAAGGTTGGGAGATCACCCATTAATTTCCCAGCACAATGTGTAGTATAGCTCTATAACTGTGTAGTCCTAACCCTGACAATTAAGAAATAAGTCCTACTGAATTCAGTGGGATGTATTCCAAGTGAGTGGGGCTAGGGCTGCAGTCTAAACCTCTTAGCTAATGCACTGTACCTGCATTTGCTCATAGGATATATCACCATCTTTACAAAGAATGAGAAGGCAGTTCCTTGGCCTGAAGGGTTTACAATCTAGAAAATACTTCAGTTCCACTTTTTTTAGTGGCTGTCAACTTATTGCCTATATCTCTTTTTCATTCAAAGCACGTGTTCCCCTTAGGCCCCTGCTGCTCAAGAAGCAAAAGAGTTGCAGGAACACACACACATTTCTTGTATCCAAAAAGAAGAAGCCCAAACCACAGAAGAAATTATATCCTGCCCAGTGCTTAATTTGTGCTTTGACGGTCATCAGGGATGGAGGACTCAGATCTGCTTTAAAAACAAAAAAATCAACACAAAGTGGTGGGATATGTGAGGAAAAGGTGATTTCTTTTAGACTGTGCATTATGAGTTTTAGCTACTGAACAGCTACAGCTTATTGAAACTATTAGAAATATATGCTTACAGGGTTCATGCTACAATTGTTACAGCAGCTGTACCACCTACTATATTTGTATTTGTGTGTAGAAAAAAGAACTGTCCCTCTTCTTTTGCCAGTATAATATTTAAGAATAAAACACAGGTTGTTGTGAAAATAAATTGGGGGAGTGTGGGCTGTATACTATTCTGACCTTGAAAGAAAGGTTCTTTCTAATCCCCTCTTCCCTCATTAATTTCTGTGTTCTTTGCATGAAACTCAGGGGTGTATTCTTATATAGACCAGTCTAGGCTGCTCTTTCCAGTACCAGGGCTAGAAGGAAACTCTTCCATTCCCATCACAAAGATGTCCACTTCCAAGTTTTCCCCTCCCATCACCACCTTCCAGCCACAGCTGAGGGTTTCCCCCAAAAATAATGCCAATCTGCTGGAAAAAGGTTCTTCCTGATAGGAGGTTTGGTAGTCTGAATAATGAACGAATGAACAAACTAAATAACCAACGAGAGTCATATATCTGTACAGTGCATGGCAAGGCTTCATCACCACAATCACAGTACAAGATAATGAAAGACCATGAATATTCCTAAAAGGGTGGGAAATAGGACATATTTACAAATGAAAGCAATTCACAGCTAACCCACTTGTTAAAGGTTGTCCATATTTATTTATAAGTTCATTGCAGATGCATTTGGGATAATCAAGGTTCTAATTTGGTAAATTGTTCAACTTCCAGATTGGTTTCCCCAAATATAGAAACAAGAATCAGAACTGTTGTTGAAACCTATAATAAATGGTTTGTTACCCCAAGGGCCTATAGTGGGGACAGGAATAATGTTTTTTTGGACAAACTTTAACTAGTTTGAAAATTACAGTGGTGCCTCGCAAGACGAAATTAATTCGTTCTGCAAGTTTTTTCGTCTTGCGAATTTTTCGTCTTGCGAAGCACGGTTTCCCAAAGTCTTCAAAATCACCAAAGTCTTCAAAAACCTCAAAAAAGGCTACCACACCACGTGCTATGAGTTGCTCCTCGAAGTCACCCTGGGTATTAACGGTTTTAAGAAAAAGGAAACAAACTTGCAAGACGTTTTCGTTTTTCGTCTTGCGAAGCAAGCCCATAGGGAAATTCGCCTTGCGAAGCAACTCAAAAAACGAAAAACTCTTTCGTCTTGCGAGTTTTTCGTCTTGCGAGGCATTTGTCTTGCGAGCTCCCACTGTATTTTGTTTGTAGTGGAGCTGTCCATAGTGTAGTGCTTTGGAGCTAGTGGTGATATGAGAAACTGAGAATATTATTGGCATTGTTGTCCCTTAAGATCCAGAATTTATTTTCTTGAATAAGTTCACTAATTTTCTTTTGCTTTCATTGCATAAAGAATTGATCAGGATGTTACTCATTGCTACAAGAATTAGTTTAGATTTAATATGGAAATTTCCCCTGTACTCTACTCAAACCAAATAGTATTGGTAGCACTACTATTTCCACAGGGATGCGAGTGGCACTGTGGTGTAAACCACAGAGCCTAGGGCTTGCCGATCGGAAGATTGGTGGTTTGAATCCCCGCAACAGGGTGAGCTCCTGTTATTCAGTCCCAGCTCCTGCCCACCTAGCAGTTCGAAAGCACGTCAAAGTGTAAGTAGATAAACAGATACCACTCTGGCGGGAAGATAAACAGTGTTTCCGTGCGCTGCTCTGGTTCGCCAGAAGCGGCTTAGTCATGCTGGCCACATGACCCGGAAACTGTCTGCGGACAAACGCCGGCTCCCTTGGCCTATAGAGCGAGATGAGCACTGCAACCCCAGAGTCATCCACAACTGGACCTAACGGTCAGGAGTACCTTTACCTTTTACTATTTCCATTCTTATTTCCAGAGCTGGTTGAATTACGTAACCAACTTTATCCAACCAGCTATATTTGTTTGTGTATTAATTTATTTATTTCAATATGAGTCCCATTTCTAAAATTTGCATATTGCTTATTACCCCTGCTCGACATGTAGACTTTTGCTTACACTCAATATTGATTATGTGCATCTGAACTAATTTTGCATACTAACCTTTGGTTTTTAAAGGTAACTGTAATTCAGTCAGTGTTAAAGTGGGTTTAAAAATGAATATTACAGCACAGGAATTTAATATTAGCAACTGATAGGAGACTTAGTGACACACTGAGTTTTATATGCAGAGCAAGATAAATTAACAGTACAGATAAAATTCTTATCTAGGATATGAACAACGGGACCTTTGCAGGGACACACAAAAATAATTCTTAATTCATCTGTTAAGATTGAAGATAAAGTCTGTTCATATTTCAGACCATTTGTATTCTCCTTAGTTGTCAATATTTTTAAATCCTAATTTCGGTAAAACTGGGTTGTGATGGGATTTTTAAAAGGCACGGGATTGGATCCAAAGTTTCCATTAAATGAGAGGAAAGGATTTCTGCTTGCGCAGAATAGGAGGCAATCCTTCCATTTATTCACGGACATCAAAAAATAGCTCACCCCACCCTAACAGAAGAGTCTTCCATTTGTACAATAGGCTCTTTGGATCCAAAATCTAATAATGATGCAGTCTTAAAGCAATTCTCAGGTTATCAGTCTATCATTTTCTTCAAATCAAGTATCTCTTAACCAGCAATGATCATAAGAGAATTCACATCATTTAAAAAGCTCTGTAATGGCTATCTGTTCTCAAAGGAACGCCTAAGAAAAATTTATTTGTTGTTATTGGAAAGCATGCCAAACAACACATTAATTAAGCTCAAACAAAAATGGGCCCAAGGCTGAACGAGTCAAATAAAAGAATCACTATAGAATCTCTATGGAATCTGGATCCTGGTTAACAATTGCTATAAATATGATTTAAAACAACAACAACAACAACAACAACAACAACAACAACAATTTGGCTCAAGTGATACTTAACCCCTGCTAGCTTGTCACTTTAATGAAACAATTACGAGGCCTTGGAAACATGGTGCAAAAAATTCCAGCCATTTTTCATTTATGTTGGTTGTGTTAAAAAAAAAATACTCCTGGGGGAGAGTACATAAAATATGGAATGGGTGTGTATACACATGCACACACACTTATATAATTTTCCATATAATAGCCATGTATTTCCAATGATCCCACCAGGTGTTAGAATATATAAATCGTGTCCTCCCTAAAAGAGGGCACGTGTTGCGGGGAGACCTGGAGAATGACCTCCTGGTTGTGGGTGGGTCTATTGGATAGCCACAACACCCAATTGGTAGGTACCTCGTTGCTGGGTGTAATCTGGCCAATGGGTGCAGTCTAAATGGATCGAGGGACCTATATAATCCCTTGCACGTGTCCAGAGCTTTCTCTTTCAGCTCATGCAAATGGAACACCCGCCCAACTCTCCCTATATTTAGGGTAATTTTGCAATTGACCTTGCTATGCCATCGTGTGTCATCTGTCATTGGGACAAGGGCATGGCAGGAATTTTCCCCACTTGGCTGATTGGCTGTTGCCATTTGGGTTTCACCTGCTGCGTAGCAATTCATCACAACTTGTAAGGTTGCAGATAGGCACTGGTTCATGTGATAGGGATGGGAGAATAGTCTCGCCATCCCTATGTGAAAGGTATTCCGTTAAAGGAATCCAGGGACTCAACTTGGTTTGGTCAAACCCCAAGAGGGGGTTGTGCCCGTGCCTGAGTCCAGGGGAGCATCTGGGGGAGGGAACAGAGTCTGTTCCTGGGCTTTTCACCTACCTCAGGTGTTCACCCTTGGCTGACCTATGACAGAACTCTGGGTCAGCGCTACCTGCAAGGGTGTAGGGAGCTAGTTGAACCAGAGCCTATGCAACCACTCACTTTTCTGTAATCAATAAAGTTGTGGCTTAAATTCGGCCAAAAACCAAAACTAAAATTTGAGTCAAATGTGTCTTTATTTAGGGGGGAGGTCTCTGTACACACGCAAAATGTCTCTCTTCTCTATCAAGTTATCTAGAAATGGTTTTGAATGCTCTGTTAGCTTGATCTGAACTGGCAAACCCATGGAAATAACACCTAATACCTAAAAGAAGAGAGTTGGTTTTATAAAAACCAATTCGAATTCTTGAATTCTGCCATTTGAATTCTTGTTAGTTTTTGTTTTAATGAACTATGTTTTATATTCTATTTCTGAACTTCACTTATATGCTAGTTTATTGCTTAGCTGTCCTGTATATTTTTCTGTTTTATGGTTAGGTGGAGTTGGCTTTTTACTGGTTTGTGGAAGAAGCTGCTTTGTGGAGGAAGCTAGTAGAAATTCAGCCCCTCCCATACAATGCCATGAAAAATAATTATTGGTAAGTGCAATAGGTTTTCTATCTAGTTATCATTTTTGAAAAATGAATCTGATAAACTTGGTGTGACTGGCAGAGAACAAATCTTTTATCTCTTGAAATATAGGAAATATAATGTGCTGTTGTTCATTTTCTTCATTTTATCTTTGGGAAGTTTGCACAGTAGATTTCAAATGAATGCTAGACTCCAGGTGCTGATTTACAAAAGTGAAACTGTTGTAGATTTATTATATACCCAAAATGGACTGAATCAGTTTAATCATGTGGAACATATCAGGTCCTCATGCCCCAACAGACCTCACAAATGATCAGGAATAATGAGAGTACCATAGATTCCCTATCCCTAGTATATGCATTTATTAATCACCTTTCTGTAGAGCAGTATTATAAGAAATAGAACAATAAGACGCATATACCTTAATAAAATAGTATAAAACTGTGATGAGGAAAAGTTAAAAATGAAGAAGAAAAAAAACCAGCATAATTTCTTAAAATATCACCTGTCGCAAATCCCTAGCTTGCATTGGGAAACATATTCCCTGTTTTGTTATCATCAAAAAAATGTCATAATAACTGCAAGCACAAAATCCGGTACAAGAGGGCAAAGTGGTCCTCTGGCTCTTAAATGGATCAATGTGCCCCCATAGCAGCATCCCATATGTCACACCACCTGTCCTGCGCATTTGAACTCTGAAGCTTCCTTGATAAAGACGGAGATTGTGCTTGGGTTAATTTTTGGCGTTCTCAAGTCACCTCATTTTCATGACTCAGAGCTTCTGTGTAGAGATTATCAAATGTCAAATGCAAATATAAAATGGATCTGCACAGCGTAAAAGCCTCTTAACTGGCATTGAGCAGAATATTCCCTTTAAATGTTAATGAAACTGTTGTAATTACTCAAGCTACCAAAACAACTCAGGAGCCAGAGTTCACAGCTGTAGCCCATTACTTGTAAATTACTGGCACAGGCATTGTGTCAGTGGAGAGGCAGAGTTGTCTGAAGAAATTTCCTGAATATGCTTTGCTTTTAACCAAGTGGTAGAGGATATTAAAAAAAATGAATTAATTCGTTGGCATGTCACTGGATGGAAAGCTCCCCCACCCTTCAAAATAAGCCACTTTTTCCTCAATAAAGCCAACACAAAATTGCTGAATATGACAGGGAACTATGCAATCGATAGAGCATTTTAAGGCATACCTTTCTCATTGAGAGTGCACTCCTATGCGTGGTTGCTTGGAATTAAGTACCGTTGAACTATGTGGGACACTTTGGAATAAACATGCAAAATGTACTGAGGGTTGCACTGCATGCATTAGCCATCGAGCATTCTTGAGTCTATTTTTCCTCTTGTTGATGCTGTTCGAAATCAAGCGGATAGGACTTCAGGAGAAACTGCATAGTGTATTTTTTATTAGGTTTGCTCTTGCCCTTTGATGAACAGCCCCTGCGACACAGAAAAGAAAAATAGGTCACCGCATAAACTGGTTTATCAAGTCTGAGTCGGGAAGAAACATCCAAGCGCCATGTGAAAATACATGGGCAGTAAAGAAGACGTGATGTCTACATTAAGAAAACGTGTTGGCACCTTGATTCTTTGATCTGTGGACTGTGACAGGCTTGCAGGCAACCAGAGTTGTTCCCCTCCCCCCACCACTCCAGTATTTTAGTATGAAAAAAGAAAACAGCACAGAAAGCTCTCGGAATGAAATTCTATAATTTTGCGGAGCACTTCACAGGGTTAATGAATATAATGCTGTCACTCGCATGTTTGCCACAGACTGCCTATGGGAGGAGTTAAAGTCAGCATATAGGAAGATTGCGCGTGAACATATGCATGCGTTCCTCAGACATTTTAGACAGCTGGATTCAGCGGCTACATCTCAGAAGATCAGTCTTGGAGCTGAACATGGAATTGGCAAATCCTCTTATTTCACTTTCAGTTGACGTTGAAGGTAGCCAAGCCAAACTAGGACCTTTCTTTCATTTTCACAGAGGGAAGCTATTCTTCCAATCTATTCAACGTCAGGAATAAGCTTTCTCGAGCGGCCATGCTCCATTGCATTGGAAGTGTGCAAGCAGCAAGGTCTCAAGGAGACAGAATTTCTGCGCTGGGAAGAGCTGCAGATGTCATCAAGGGGGTTTACTTTTTTGTGCTTTTTTCCTTAAGCAAATCTACTTGAAGGAACTGGTGCAACATTTCTGTCAGCCTTAGATGATCCCCAACATGTTTATTTGTATAAGCAGCTCACATAGGTAATTTTGTCTGTTGTTCCTTTTGCTGTTTTGTTATTGCTTGAGTCACTCAGACAGTGTCGGAGAACATCTGTCTTTATGTTGCTTGATGCTGTATCGGCTTAGTCATCATAGCCCAATGTACCTTGTCTTTGAAAGCGGCTTATATCTTACATTAGGTATTTGAGAGGGCACTCTCTTCAGCACTAAGACTTTAAAATTTGCTCTGCATGGTGTACTAGTCTTGTCATTCCTATGACAGTCTTCCTTTTCCAGAGGGACTTCCCTCTGTTAGAATTAAGTGAATATGAAACCACTGAGTGTGCAGGACAGAAAAGTCCCTGGGAAAAAACCAAGGAAACATTTGTTTTCATTCTAATGCAGATATGGGCTTTTGACACAAAAATCACTCGGTACACATTTACTTTGACCATCACACAATGACATTAAAGCTGTACACCAAAATAAATCTGAATCCAAGCTATAAAAAAATGGGGAAATAATTGTTTCATAGTTAAGATACCAAATTAGATTTAGGAGATTCTGGTTCAGTTCCTTTGTCCAGCAGATGTAGCAGTAGATTGCAATTCTACAGCACTCCAGTGCATTGAAATTAGTAGCAGAATTCCCATTGCTTGCAGTGGGTGAAAACTGAGGCAATATTGAAAGGAAGGTTACAAGGAAGCTCCGTTGCAAGCAATAGCAGACTCCTTGTTGGGTTCAATAAATTAGAACTTCAGAGCAATGAACATTTGTAAGACAATCATGCTAAAATAATGGAGTCCATATTGGGGCTGTAGAAAGGGAAGTTAATGGAAATCATTGTTGGGAAAATTGCACATTTATTTATTCTACCATGACCAAGTGTCTAAGAGTATCCAAGCATCCACTTTCTATTCCAAATTACAAAGCTCAAAGGATAATGTTTGGGAAGAGAGAATTCATTGAAGCATACCACTCATACACATAGAACACTGAGATACCTTGCCAGACAGGGAAAGAAATGGTTGCTCTAAGGGGAAGGTGATTTTCCATCTGATTTATAGGAAAGTAAAACTGTAAAGCAATACAATTTTAAAAAATCATTTAAAAATATGCTATAAGGAAAACAATTCAACTCTCCCTGATTTGCATGATGAGTTCCATATTGATAAACTTGTGCAGTTCATTCTAGGTATATAGCAAATTTGCAACAGTTTCAGTTTTGTGAATCATCACCATAACTCAGACATTCATTTGAAATCTGTGATGATAACGAAGATAATGGAGAACAACATATTATAGTTCCTATATTTCAGGAAATAAAAGGATTGCTCTGCGCTAGCCATCCCAGTTTGCCGCATTCTATTCTTAAAAACAATCAGATTAAAAATACCCACTGGATTTACCAGTAATTTCATGTTATCATAGAGGAATGGCTGAGATTTTGCTGTATACAATATTCATAGCAAGATCTTCACATCGCTCTGAGTGACAAGTCTTTAAGTCACCCTTCTCATCCCCCAAGCTGCTCTAGAATAAAAGTTGGCATCAGACAAGCCATTCCTTCTTGGTTCTCTTAATACAAACACACTTAATAACTAGTGCAATGCAGTAGTTCGAGTGCTGCACATGGATATGGGAAACCCAGGAAACACACTGCATTGTCCCGTGCACATCAGTGCTGTCTGAACCTCTCTACTCCACAGCATTGTGGTTGGACCAGCTCTGACGGAAATACGGAATAAATTCAACTCATATCAGAAGAAAGAACTGTCTTGCAACACCTAACTGAAGTTGTCACAAGGGTAACCCATGCTTTTGAGAAAAAGGTATAAGGCTTCTTTTCTTTAGAAAGCTCTATCTTAGTGTTACAGACTAATGTGGTAAAGGTGCTTTTTAAAAAGCCAACAACTGTACCATGTTTCAGAGCTTTTGAAAGGTCAGAATTCCTGACCCTATTTATAATGTAGACATCGTAGGCATGTTAAGGCACCTGCTTGAAAACATAAATTCTCAAATTGTGGGTGGGGGCACAAGCATGCATCCAAGCCCTTCTCCTAACATGCTCCTGAGTGCTATCCCCCCCCCAACCCCAGTTCATGATCTCACCCATATTGCATGAAGAATATCTGCAGGGATTTCTACTTGCCTTCACTTGACACAAGTAATCTTCTCCATGCCACTGTGGACTTTGTTTTATCACATGGATGTTCTGCTTAGAAACCTTCACGAGTGTGGGAAGAACATATGGTATTATGTTGGGGGCACAACTCTTCCTCATCTATACTCTTTGAGTGTCTGAATACCCCTTATGAATCTAGAAATTCTCTTGACCAATATTTCTGTTTCAAGGGAGTTATAAATAATACCAGCAACTCTTCATTTGCATGCCTCTTATTCCATGCCAAATGAAGATATCTTGTGATCCTTGAGGCCTACTTATTATGTTGACCTTTAAGCCCGGGAGCTAGTTCCAATGCTATTTTTCTAGAAAAAGAGGTGCCGGAATTCACCACAAACACCTCCCTTGTTCTCTTATTATGGCAATGGCACCCACCCGAGAGGTGCTGGAACTGAGTTCCGGTGAGTTCATGCTAGGGGGAAAAACCCCTGGCTAATACTTCCATTTATATCCTTCTTCTTTTTATTACAGTCAATTGGTGTATATTAATTTTTAAATAAACAAACATCCATGAATCTCAATGTAACAACCTCCCCTAATATTATCCTTGTTACAACCCCAGTCTGAGAGATAATGACCAGCCCAAGGTTACTGAGTGAGCTTCACTGTTTAGTGGAGATTTCAATCTGGGTCTCCCCTATTCTTGTTTCATACTCTAGCCAGTACACAACTGTGGGTCACTGCATATCTATTTGGCTGGAGTTTCCACATTAATGCTGTCCCTCCCAGTTGGAGTGGGTAAGCACTGGTAGGAAGTGCAAACTCATTTCTGTTTTTCAGTGGATTTCCTGCTGTTCTTTCCTCTTCTAATGAGCAACTGCAGTTTCCAACAGCCTAAGCCATTATTTTCTATCCTCCACAAAAACAATTTATATTTAAAATGTTATAATTAGATTAGAGCTGTCTTTATTGCAGCATCTGTAGGAAAATGAGAGTATGTTTCTTTGGACAAGTGATCAGGCTATTTAGCTTTATTTAATCTGGAGCAGTCCGCTGGGATACTCAAATTTAATTTTATCTTTCAATGCACTATGAATTCATATTCTACATCTTTAGGTCAAAAAATTCATGGCTCTGTCATTGAAAACATTGTAATCTCACTTCTAGCATTGTGAATAAACCACTATATGCATAAAAGTGTCCCCTGTGTATAGGGACATGCTTATGCAGGTTATGTATGCATGGCTATGAATATCAATGGGCTTCTGTTGGGGGTATGAGACTGTGTGATTCATTTATAGATTTATATATGCACATTAGTTTGTACCAGTCTGTTTTCATGTGTGGCAACGTCAAAACTGGGTAGCTCTAATACATTGCTTTACATGATTCAACTGGCTTTGCACAATATTTTACATTGCATTTCATACAGCTTTCCTTCAAAACAACTGCTATTTTATTGGGGGGGGGGCGTTTAGAAACTACAGTTTTGCTATTTTATGCTTAAAGCTTTCTCATAGTTTCCCCAACTGCTAGAAAGAAGTGGTGCATTATAGGTGCTCCAAGACAAAATATTTGCTTTATATCTGTGTGATTTTAAAATTCTGATACGTTTCAGATTTGCCCTTCACTCTCTGTACTTGATTCTTTAATTCAGGTTCTGAGCCACTCCATACAAAATGAAGTTCTGTTTTCCCCCATTCACAACACTGGGGAATCTAAAAAGCATCTACCCCCCCCCCCCTTTTAGCCAAAGTGGATGAAATCTTTAGGCAGAGGACCAACATCCAAATGGATTAAGCCTGTCAAATCGAAGGCAAATAGGTCCAGGGGCTTTTGAGGAGAGGGAGAGGAACTGCTTTCCGCCATAGTTCCTTATGGTGGTGATGTAGCTGGGGTTAGTCTCTTCTACTGTTTTACCTTAGAATAAGTAAAAGATGGCCAATAGTATGTAGTTTTCTTTGTACATTAAAAAAATAAATGTTGGCACCTTACACTAGCCTTTCTTTTCTAGAGCTTGTGTATGTGTTCTGACAGGCATTACAGGCATCTGAAAGACCTCACAACATGAAGCTGACTTGAACACAGCCTACAGAGTGCTGGGTCGGTTGGTTAAATCGGAGCAATCGGATGTTGGTTAAATCGGAGCAATGTAGGATTCTTTAATAACTTAAATGACGCTTTTAAGTTTGGGGTTTGCTTGTTTGTTTTTAAGTCCGCCTATACTGTGGTTAATTTTTTTAACGCTAGAGCCATTAATGCTTTCTAGGCAATAGTCTCACTTCTTCAGAAGCCAATGGACCTAGAGAAACATAGAGATATACAGGAATTATAGAGCTATACATCATAGAAAAGGACAGAAACAGGGGGTAGGTATTGATATTTCACTTCAACTCAGGAGGGGGGAATTGCCCTGAATCACCCTGATTTGCTTCATGATCTATCCCCACAGAGAGCCATTGCACACCCACAAAAATAACAGTCTTGATTGCACTGCCCCTTATAATAATGTTTTAAATGTGTTTTGTGGCACGTTGATTAGTTAACTTATGAATAGTTCAAAGAAGGGCTGTGGCTCATTGCTACAGCACCTGCCTTGCATGCAGGAGGTCCCTGGTTTAATCCCTGTTATCTCCCGATAAGGCTTGGAAAGACTCCCTGTTTGAAACCCTGGAGAGCCAGTGCCAGGCATTGTACACATTGTAGTGCTAGATAGACCAACGACCCAACCTGGTCTAAGGCATCTAGCTCCCTTTGTTCCTAGTTTGTTTTATCACAAAATGCCACAAGTAGGAGGCAACCTGCTTTTTCATATGTTGTGTTGGAAATGGGAAAAGCAAGGTGGAAAAATCAGATAAAAGCTGAACAGGAGAAAAGGTGCAAGACCTTGTAACAGTCCTATAGTAAATATCATCTAATCTCATGCTGTGAGATCATGCTGCGATGACAGCAGTCACGAAATTAAAAGACGCCTGCTCCTTGGGAGAAAGGCGATGGCAAACCTAGACAGCATCTTAAAAAGCAGAGGCATCACCTTACCAACAAAGGTCCGTATAGTTAAAGCCATGGTTTTTCCGGTAGTGATGTATGGAAGTGAGAGCTGGACCATAAAAAAGGCTGATCGCCGAAGAATTGATGCTTTTGAATTATGGTGCTGGAGGAGACTCTTGAGAGTCCCATGGACTGCAAGAAGATCAAACGCATTCATTCTTAAGGAAATTAGCCCTGAGTGCTCACTGGAAGGACAGGTCGTGAAGCTGAGGCTCCAATACTTTGGCCACCTCATGAGAAGAAAAGACTCCCTGGAAAAGACCCTGATGTTGGGAAAGATGGAGGGCACAAGGAGAAGGGGACGACAGAGGACGAGATGGTTGGACAGTGTTTTCGAAGCTACAAACATGAGTCTGACCAAACTGCAGGAGGCAGTGGAAGACAGGAGTGCCTGGCGTGCTCTGGTCCATGGGGTCACAAAGAGTCGGACACGACTAAACGACTAAACAACAACAATCTCATGCTGTACTGAAACCTGTCTTCCAATTCATCAGAAGTATTGTTCTCAATAAAAGAGTCTCCCATTTTCCTGCTTCGCTTGAAGGGCACTTTTAGGATTTCTTTAGAATTCCTAAGCACTGTTTATTTTCCTAATCAGCAACGAAAGAAGGAGGTTGTTGTCTGCAAAATGTTATGCCATTTTGCAATAAAGGCTGATCAAAAGTTCATCTTAAAGATCCAGTGCATTTCTCTTTATCCTAGAAGACTAACACCATTTTCAACACACACACATATATAGAGGGAATACTTGCTATAATACTGTGATTTCATTCTTTTATAGATTCTTTTAAATAGAATTTTATAAGTCCTTTTCCTGATGAAGAGACCATCTTGAAACATGTTATAGTCACTCTTAAGTCATTTACAATACATGCAGATTAGGGGTGTCTGATATTATCCCTTTAAACCATCCCAGCTTTTCCATCCCTTTGGATGGAAATAAAAAATAGAATTATGGTATGAAAGAAGGCACCTGTTGAAGATCCATTTGTTTGCTGCCAGGCTGTTAGAAATGGAGCATCCTACTGCAGGCCCATGCAGAGATTGTCTGAGGCCCAGGGCAGGAGTCTTTTTAGGATAAAGTTATAAACTAAAACAAAAAAAGCAGGTCCCTGGCAGGACTCCCAGACCAGCTTAGCCCTTCAAGATCCGGGGCACATGCACACAGCTGTGACAAGCTGCAACATTTGCCTTTCTGAAACCCTGGCAAGCCACACGCAATCAGCTTAGCAGGGGCAGACTTTGGTAATATGGCTCCCTGAATGAGGACAAAATTTGGTGCCCCCCCAAACCTTGAGTAGATGCCCATATAAATATAGGTGGTATCATCATCATTTTGCACCCCCTCGGCTCAGCACCCTGTGAAAGGGAACCACCCACACCACTCTAAATCCAGCACTGAGCTTAGTCTAGATGTACCAATGATCAGACTCAGACTTTCTTGTGCCCTGTTGCTGCTTTTTTAAAAGTTTAAAAACGTTTCAATTGTCCATCATTTCCCTTGGTTCAGAACTCCCTGTTGAAAACTGAAATCTGGCTTCCAAATGGGTCTCAGTGAACACCCTTAAATAATCATGCAAATGTGATAGCAAAAAGTGTAGCAGAAGAGTTGAAATATTTAGCATGCTTACATTGACATTCCGAATGCATTTTTGCTGCCTTTGCAGCACCGCAAACAGTTGCTCGGAAATTGTTTATGCGCAATAAAAACAAAATAATTCTTGAAATGACTCCTTCTCACAAAACAGTTTTAAAACAGGTGATAATGACTTGCAACTCATGCCCTAAATAAAAATGTGGATGTATAATAATTCCTTGTGGAAGTACTTTCTTTTTTTAAGAAGTTAAGTAAAGAGAGATTTCAGTGGTTCTTTTCTCATTCAAACTGGTCCCATGCTCCAGTGATTTGCTGCAGAAATAAATATTAGTCAGCTTAAGGATCCCAGTATTGAAACAACCCTAATCGAAATGTGGAAGTGGTGCAGTCAAGATTGTTGCCAGTGCAGCAAGGATCATGGGAAGTTGGTGCACCCCTCAGGAGCTGAGGTTTCCTTAGCAAACGACAGAGATGACTGACATGCTGTGTTAGCTTCAGAGGAGCAACTGCAAACACACTTGGATGAATTTCACCCAAGTTTTATTCAGAGCAGACCCACTGAAATTAACGGACTTAATGTAATCACATTAATTAATTTCAGTGGGTCTCTTTCAAGTACAACTTTTACAAGTGCCAATTAATGTTGGTTTCACATTTGCAAGAAACGTGTCCTTTAGTGTGGCAGCACCTACATTTTAGAACTCCCTACCCCTTTGATATTATGCAGGTGTTTTCACTGTGTTGTTTTCTGTACCTGGTTTTGTTCCAGCAAGCCTACTGAAGTGTTTAACTTTAAAATATGTAGTCATGATATGTGGTTTTCATAAGTATATGTGTTTTAGAATTACAATTATATATATTTTAATTTATGAAACTCATGTTTAATATTTGTTTTTATTTTAATGACTTTTTAGATGTTTTAGTAAGTAGTGTATAAGTAAACATAATTACTGGCATCTCTAACAGACCAAGTGTTCTTCACCAGAATTTGTAGAATATGGGTGTTTCAATATGTTCACTTCCCGTACCCCTACCTGGGTGGTAGCCAACACTTGCAAATGGTCTCAACTTGACATGTCTTCTACTCAACAGTTGGCCACACACAGCCAGGTGTAGCAAGAGAAGTATCTGTGCCCTCATCTGGCTTAGGTGCAATGTTTTGGGGAACATGTCCTTGGATGGCAAATGACGTGCAGTTCCTTTGTGACCTTTGACATCAGCCATGAAGGATGAGGGGAAAATATATACAAGGATGATGTTATGTAAGAATATGACCAAAAGAATAGGAGTGAATAAAGTGCCCCAGTGTGAGCATAGCTGGGACAACCTGACCTCTGTGTTCACTTTCTGTATGTTGATACATGATATAAACTACTTTGAGAAGACTTGTCTTGAAAAACAGTATAGCTGTGTATTGAATAAATTCTTCTTCCCTGCACTGCCAGCAAAAGTTCAGAGGTTAATCTGGCAAATTGAAGAGAGCAGACAGGGACGGGGCTCAAGTCAGGTAATAGATTTGGGACCCCTGCAAAAAGAAATGTCCTTTTCAGAAGCTACACAATTAACAATCTCTGCATTAGAAGTAAAGGACAGGGCTGTGTTTGCTAGCCCAGTCTCACCACCCCGTGTGTTTGAGAGAAACTCTGTTGTAAATGCCCCACTTTCCCCCCTCCACGATTGTTGATGGCATGGACTAAGCCTAATTTCCATTTGGTTCAAAGAACACTCAGAAGACTTGCTTATGGTTATCATATAAACTTCTGCAATTTTCTGTAGTTTTAAAATGTATTATTTAGAACTGGACCTCTGCCGCTTATTATTGTTATTTTTCTCCTAATGTATTATGTTTTATTGCATGGTTACCCTTTCCTTCCTGTTCTTTGCCCAGTTTCCTATCCATCACCCAATTTTAGCTGTGCCCTTGCTAGTAATCGAGGATATGGAAGTCTGCCAAGTGCCTCTTGAAAAAAATATGAAGGTTATTATAGCCACCGAATTCCACTTATCTGTCATTTCATGGATATATCTTCAAAAGATTCCAGAGAGTTGTTAAAGCTTGACCTCCCTTGGCTGGAAGAGATTGTCGTTTACCTGATATGCTTCTACAGCCCTCCCTCAGGGACTGTGTCTCCCATTTGTGTTAAATGCACTGGCCTCCAGCACCTTTGTTTACCTCTTGAGCCTCCTATACAAAGCAACACAGCCATATTTTCTCATTGTATGTGTGCGTGCTTTCAGAACAATCTTCAGGAATCAAGAGAATTTAATGCCACTTACCTATTAATTGGATCCATTCAGCTACAATAGCAGAAGTGAAAACTACCTGGGTTTTTTTTTTTTTTTTTTTAGTCTTCGATGCTATTATGGTAGAGCTCTGCAGGTGCAAAACCATGACCCGCTGCTTTTTGCCTGTCACCAGACACCTCAAGATGGCAATCAGTGCCGCAAAGGATACATCAACGCCACTATGCTGATAACAGCCACCCTTGGCAGATGTATTGTTGCACTGTCAGACAAAGCTGTCTCATGACATGGAAAGGAAAGTGCATTGGGAAGGTGGTAGGTTAGAACTGCCTAAAAGGCCCTTGTTTATCCTGAGAGATAAATATTTGACTGCTAAGATTTGTGAGAAATGAGGGGAAAGGGGGGGTGTGGTGTGTGTGTGTGTGTGTGTGAGAGAGAGAGAGAGAGAGAGAGAGAGAGAGAATTGACTGAGAACTGTACAATTCAAGCCTCTGTGAGGCCACATGCCCAATGCTTACCACTGAAAGAGTTTAGCTTTTAACAGCCTACACCAAGTAGTTTATGTCTTCCAGTCCCTTTCCAACCCAGTTCAAAGTGTTTCTTTTGACCTTTAAAGTTTCCTCCAGAAGACCACTTTATTGAGTGTTTGTCCTGATTTCCTTGTGCAATGCTTAAGTGGAGACAAGGAAGAAGATGGCCGACATAGCAAGCTGTGTCATGAATAAGAGGGAGTGAGCAATGGGACCGTCAGATGTGGAGTAGAAAAGTGTGTAAAGGCAAAGCAGTGGTGGTGCTACTCCTAGTGGTTTGTGTGTTTGCTGTCCCATCAACCCACAGGTTCTACTGAAGTGGGCATTTAAGTAGCATTTGTCCCAGACTGAACTGAAGGTGGGGGTAGGAAGAGAATCAAGAGAGAAGAACGATTCCCACAACGTTTCCTTTGAGATTCCGTTCTGGGTGTCTGCATAGGGAGGAGGAGTAAGAAGGATTCTTTCACCCTTAGTGAACCATAAAGATAGGAGAGAGCAAGAGGCAAAGCAGAACAGAGAGCAGTGTAGCACACTCAGGAGCACCAATTGACAGGAGAGATGTGTGGCTTGGGAGCACTGCAGGCCAGGCCCCATGGTCACTGCAGGCCAGGCTCAGAGATGACACCCAGGATGGTCCGCATCCACCGCACCACCCTTCCCACGTCACCACGCGTTGCTGCTGGCTCCCACAGTTGGAGGCAGCAATGATTCTGAATACCAGTTGCTGGAAACCATAGGAGTGGAGAGAGCCCTTGAGCTCAAATCCTTGTTGTGAATTTTTCACAGGCATCTGGTTGGCCACTGTGATCCAGCAGCCTCTTCTTATGTTTTTACATTCCCACTTGTCTTTTATATTGTCCCTTCTATATCTGTTCTATTGGTATAGTTTTTTTTATTGTGATCTACTACCTAGAACAGGGTTGTGGGTGGCGCTGTGGGTTAAACCACAGAGCCTAGGACTTGCTGATCAGAAGGTTGGCGGTTCGAATCCCTGCAATGAGGTGAGCTCCCGTTGCTCGGTCCCTGCTCCTGCCAACCTAGCAGTTTGAAAGCACGTCAAAGTGCAAGTAGATAAATAGGTACCACTCCGGCGGGAAGGTAAACGGCGTTTCCATACGCTGCTCTGGTTCGCCAGAAGCGGCTTAGTCATGCTGGCCACATGACCCGGAAGCTGTACGCCGGCTCCCTCAGCCAATAAAGCGAGATGAGCGCCGCAACCCCAGAGTCGGCCACGACTGGACCTAATGGTCAGGGGTCCTTTACCTTTACTACCTAGAACAATGCTACACTTTCTACTGAAAAATGAAGACAATGCTCATTTTGTGATGCTGGGTGTAGTTTATTGCAATAATATTTATATATTATATGAATAGCATTTCAATTTCTTTTTTGGATTGTGTTGTCGAGCTATGCTTTCTCTTGCTCATTGAGTCTTCTGCTTTGATGTGGCCTATGATATAAAACAAAATAACTCTGAAGGTGAACTCAAATTTAATGACCTTTGGAATGTTGGCTAAACCACTGGAAGAAGAGAGAAGGGTTTGGGACAATGGAGGACACTTGGACAAATGCATTGCTTAGAATTGTTTAAGCCCATAACTTCCAAACAAAGAGATGAAAAGCAGCACAGACATGTGTTCCATTCTCTTGCCAGCTCAATATATTTGATGCAATTGCAACCAAGGTCATGAAGATAATTTTGCTCTGATTGCTATGAGTGAATGTGAACTATTTACCACCAACTGAACATAGTCACCTGGGGAAGAAATTAATGTGGGTTGGAGGCTGAAAGGGAAATTGTTGGTCAATCAAAAAGGCTGCTGTGAAGAGTGTATCACTAAATGCCTGTTGCTTGGTCTTATCAGCAAAGATGCAGTGATCTGCCTTTTAGAAGACATTGAACACTGGGAAGTTTACTAATTAGGTGTGTGTGATGCCTGAAAAGTGGACAGAATAGAGACCATTGTTCTAATACATATATATGAATTTTTTTCCTCTTTTAGATCCCAGGAGTTCCGGGCAGATTGCAGCATACAATTTTATCTTCAAAAGAGCTTTATAGGTTTTGTTCAGTTCACTGATGGTGATTTGCCAAAGGCAATCAAGTTTGTGGCTGAGCAAGAATGTAAATATGGACAGGGGGACAGGGGGAGACTTGTCCCTGCGGTGGCACAGTGGATTAAGACATTTTAAGAAGTCAGAGCTACCTCAGAGCTATTTTATAGACATCTACTCAGAAGGAGTGATTTTCAGAGGGATAGCCCTTAGGGATGGGAGAGAAATTAGATTACTTAATTTGCATACTTGAACCAATGCACGGACCATAACACAACTACCCTTGAAAATGCACTAACCTGTGTGCACAAAATGCATATACAGTGGTACCTCAGGTTAAGAACTTAATTCGTTCCGGAGGTCCATTCTTAACCTGAAACTGTTCTTAACCTGAGGTACCACTTTAGCTAATGGGGCCTCCTGCTGTCGCTCCACCGCCGCCTGATTTCTGTTCTCATCCTGAAGCAAAGTTCTTAACCTGAGGTACTATGTCTGGGTTAGCAGTCTGTATCCTGAAGCATCTGTAACCTGAAGCGTCTGTAACCCAAGGTACCACTGTAGTTAAAGGAAAGTGTACATAAAAATTATGCATTAGTGAAAATGGCATTGCAGATGCATTATATTAGAGGAAATTGATTGCAAAAATGTGGATGTTAGTCAAAGCTGCACACAAAAATATGTTTAATGGAGAGAGAGAGAGAGAGAGAGAGAGAGAGATTCACAGATTGCTGCAAAACTGTGGAGACTTTAATTCAAGACTGGAAAAATGATAAACCAAGCGAAACTAAAATGGGAAATTTTGTCCATCTCAAGTAGCCATGTCAATTCATTGTAGGAGAGGTGTCGCAAGACTCTTTCTTGAGAAGTAAGTCCCACTTATTTCAATTGGACTTAGTGCCAGGTAAGTTAGTTTGGAACTGCAGCCACCATTAGTTATTAGGAATTAGAGCCTACATATTTTGAGCATGACCTTTTTTTAGGGCAGAATCAATAACAACATGTGTCTATGTGTTTTCTGAACAAGTGCTGGTACCTATAATTCTTAGTCAATACCAGCATACTGTTCGGATTCTAAAACAAGATGTCTCATGTTTGACCTTTAAATTAATGAATTTAAATGTGTGGTGTGAATGTGGCCCTACAGTTATGCTGGGCCTTTCCCCCTTATTCCTTTCCTTTATTCCTTCTACTTTATTTTATTTATCTCTGCTGGCTATAGACTATATGATCTGATGTGAGGATTTTTCTTTAGATGTTAGCAGGACTGTAAATGCCATTGACATTGTGTGTCCTGAGTCTGTTTATTTTTGCTTAAGACTGCTCATCGTTCAGTATTTGACATTGCAGGTTCCTGTGGCAGGCGGTGTGGAGACTTTTGAAATAGGCTATCCTACTGTTTTTGTAAAGCTCTGGAAATAATTTCAGAGAAATCACACACGCAAGTGATCTTATTGCTCTTTCTTATGCTTGTTTTGCCTCTGTGCATGTGTGTGTTTTAAGGCATTCTCTGTGATGGGTTTAAATGGTCCCAAACTGTTTTCTCTGAAAGCTTTGTCAATGAGACCCATTACCAAACATTTTCAGAGGATGAATCATTCACAACTGTAAATGGAATTCAATGAGATAAAATTCTTCCCTGCAAAATAACCTTCCTTACAAATACGCCCTTACCCGTGAAAACATAAGAGTTGTCGTGCTGGGTCAGATCATTAATCCATCTATCTCAGTCTTTTCTCTGCCCGTAATGGCCTGATGGATGCTCCAGAAAAATCCCCTAGTAAAACATGACAATATCCATTAACTGTCCCAGTGTCCAGAAGCCATCAATGAGAGGCACACAGTTTCTCAACATGAAGATGGATCCTGTAGCAATCATTTAACTTTTATTGATTAGTTATTGAATAGTTAGTTAATCACATCAATGTGGGCTGAAAGAGAACTGTGATAACCATTTCCCAGACACCCTGGGTCTTTACTGCTTGGGGAAGGAATATATGGTCCACGAAAAAAGTGCACTCCTCTCGTGCACCCTCCCTTTCCTCACTTAAATAACTTACTGCCACCAGATAAAGCGGAGATCATTTCTACAAGGCTTTTATCAATCAGTGTAAATCACCTTCACTGAATGACCTGAAACCCCTCAAAGTAGTGTGTTTTTATGGCTCTAAGCATGTGTTCAGATAAGTAGAGACCACAACAAGCTTATGAAATCAGAACAAAAGTTTTCAAAAACAAATATACACACTTTTAAGAAAAAGATATGCAAACATTACAGCAAGAACTGACAGGGAAGATAGGCAGCAGGCAAGAAAAATATGCATTCCCATATAATTCACAACAATCCATAAAACAAAACTGTCCTGGACAGTAAAGTCTAATCCCTACACCCACACACCCACACACACACCAGCATTCCTATTTAAAGATCAGGCAAAATAAAACTTGTGTATCAATGATGGCTATTGCCTGCTGAAGGACTTTTCTTTTACAGATCTGATTCACTTTTGTATGTAAGAGCAAGCTGCACTGCCATTGCAAGGGAAGATATTCCATTTCAACAGATTGTCACTGCTCTCCACGTTAATAGTACTGGCAGTTGCTTCAAGTAACCCAGAAGAATTGATAAAAATGAGAAACTGTCTACAGCTCAGCTGAACAGCAGGGCTAGCCATTCCATGGCACAAGGTGAAGCCGGCACACCATGATGAGAGGACAGATGAATGCAGCAATTGGTTCTGAATGGCACAGCAAAACGTTTTGAATTGTTGGCCCTGGCTGGGGCAGGGGAGGGAGTCATATGCATTGGTTTCTTTGGAGCAACATGTGGAGAAGTGTCAATTTCTAAGCCATGCTTTGGTTCATGTATTGGTTCAAGAGGTATGAATTATGTAGGGCTACATTAAAATGCAAACTGATACCTGCACTGGTCTTCTAAGAGGTTCACAGTTTGGATGAGTGCTAAAGACCAAAAGGCATTTCCAGTTGGGCGGGTCAACTTGTTTTCCAGAATTTTAGAGACCCAAGTGTTGCGACAGACAAGTGTGAAATGTTCACATAGTTTGTATGAGCAATGCCTTCTTCATATGGTGAAGGTAAAAGGTCACAATCCCCCTTCTACAATGCATCAACGCTAATGTGCATGTAGGTCTCATTCATAAAATCTTCCTTTTTTTCCTGAGGATTTTCAGTCTATATTTCAAGCGTGCCTCCAAGACATCTAGGGTTGACAGGCATAAGACAGATGTCAAAGAAAAGAGAGAGTGAGAATGAGAGAGACAACATTCCAAAATTCAGGTCTAGTGTCTCCACTGCAGTGCTGTTGGTTGTGCTATTATGTTTCAATAATTTCATTCTTCAGTTTTGCAGGAATTACATATTACTCAGGAGACTAACTCACAGGCTGAGAAACCTCAGGCTATAGGGAAAGTGGGGAAATGGATTCATGAATCATTCCCTTTGACTGGCCTTCTTATGGATCAGTAGCTGATTAGAGAACAGGAAGAAAAGGAAATGGAATAAATGACAGTCCTTGCAGTGGAGGGAAATAAAAAGTGGGATCTCTTAAGGATTTGTACTGCGTCCAGTGCTATTTAATTTAGTCATAAATGACCTAGTCAGGAGTGAGCAGTGAGTAAGCCAAATTTGTGGGTTGTAGCAAATCAGAATAGTAAAACTCACAGTGACTTCAAAGAGTTTCACAAGAATCTCTCCAAATTGGTATACACATTACCTGACAGTAAATCCCATTGAATCCAATGTCTGAGTAAACATTCATAGAACTCTGATGTAAGTGAAAAACACTACACAATGGGACATTTTGTTTATTGTTTGTTTAAAAATGCAGCTTTACATACATTTATGGTGCCTGAACGGACTGTATCTAACCTGGAAAGATATCTTGGAACTAAGAACTTCAACAAGAGCATACAGCTGGTTTTGTTTTGTTTTGTTTTGGGAAGGTAAGCAAATTCCATGGGAACAAGATTGAACATAAAACAGCCAGGATCCTTAACATCTGTATATAATTCTATTCTGCAGCCTCATTTGCAATAAAGTATATATAGTAAAGATACAGGAGGGCATTGAAATGGATATTAAGTTGGACTCCCATCAGTCCCAGCCAGCATGTCCAATGGTCAGGAATTTTGGGAAGTGGATTTCCTTTTCTATAAAGAAAGACTAGAGTGACTGGCCCTTTTTTTAAAGTTTTGAGAAATGGATAGCTCTGTCAGTGGCAATGAGCGCATTTTGCTCTGAGGCATTATGTCAGGCTGGGCAAACTGTGGCTTACCAGATATTGGTAGACTACACCTCTCATCATCCCTAATCATCGACCATCCTGGCTGGGCCTGATGGTAGTTGGGAGTCCACCAATACCTGGGGATGTGCAGATTTCCCAACCCCACATTATGCTTCCGACTACTAGAGGTTAAACAACAGGAGGAAGCTTTGATAATTCCATGCCCGGGTTTTGCATTTTCCAGAAGTATCTGGATAGCCATGTTGTGAAGAGGATGTTGGACATACAGAAGCAAGCCACACTGTAAAAACAACTGACAATATCATTGAACAAGATGGCCAGAGGGGTGACTTGGAACAAGGCAGCTTCCTATGTCCCCCTCACAGCCTGGCATAAGGGGTTTTTGGACTGCAGCTAAGACTGCAGCCGTGCCCAGTTTTTAGAGGGGCTATAGCTCAGAGGTAAAGCATCTGCTCTGCACACAGAAGGCCCCCGGTTACAACATCTCCAGGTAGGACTAGGAGAAATACTCTTGCCTGAAACCTGAGAGAGCCACTGCCGGCCAGTGTTGAATATACAGAGCCAGATGGACCAGTGGTTTGACTCAGCGTAAGGCAGCTTCCTGCATTCCTATATGATGGTGTCTCCACCATGGGTCTTCCGCACATGCCCACTTACACTAGTGGCCAAAATTGTGGAAACCTTTTGGAAAAACTGTATTTCTGAGGTTTAATGGCTCATAACACCACTTATTTTGGGGAGTAATACCATAAAACTAGATATCAATGGAAGGATAATTTAAGGAAGAATGTAACACAATGAAGTTTGTTCCATCATCTGTATTCTATCAAACGTTATAGCCAAATAACCAGAAAAAGGAAACACAGCTTGCTTAGGTTGATATGCAGTAGCTTTCCCTCATTTGAATGTAGCCAATGAGCAGGAGTGTTTAGAGAGCCAATCAGGTGTTATGAGCCATCAAACCTTTGGAAACACACTTTTTCCAAAAGGTTTCCACAATTCTGGCCACTAGTGTAGGATTTTTCAGTAAGCACATGTCCCACCTTCTAGTAATGTAATGAAGGTGCCTTTTCTCTCCCCCCCCCCATGTCTTTTTTTGGCACAGCACACACACACTACAGGAATATACTTCGAGTGTTCTTCATTTGGCAGAGATAATTAGTTTCAGTTACTTTAACAGAGCAACTCCTTGCCTTCAAAGAGGATATTATATTTGCCTAATTGCATTTGAGTGCTAAACATTGTAAAGGATAATGTTTCCTGAGAATGGCTTTTCTCTTGTCTCTTTACCTAGTAGGAAGCTCCCTGCCTACAAGAAGGGTCGATCGAAATTGGCTATTAATTTGAATAAATCATCAAAAACGCACGTGCCATGGAGCGCAGAGAGCTCCTTCATCCAGTTGATATCCTTATCGCAGGTCTTAAATGAGCACAGAAGGAAAGCTGCTGACTCCTCAATTATGTTATAAACCAGTCTAGATTGAACTGAGCTGTAGCAGACATAGGAGAATAGGAAGCTTTCTTATACTGAATCAAGAGTCTTGGTATATCTAGCTCAGTATTTTATACACTGACCAGCTTTCCAGGGTTGCAAATGCGGAGTCCCTCCTAGCCCTATCTAGAGATAACTGGGGATTGAACCAGGCCCATCTGCAAGGCCCAGGTTCCCTACTGCTAACTTTGGTGAACAGACAGCTTTTACGCTGGGTGCCAGCCCCTTGACTCACTCTAGGCTCCACCCCCATCTCCTGATGTCAGCCCCCTTTTTTTCCTTGGAAGAACTGACATCTCTTCTTTTTAAAGAAGTGTGATCCATATCCACAAGAAAATCCATATATGATCTGCCGTTGAAACATTCAACGATTATTTCTCCTTGTGATTCCGGCCTGCGGCTGCAGAAACTCTAATTTCTTCTCCCTTTCTGAGCAGAATGTGACATAGAGAATGCCCTAGCGTGCCTCGCTTTTTGTCTGTGTATCTCTCTTCGAAGGAGTCAATGGTGTGCCAGCAACTAGCCCTTCGCTTACAGAAAGGAAACCCAGGGACAAAAGCAGGCATAACCAATTTTTTAAAGAGAATTACATGTGGGTAACAGTAGAACATAAGTAGAAAACGGAAGGGTTCAATCCCTGACATCTTCAGGAAGTGCTGGGAATGACCCCTGTCTGAAACTTTGAAAGGTCACTGCCATTCATTGCAGACAATGCTGAGCTTTTGTAGACAATATTGAGGACCTTGGTGTAAGCCAGCTTCCTAACAGCTTGTGCAATCCAAATATGTGAAATGCCTGAAAAAGAAAGCATACTGCTGTGTCTATTGCCTTTTCAACGATTGCTGAATACCTTCCTTTTTCCCCAACAAGCCTTTTAAGTTGAGATCTTGATCCCAGTTCTGTATATGCATTGAATTTGTAATTATTTCTACATATGGAATTGTTTTCAATTGTTTATATAGATGGAAGTGGTGTTTTTTTATAAACAGAATTGTTTCTAATTGATTTTATTGTTGATGTGTGTTTTTCTGGGAAATTGTTTAGAGGTATTTTATGGGAAGCGATTCATTGATGGAGCAAAATAAATAAATAAATGCATCCTGAATAAATTAGAGAGCCAAGCTTTCTGCCTTCTGCGGGGCATTTACTGGAAGAGCAGCACCATCGCTAGCTCACCCCCCCACCCCTTTTAACTTTGTATCAGACTTAATTACAGAAGACTTCTCATTGGCTTTGCTTAGACACTTGCATTTAGGCTGATTCCTTCTCCTGGAGCCAGACTACCAATACAGTGTAGAGCCTTCCGTTTAATTTTTTAGCTAAGCAAACATGAAAACAGTAGATGAAACTGATGGAGAGCTTAATTGTATCAATCCATCAAGTTCTAAATTTGCTTCCTTTCAAAATTTGTCTTAAAATCCAAGTGCCGTGATGGCAAGACACCAAGTTTAAAATTCTCCAACTGTCAAATGCTGTTTTACTAATTATCTGGCTTCCAAGGCAATCATACAACCGTAATCATTCACCTCATGCCTGGAAACATAAGTCTTGTTCTTTTGATGAATATTTATAAGACAGTGTAAAGCAGTCTACTTTCTTTTCCCTTTAGGCAAGACAATTTGGAGTTCATCAATATGTATTACCAAGGACTTTTATAAAAGGCACTTCAAAAGAAATTCATCAGGCATTCCTTTTGTCTTGATTTCTGTTAGACTGATACTTCCTTTTGACAAGTATCAATAAATTATCCTCTGATGGCCAGAAACTTGATGTCTTATTCAGAAACTTCCTCACACAGCATGATTTGGTGTTAAGTTTCCCAAGGAATTATTAGCATCTGTCCAATAATTTAAAGGCAGAGAAGGCAATGCAGAAATTATGAAACAGTAGAACTAGTATTTCTGCTGTCTGTGGGTGCTGTGCATTGTTTTCAGAGAATTAAGTCATTGCCCCCCCCCCATGATTATGTATTTCCGTGCCCTATAAACCTTGCTACATTTTTGCAATTGAGAATAATTGGGATTCCAGAGGAAAAATAAATATAACTTGGAGGCTGCCAAACCCAAAATGAACACTAAGCAAATTAAAAGTAGATTAATGCAGGTACACATTGTGTGGAATGATAAACCGCTTTTGTTCCAAAGGGTCTTGTCTACCTTCAGTCTCTGGTACTTCAAAGGACTTCCATCTTCTGGTCTAAAAGGATGTAGGCTTTAAAGGGTTATAGAATAAATTGCACAGAGAGAGAGGAAGGAGAGAGAGAGAAACTAATACATATATATGTGTGTGTGTATCTTACCATATTCGTTTTTTTACCTGCATTTGCCAGATATGCATGCACAAATGATCTTTTAAAGAGATAAATGAGAAAGAAGACAGGTGTCACAATCAATATCGGCTACCATACCTGTAAAAACAAAGAATTGCCCGGAGAAAAAGAAGAAAATAAATGCCTGGTCCACATCATACTGTGACTGGAACAACCTGGCAAATGGTACACCATATCACCCTTCCACTCCCACCCTAGTTAGGATTCCTCTACAAGTTAATTTTGGATGGGATAGAAAAGATTCTTTTCACATAGATGGGTTTGTCTGTATCCTGCCTTTCCAAGGAAGCTAAAGATAGGAAGATGATGTACAATATCAGCAGAAAAATTGGGGGGGGGGGGATGAGGTAAAATCCAACAGAAAACCACACATATGCAAGGAATGATAAAACTAAGATTGAAGGGATTTCTTTTTTCCACTGAAAAAATTCAGCTCAGATTGTAGGAGTGAAACATAGAGGTAGAGGTGGAACTACACTCTTTCTTTTGCCGGCCTCCCCCATCCCCCTGCCATGTGCAAACTTTGCACAGATGCTCCAGCTTAGTGTGGGTCAGTGACTGCATCCATGATCCTGCCAGAATACCTTCTCAGAATGTAATGCTGTTACATTCACAGCAGGCACTGAAGAGCAGAGTTGTGGTCTATTTCCTTTTTTGCATTATTGTTAGTATTATATTATTTTTGTTTATGTTATTATCTTACATATTTTATCATTTTAATATGGCCTTCCAGGAGGAATATGTGCTTCTCCCAACACAACACAACACAACACAACCCCCCCGCCACCCACAATTATCAAAATGTGTTCCTGATTCACCTTTGAATAGGGCAGCAAATTTGGGGTGACATTTTGTTTCAGCCTTAGAAACAATAGCAAAAGGGACCTATGAGTAATCAAGCTGGCAACTTCCCAAAGGAATACCGTACTTTTCTGTGTATAATGAAGGTTTCTTTTACTAAAAAATAATGTTAAAAGGGGGGAGTAGTCTTATACACGGGGGCAATCTCCCCCCATTTTCTTAATTTTGAGTCCCCAAAATAGGGGGCGTCTTATACACAGGGGCGTGTTATACACAGGAAAATACGGTATATATCAGGATCCACTTACATTACAACAGTGGTAGCTGCTATGGTGTTGCTGGACTGCAACTCCCATAATCCTTGACCACTGACCATGTTTTTGGGGGCTGATACTAACTGTAGTCCAACAAGATCTAGAGGGCACCACTCTGGCTACCACTCTTGTGACAGAAGTCGATCATTATGTATGTATTTCCTTGTAATCTGGTTTCTTAATGGAAACTGTACCGTAGGGGATGGCTTCACTATGAAAAATGATATCTAGGATAGAAGAACCCATATGTGTATAGTAGGAAGCAAAATATGTGTTAACCGAGATAGATAATTGAAACTCTGCGGGTTGATGCCTATCAATTACATGGTTCTTAAACAGAAAAAAATAGTATGCTTGAACACATTAACAAGGTGTATCATCCTGAATTGCCAAACTGCTGTGCTTTGATCTCAGTTAAGCTGGCCATTAGCCAATTGAAATTGAGGCCAACTAATTTTCTCAGTTGCCCTATGAATAAAAATATTATTTTCTTCAGGAACCCCACCATTGCTTCTGCAAGGTGAGAAATGCATAATGCTTAAGACTTCTGAAGTTAGTTATCATCAGCATTTATTAGGAAACCTTAATTGGCTGGCTAAGGTACTTAATGTATTATTTAAAAAAAGTTTGATACCTTATATGCCATAAAATGTCATTTTCTATTTCTTATTGTAGCTGTGCAAGCTGAGCTTCATGCACTATTATGAAACTAAATAAGATTTGTATGTGCTGGGAAGGAAGTCAAGTTAAGTAATAGGACCTCCTCCTTTCTATTATATATATACATTTTATATATATATACATTATATATATACATCTCCTGACACACAGCAAGCTAAACCAAGCTTTTAATTGATTTACACAAAGGGAGAATGCTAATTTGATAACCCTTTTCATAAATCCCTTCAAAGCTCAGTTTGTGGTCATTCCACAAAGTACACAAAGAAGGTGGGCAAAGGGCTGCTTTAGATCTAGGGGAAAGTTACCAGGATCCCTCATGTGTTAAACTTTGCTCAGTTGGCTTTTATTCAAATGCCTGTCTCGGGGGGGGGGGGGAATCCCCTATCGCTTATGTATTTATTTCCACTTCCCACAAAAACTTCTCTAAAGAACTTACATGGATAAAAATCCAATACACAATACAAAATATTGACACTGATCAGAAATATGTTCTTGCAAGGATGACTGGAGTCAGGTTGTCCCAATCTAAGTGGGGGGTTCCACTGTGTCATCCATCAAAGCAGGTAGTCTCCCTTCCAGTGACAGTAATGGATCCAGTAGGAGCCCCAAGCTGTGCACCTGCTCATTCAGAGGGAGTATGATCCCTCCCACCAAATCTTTCAGCACGTCCTAAGAATTATTTCATTTTTAAAAAAAAATTGAAACATTTTGGTTGCAATACTGGTAGGAGCAGAGGAATGAAGCTTACCCATTAAAATTACATTCAAGATCATAATTGAATTACAAATTTGCACAACAGCCTCGATCCATGCACCAGCTATAAGAGTTGCACATATTATTTATTTAGTTATTTGAGACAATCTCACTCTCACCTTTACATTTTAGAGGCAGTGACAATAAAAACAGATACAGCAGGTAAAACTGCCTAAAAGCAAGGGGTCTGACCACAAATCCCCTCAACACACCTACTGGAATAAAAATGCCTTAGTTTGTGGGAGAGAGGGAACTTCCAGATGTCGAGGATTTCATAACCTAGGCACGGCCACAGAAATGGACCTCTCCTGTATCTCTTTCAAGCAGTTCAAAGTGGTATACACAGTCCCCTGTGTGAGATAGGTTGTGAGATAGGTTGGGCTGAGAGAAGATGACTGGCCCAAAGTCACCCAGTAAGCTTCACTGCTGAGTAGGGATCTAAATTTGGGTTTCTGGCATTCTTTCCACCACAACAGGGTAGGTCTCTTTCGTAAACTTTAAAGAAAGCTTAAACCCCAGCACTTTGGCACTCAAGGGACACAATTTAGAGCCCTTCTAAATTGTGACTGGCAGGATTTTTTATTTATAGAAACCTATGCTCATAAACGAGTCCTGTATATGAATGGATAACCATGTACACATCATGCATTTATACATGCCATTCACCATAATGCTAGGAATCTCTGTGCATGCATTTTCTACCTAAATCAGGGTATATATAGTTTCAGAGGTTATATACAAGTTGATAGATTGTGTGGATTCAGATATTAAAATTATAGGTTTTGTTGCTAGCAGATTAAGTTTTCAGAACATTTCTTTATTTTTCTTTCAACTTAATCTACTTCTGAGAAATTTATAGGTATTCTGAACACTGTTTCCACAAAGAAGTAATGCAGATTTATGCTGTTCACTGAGAAAATTCACAATGTTCAATGGTCCCCATATTTAAAAGGTCTTTGATTCAAACAGTTTCAAACAGCTTTTTATAGTTTTGCTCAAAGCTGTTCAGCTTTTACCTGGACATTTGGCATATTTTCACCTGGACATTGCTAGAGACAGCAGTATTCTGTTTATGTCCAGGAAATTCTGGACATATGGCAGCCCTATCTTTCTTGCTTAGTCTTGGTCTTCTGTTTACTTAGGTACATGCTTAAATGTGTGTGTCTTTTCTTTTGCATATATATTCAACTCCCAGGAATGCAATTAGGGGTGTGGGTGTGTGTATTGGGTGGGGGAAACACATTTAAAAGATGCTTGAGTATAATGGTCACTTTATTCAGGATCTGCATACAGACTGAATGAGCAAAAGAGATTTTGAAATCTGATATTTGGTATAATTAAATGTGCAGTTAAAAAACCACAGATGTGCCAGAGTTACACCAGAAGGGTAAGTTAATATCTATTATTCACCAACCTTAATGGTCATTTGTCTCTTTCATCTTCTGGCATATTCATCATCACTCACTTTAGATTATGAGCTCCTGCATTAAGAAGACCATTAAAAAGTGTAAATGTTGGAACTACTCCTAAATCACCCTGAGAAAGTTTAAATGAATCCATCATTTGGGGGCTTTAAGCAGCTGTCAAAATATTAGCAAGGTTTCCAAAATTTGCTCAGATTTGGTCAAAACCCAAAGGGATGGTCCACATCTAACATCTTTTATCCCGACTATACTTCAATCTGTGTGAGAGAGAAATAGATTCACCTCATCAAGGTGAACTTCACAGAAAGTTACTATTGAAATCACATTCCATTGATTGCTTGTTTCAGTTCTTCCATTTTACATGCCTAAATTTTAATTGTAGCAGACGATGGTCAAATTTCCCTCTGAGATTTATGACAAAAACAAAAGAAAGAAGTACGGGGGGGGAGGAATGATGGGCAGAAATGACTGTCAACAAACACTGAGATTGTTGAACTAGTTTCAAATAGGGGCAAACTTTATACTAATGATCATTGCTGTGCCATGCCCATTCATTAATTAACCCCCGGAGAAGATGCTCAAAGATGGATTACATTGTACAAAGGTTGAGATGATTCCACCTTCCTTATCTGTAAGACCTACCCACAGTAGTTTCAAAATGACATCCTTATCCTTCCAGACATGAACCGTGTGTGATACCACCATCGCTTTTACTCTAAAACTATTTTTGGAATTTCCCCGGGTGCCTTCCACTAAGTGAGAGAAGGGCATTCTCACCTATTTTCTTGTTCTCAGCAAATGCTGTAAGTTAAAATTAAGGTGACACCCTTTAATCTTACAGGCATTAGTATTTGTACTTAAAGCCACTTATGGGAGAACATCTGCCGTGTATGCAGCCCGTTCTGCGAGCAACATGGTCCAAGGTTCATCCCTGAGTGAGAGGCTACGGAGTGAGCTTTTTAAAACTCGTGTAGTAAATAAATCTTAATGATGTTTCTGTTAGAAAACGCAAACAGAATGCCAGATACTTTGTGTGCTTCTTTTTAACACTGTCACTGTAATAGCTGAACCTGTGGCTAATGCGGTGAAATAGACAGGTATAAGGAAAAGAGGTTGTACTGCTGAATTTTTCATTAGAAGTCAATAGACCCTGTAAACCTGCCAAATATTAACTACCTTACCTTGTGCTCTTTGCTAAAAGGTTAATGGATACACAACATTTGTCACCATAGCTATGGGGGTGGGAGTATGCATGACAAATGGTAAATGCTTGCATTTGTTTTGGACATAGTTATTGTTCTGAAGTTAATGGCATTTAAAAACTGCTAGAAATTCAAGCAAAATGCAAATTCTCTGGAGGAAGAAAATAGCTGTTTTAATACAGCCTTCCCAACATCCTCCATAAGTTTTGGACTACAACTGACTGGTACTGTAGTCTAAAACACCTGGATATTACTTGGTTGGGGGAAGTTGGTTTAATACAGAAGTATTATAGACATCGAGGGACGCGGGTGGTGCTGTGGGTTAAACCACAGAGCCTAGGACTTGCCGATCAGAAGGTCGGGGGTTCAAATCCCTGCGACGGGGTGAGCTCCCGTTGCTCGGTCCCTGCTCCTGCCAACCTAGCAGTTCAAAAGCAAATCAAAGTGCAAGTAGATAAATAGGTACCGCTCCGGCGGGAAGGTAAACGGCGTTTCCGTGCACTGCTCTGGTTCGCCAGAAGTGGCTTAGTCATGCTGGCCACATGACCCAGAAGCTGTATGCCGGCTCCCTTGGCCAATAAAGCGAGATGAGCACCGCAACCCCAGAGTTGGTCACGACTGGACCTAATGGTCAGGGGTCCCTTTACCTTTTATTATAGACATCACACAGCATTAAGTACTGAACAACAGACCTTCAACCCTACTCAATGGTTGAGTAGCATAACAGTAAAGAAGATTTCCATTTGATCAAATTAAGGGTCTCTATAATCCAGCTCAACTGTGGCCACAAATGATCCTGTGTCCCACTTGTTGTTCTTTACCTATCCTTCATCCTTTCCCCATCCTTTTCCTATTGTCTTTGGCCACTTAAGGAACTTTTCCAGCTATAATGACCATTCACTTTCCTGACAAATAGACTGTTTGCCTAATGCTTCCATGTACTCACATGGAAAATTGGTGGGACTTCCTTCTGAATAAACAAGCATCAGATTGTACTGAGTGGCTTTGAGGATTGCACTGGTGAATAGGCCCATAGCTGCTGGAAGGTCGCATGAGGCATCTGGGGGTCTTTATGTGATCTCACAGGGCTCTCGTGGGATTTTGCTGGAACCGGGAAGCCACAGCTCTGCAACCCCAGTCAGTGAGGCTTTGGCGGTATTGACAATGCAGGTGGGTGGAACGTGCAGTGCATGCACAGGGGAGCAGTGCATGCATGCAGTGCATGCACAGGTGGTGAAACGGGATGGGTTGCCCCTACTGAAAAGGGTTGGCCAGGAGAACCTCTCTAGGAATGTTTTTCATAACCAATGCATTACTTTATAGTGCATAGCTAATACCAAAGGTCTGACATTATTATTACCATCATGATCACCATCGCTATCACCGCTACAATCATCATCATTTTTTTAAAGCAGGACAGTGGCACATGTGCACATAAAATCTGCTTCTTACTTCTTTCAGTTTGGAAAGCCCTAACGCTCCATCCTAGAGATATCAGCCCCTAGCAATCTTTTTAGGGAGGGCTGGGGAAAAGGTGAACTAGACAACAAGGAAAAATTACTAACAGGATTCAACACATGACACAATGAAATAAGAGGTCAAGATTAACATAAGGCCTTTTAACTCTTCTGCCTTAAGTAAAAAATTTCAGCAACTAATTCAGAGAGAAATTGCCTTTGCCTCACAGACAATGCAGGCATAGTTCACCTCCCCTGGCAGTGTCTTCTAACAGCCAAAAGGCTATTATGTCAGATCTTATTTTCTTTAAAGGTCTCTTTTTACAATGCTAATCAAGTAGGAATATGTTGCTGTTGGTTCTGTGGAGTTGTGCCAAAGAAAGGAGATTTTTAAAAATTGTTGAAGTGCCTTTTGAACCAGAACAAAGATGCAGCTACCCCAGCACCTTGCCTCCAGTGGTGCACAGTTGATTATAAATCAGACATGGGGGTGCCTTCATCCTGATTATACTTACCCAGATAACAAGTAAAGGGAGCAGAGGGCTGTTATTAGGATGCTTTTATTTACTTTGATTCATTTGCTGCCCAATACTGAATATCTCTAGCCAACTTCCAGCCTTAGTTTAGGAGTTGGGCATTTTTTTTGTTCTCACATTTCAAACTTTTCTTTGCAACCTTGAGGGCTAGAAGGCTGTTCATGCCATAGTAATTGCAAAGAAATATTCTAGCAGTGCTTTTAATTCATAATGAATTATTATTCATGAGCACAAGTACCTCAAGATTTCACGTTTCTAGAGTAAGCTTGAAGAAATCTGCTGTTGTTGTTTTACCCACTGAAGGTTGCTGGGTTTTTTCTCCCCTGTGCATGAATCTTATTTTTCATGCTTTCAAATGCAACTCATTGTAGGGTAAGGCAGAACAGATGAGTGGGAAAGTGATTCTTCAGAAATTGGCATTATTCCAGAGGCTGGTTTGGGGCAGAGTAATAAAAAAGATGAAACAGAAAGGTTATGCCCTTTGCTATTCATCACCCTACAATTTGGTTGGTTTATTTTGAAGTCAAATCCTTCTGGCTAATATGACAATACACTCTTTTTAAAATTCCGCCTGCAGACCAGATACACAGTTACAAGAATATCAGGCCTTCCTTTAGAAGTAAGTCATATTTTCTTTGACTTTCTCTCAGAACCCGTTCAGTTTACATCAACTCACCCTGGCTAGTTCATCAGCCAATTCCAAACAGATTGGGATCAGCAGCAAAAGGGCAAGATGATAGAATAGGATCACAAGGACTTTGTTAGCTATTCATGTCTGCAACAGATATTGCCACATACTTCAAATAGAAGTTACAATCTTAAGTGCAAGGGCAGAGATGGGTAGATAATTTTGTTTCTAAGAGATAGGTAATATGGTTGCTTGTAAATATCAGGAACTTCAAACATGAATATAACTTTACTTAACAACCTCAGAGACACCATAGGGTGAGACAGCTTCCCTCATAGGTATATGGAAGCATCTGTTTTATTTTTATTTTTTCTTTGTTTGTCCAAACAATTACCCAGGAACTGGTGACTTACCATTACACACCGCAGGTAATGACCTCTTGCCGATACAATCTTATCAAGAGATCCATTCTGCACAATATAGGAATCAGATATTTAGTGCTGTGGCGCCTTCCTTTGTTATGCCCTCTCCTTGAATATTAGACAGGCTCCATGTCTGCAGCCTTTTCAATACCGACTGAAGACTGTCCTCTTTCAACAAGCCTTTTAAAAGTTGAGATCTTTCCCAGTCTCATTCTGAAAAAGAATTGTTTTAAAGATGTTTTTATTGCTTTACCCCATATTGTTTGACACCTTGGGCTCCTTTGGGAGGATGGGCACGATACTGATGTAATTAATAAATAAATGCTGTTATTTATTTTATTTAGAGCTTTTGTACTCTACTCTTCAGCCAATAGAGCGACTTACACACAATCAGTTAAGTAAGTCCCATTCTGAAGGTTTACCAAACACAGGCATCAGTTCTTAAAACAGTTCTTATAGTGACAAGCTGGCACTGTCTGGGGTAGGAGGTGGCCCTTCAGGAAAGATGACGGAATGAGTCCTGCTTCCCATCTCTCCCACTGAGGCAGTCTAAAGGAATAGCTGTCCCCAGTTGTTGGCATCCATCTGTCTCGAGAGACAATGGAGTGAGCCTACAGGAGTGAAGTCAAACACTGGAGAATCACTGTGCCTGCTGTGGCCGTAGAGACCGGTAACTCATAACTGCTGCCTCCCACATTGTTTTTGCTGCAGTAGCAGCAATGAAGTGACATCTTTGGGGCACAAGCCTGGGTAGTGTGTATGGAGGTCCTGGGCTGCCCAGACAACAAGACACCCATCTCGGCCTCACTGCTGATTTGATGCTTCCACGTGGTTTCATTTGCATGCCGGTCTATGACTGTGAGAAATCACTGAGCTGAGATTAGGACTGCAAACTAAAAACTGTGTCTGCTAACTCTTCATATGCAAAATGTGCATTCCGTCCTGTTTGTATTCCCCTTCAATTTTATTTTGTGCCCATTGGAATAAATATATGGAGGTAGAACAGCAGTCCATCATTCTCATGAGTTGTATCTCAAAAATTATCAGTGATAGTTTGCATGCTCACACAGTGCACATATACACACAGAGAGAGATTTGTCTATTTACATACATACATACATACATACATACATACATACATACTTATTTCCTTCTGAGGGATATCGTCTGCCGTTTACCCAGAATTGAATTGATATGAATATTCCCATTTTGAACAGCTGCTCAATCTATAAAAAGAAGAAGAAGAACACAACAGGCCTGCCTTGCCGTGCAGCCTCATTTTGCAGACATGGGCACAGCATGAGAAAACCTCTTTCTCTATCACAGTCTCATTGTGAAAAGGCTTTAAACTTGGCCATCATTTGAGTTAATTGGGTAAAAGTACCAGACATCATTGGAGACTCTGTCATTTTTCTGCAGCTTTACCTACTCTTTTTTTCCTTCCTACGAACTTTTGCCCTTATTCATAATAGCTATATTGGTTTGAAAGAAAATGTTATGAGGGTTTTTTGGGTTTTTTTGCTTCTTATTCAAGACAGAAATGACTATTTTTTACTTCAATCTTACTCTCACATTGTTCTATTTACTGCTTCAACAATCTTTATTTTACCATGGTGTCAGTGGGGAGGCAGAATAGGGAAATCTCATTTTCTTGTCTAAAATTCAAATATATATTTATTAGGGTCTTCTTTTGTTACCACTTCAGATCTTTTGGGCTTATGTATTAAAGAGGAATAAAAAATATTCCTTCGTTATTTAAATATAGGATCAATCTGCATTGCTTTTAGAAACTGCTCAAGCGTTTCAGCAAATATTTTCTAGGAGTCTTAAATGATTTGCAAAGACGTAAAGAAGCCAGTGTGGTGTAGTGGCTAAGGGCGGTAGTCTCGTAATCTGGAGAACCGGGTTCGCGTCTCTGCTCCTCCACATGCAGCTGCTGGGTGACCTTGGGCTAGTCACACTTCTTTGAAGTCTCTCAGCCCCACTCACCTCACAGAGTGTTTGTTGTGGGGAAGGAAGGGAAAGGAGAATGTTAGCTGCTTTGAGACTCCTTAAAGGGAGTGAAAGGCGGGATATCAAATCCAAACTCTTCTTCTTCTTCTCTTCTTATCTCTCTCTCCACTATTAATCAACACCCTCATCTGCCCCAATGATCGTTGGAGGTAATTGGGATGGTCCACTGCTGCCTCTCTACTGGCCTCTAATGGCAAACATGAGTATTCTTGGCATGGTGGCTCAGCCGCAGTGATGTGATAGAAGGGGTGGTAGAAATCTACTGCCACTTGTTCTTTTGGCAGCATCACATGGGAGGTTTTGGGGCATGGCAATGGTATAGTGGAAAATTAAGAAAAATATTCTCCTTCTGCCCTGTCAGGGTAGATCTGCTGCTTCATTCCTCCCTAACTCCACATAGGATTGCTATGTTATTTTCTCCACCATCACGCAAAATTCAAACACCTCTCTTTGACCACAGCATGTTGAAAGGATATGATAAGCTCTGTCTTCCCAGTTCAGGCACTCCTCTGTGTGTAT
The DNA here is from genome assembly GCF_964106645.2 of Podarcis pityusensis. Taxonomy (NCBI): domain Eukaryota; kingdom Metazoa; phylum Chordata; class Lepidosauria; order Squamata; family Lacertidae; genus Podarcis; species Podarcis pityusensis. The sequence continues at coordinate 43,811,150 of NC_138026.1, read as the reverse complement.
GCAGAGCCTTCCATCTACAGGCAGTGACCATTTTGTGTGAAGGTTACGTTCCTGGCTCCTGCACACATCGGTGGAGTGTATATAAGCGTGGCCCACCCCATTATGCCATGTTCCGCCCCACCCCGCCCCCTTTCTGCCCTGCCCCACCCCTGTTCCTCCCCATTACACCCCTGTTCTGCCTTCGTCCTGGTCCAAAAGGACCCCCGTGTGAGCGATCACACATCAATTGGACAAGTCACCACCTGTATGTAATTTACATTGCACTTCGTTTAAGCAGGGATTGCTCCATTGATTTCAATGAGTAAAAGAGTTTCACATGCCAATGGGGGTTTGCCTGCAATTTCCCTCTCTACTCAAACTTAGACAACAGTTTTCTTATATGTACTGCATTAATAGGCTAAAAAAATGCATAATCATCTGCAAGCTCCAGTTTCTCTGTGGGAAATTAAATATATGAATCCCCGTGGACCTATGTGTATGGGGAAACAATAGGAGAATCAGCTAGGTGTCTGGATTCAAAATGAGGGGTTGGCACACAGAGAGCCCTAGTTGCAGAGTATTGAACTCATAAAAGTTGAGCAACAGTATGGCATTAGGAATATAGCTTGTTAGACCTTCTTATCCCTTTTACAAAGTTCCCTGGTTTCCAACAATTTTGCAAGGAACAGACCACACGTGGCAAAGTAAGTTTAAAATTCTGTACTTACAGATTCAGTGTCTCATGTTCAGAATAGCATTAACCCTCTGTGCAAATATATAGATTTAGTTATCACAAGTTTTTGTTTGTTTGTTTGTTTGTGTTTGTTTTGAACTACAAAGTAGCCTTCTTTAGGGAAAATGCTGCACAATATAACAAAACTGCAAATTTGATACTTCTGTTCTGAAATGTTACATTTCTATTTACTATATATGAAATGTTACATTTCTATTTACTATATATATTTACTTATGATCACACTAGTTCACACTATTCTTTAAGGTTTAAGCAGTGGTATCTTGTACCTTTGATTTAAATTTATCCTTCATATGTGATTTGCTAACTAACATGCTCATTGCAGGTTATATAAAGACTGCTTAGCTTTCAGTCTTGGATTGGAAGCAAACATTTTCAACCAAACAACTAGCATGATACATCATTAAATCTACCATTTGGAATTTGGGACCACTTATTATTATTTCCTCATCAGCTTTTATAGTTAGTATAAATGATTTAAAATGAAGAATTTTGTGTTGGCTGAATGATGGAAGCCCTCCCTGCCTCTGCTTCCCATACAGCCATTACTTAGGGGCCTTGTCACAAATTACTTTCTTATTTTCCATAAAACAATGCTAATTAGCTTTGATTAATATATGACTAAAAGCAATTGTTCTGTCACATAGGAAAATGATTGCTTTAATTCACATTTGACGCATAGGCACTACTCGCTCAGAAGTGGAGAGTGTGTGCGTGTGCGTGTGAGAAATGTGATAGACTGCAGAATACTCATTTAAATGTACAGATTGACACTGGATTGCATCTTTTAGTCCTCATTCAGTCCTTGCTTATGCATTACTTCCGAGCACTGCAGCATTTGATTCGTAGCTATCAGCATTCATTTAGCAATTTGATTTAAAAAATACAGGCTGTAAATAGCTTGCATTTCACATGTATTACCCTCTGACTGCTGCTGTGATTGCTCAGTCAGGGGCCAGCTGTGAAAATGTTAAAAGTATTCAGAATATGCATGAATATTCATCATGCTGACATTCTTATTCCCCACCCCCTGCAATGTGGGTATGGAGTCACAGAATCTCAAAAGTGGAAGAGGTCTGTAGATCACCTATGTCAACCTCCTGCCCTGAGGCAGAGCACCCTATATTTAAACCTTCCATGACAGATGTCTGTCAAATTAGTTCTTTAAAATCATTTCAGGAGGAAAGGTTTTCTCACAACAGTCCTAGGAATCTTGTTCTACTTACAGAATACTTTCAGCGTAATAGAAAATCTACGGCAAAGCACTTAGGTACCCTCCTCAGGTTTAGCAAAGTTTTATTTCTATAATATTCTGCCTTTTGTGCTTCCAGTGCCCACAATACACCAGTGTAAAATAGTGAAGCTCACACAGATCTCTGACTGCCATGGGTGATGAAGAAATATATGGGGTCAATGGAGACTCTGTAGGCTTTTTGGTGAGCAAGATGTGATCTACCTTTAATGAAGCCCCAACCAGGATCAGGGCCTTTTCTGCTGCAGACACTCTTTAGAAAGAAAGCCAAATGCCATCACCCCATCTGTCTTTCCAACGGCACATGAATATTTTTATTTTTATTTTGGAAGTTGTTTCAGTTGACCTTTGGGAACTATTTACCGCTTCATCCTGTTCATTTTATGTGACGTGTTTAAATATGCATCCTATCATTTATTTATTTTTATTGTCCAGTTATTGTCCCTCATTCTTACAAAGTGCTAAATATTGTTTATCAAGTGGTTAAAAGCCAGTTTGGTGCAGCAGTGGACTAGGACTATGGAAACCAGAGTTCAAATCCCCTCTCAGCCATGAAGTACACTGGGTGACCTTGAACCAGCCCATGCCCCTCAGCATTATCTACCTCACAGAACTCCCCACTCCCAAAAGCTCCACTTCAAGGCTTGCTGCATACTAGGCCAAAGCTGGCCCTGTGCCACAGCAAGTCCTGCCCACCAGCAGTGTTCCTCTCCACCAGCAGAGACTGGCAAAGAGCAACGTAACCAGAATCTTCACCTTCTACCCCTAGCCAGCCATCAACAAGGAAGTTGAGACAGCCCTTAATAACTAATTATTACTTTTTGCATTTATTTGTTCAATTATTGTTATTGCATTATTATGTTGGGTTATATTTGATCTTGTTATTTGAATTAATCGGTTGTCTTTAGGCTTTTTCTCATTCAACATTTTTCACAGGCAAACCCCCATTTATGTGGGGGTTATGTTCCGAGGCACTGCATGCGTCAGTGAAATCATGTGTATTTGAAACACCATTGAAAAAGCCTGCAAACACCATGTTCTGCACACACCCGCACACTCTCGCAACACAATTCAGCCCCATTTTGTGATGTTTGGGGGTTCACTTCCAGGTTTGGCGCAATGCGCATATGCACAGTCACACATGTCGAATGCATGTAAATGTGTGGGGTTTGCCTTTATTCACTATCATTTTAGCAAAGAACACAATTAATTGAAGTACAGTGATACCTCAGGTTAAGTACTTAATTCGTTCTGGAGGTCCGTTCTTAACCTGAAGCACCACTTTAGCTAATGGGGCCTCCTGCTGCTACCGCACCGCCAGAGCACAATTTCTGTTCTCATCATGAAGCAAAGTTCTTAACCTGAGGTACTATTTCTGGGTTAGCGGAGTCTGTAACCTGAAGCATATGTAACCTGAAGCGTATGTAACCTGAGGTACCACTGTATTGCAAAAACATTGAATCTGCATTTATAAGCCACCATACAACTTTTGTAACTTGTAATCAGTTGGTGATCATGATATAGAATAAATACAGTAAGTACAAAAGGGACAGATATACTACAACAAATGTAATGAAAAATGAAACAAAATGGGGGGGCCACTAGGGGGCGCATTGGAAGATGGCTGACAATAACATCTCTCCGACCCACACGAGGTAATTTGGAGGCTATGATGGGGGTAATTAGCCTCCTTAACCCCCCCAGGATTGTGGGGGGGACGGCCCTTGCCTGCTGTGCCCTATACCACCCCCGAATTTGTGGGGGTGGGGGCACTAGGCACAAAGCCCTCCTGTGGGATTTCGGCACTCCTGGATGCCGTCCCTGATTCGCGCCACTAGATGCAGAACTTCAAAGGAAACAATTTGGATGAAAGGAATGCACATATTTCAAGAAAGAAGGGGGAGTAAAGACTGCTAACAGAAGAGATCTCTGACAAAACAAGTTAAGAATAAAACATGAGAAGATACGCCAAGACAAGGTACGGCAAATGACTGATGGGGGAGGGGAAAAAACTCTCCCTTCTTTCCCTATGTGATTAAACAAGAATCCCCTCCCCCCACGAGTCAGAAATGTCGTTTTAAGGACTTAAGCTGTGGATTTAAGGCTGTGTGGAGATAAACTTTCGAACCAAAGCACGTTTTAAGAAGAGCATGGAATGTGTAAGAGCTCTGGAATGACGCAGTTAAAAATGCCGTCGCCATATTGGGAAGTTCTGTCGGAGGTCTTGAGTCTGGGAGGAGACAGAGAGAAATAGAGCTGTTTATATATTGTGGGTTAAACTCCTCAGTGGGACTTAAGAGCGACAGTTTTACGAGACTATGATGGAAAGAGTGATGTTATCTATGAAGGAGATGATATATGGAAACCATCTCGATTTGAGGATTGGAAGAACGGAAAATTCACACAGGACTATTATTACTATTGGTGTTTATCGGCTTAAGGAGACTATCAGAAGAGATCATAAAGAAAAAAGAGAAAATATATGAACAAGATGTGATGTGGAAACAGCAAGATAAGATGGGATAGAATTATGAACTCTGTTTGGACTGATTTGGACTGATTGGGACATTAACGCAGCAGCAAGAAGATGATCAGAATCCCCCTTCGGATCTTGAAATATGGGTCCCCCCCAACAAAATTTAAAATTCGGCTTTGTAATTCGGAATTTATGTGATATGATTTAATTTGATGTGATTGGCCAGTTAATAAAAATTATTTTAAAAAAGAAAAGAAAAAAAAGAAAAATGAAACAAAATGTAATGTAATAATAAAAAAGCTGTTTACTAAGACTGCTATTTAATAAGCCTGCTAGCCAACCCCTTCAAATGTAATAATTACCAGTGATTTGCCTAAGCTTTTGGTTTCCATTCTACCAGCTTCTAATTTTAGCTTGTTGTCAATTTGTAAAGAATCTTCAGCTGAAGGTAACATTACTTTGGCTGGATAAGAGAGTCATTATTTTTAATATAAAAAGTCCTTTGGCCAACTTCATTTGACTTTCATTTTTGTAAAGAATAATTAAATAAATTTAATGAATTAAAGCAAATTACATGAATCAAGCTCAAGTGATGTAAGGGGAATTAAGCTACAATAAAACACCTGTTTTGCAGACATCTCGGAGGAGAGGAAATACAGAAGCATGGGGGGGCATAAGGCATGGCCATTATGAAGATGCGTAAGTCATATTTTAGTAGGTTTTAGCATCAGAGCTTATAGTAGGATGCACTGATCGTGTTTTGAAAACAGAATATAGTTTTCATAAAGATTGCCTTCCACCAAGTCTGTGCTTCTGTTAAGGAACGACTAATTTACACCTCCCATTAACAGATTGAATGCAAGTACTTACTGGCCTCTTTTGTAGGCAAGTACGTAATTTATAGAAAAGTTTCATGTACATTTTGCCTTCACATATTACCTTTGTGTGGACCTCAAAACCACTTGCAGAAATGATCATGATGGCTGGGAAATGTATTGTATGCACTGGTCTTTAATTTGGAGAAGGATGTCCATATACTATTCAAAAATCCTGTATGCTAAGGGTGAGGAAGCTGTGGTCCTCCAGATGTTGTTGGACTCCAAGTCCCATCTGCCCAGGCTGGATAGGGGATGAAAGGGCATCTGGCTGAGCTCTGAACAGGAGCACTTCACAGTGCTACAATGTGTTTCATTTACCGCTTGTTTGATAGTATTAGTGATAAGTATACCCTCTCTGTTTAAGGATTCCCAGTGAGAGTTTACCCGTGGCCTCTCCTGCAAGTTATGCACATGCTGGGCTGTGGGATGTAGTCCCAGAGTGCACCTGTCAGTCCGCACATCTTTTGATTCCACAGCATTGAAATTTTGGATATGTTAGAATAGAAACCAGGAAGAGGAAGGTCAGCTACACACTCTAAACAGCCACTCGATTATAATCTGATTTACCAGCACAACCAGCAATTTATTTCTTGTTTGGCTTTATGGTTTAACGTTTTCATATTGTAAACCGCTGTGATATATTTCTGTGATGCAATACTTTATAAATATTTCAATGAATAAATATGAGATTACAAGCATCATTGTATTGTTCAGTTTCTCGAGGTTCATAATGCTTGATGTTATGTTCCCACAGAATCTTCCCAGCTGTAGAGTGCTGTGGAATAGAATGATGCCAAAGGCATCAAAGGGGGGGAGTGGTGTATTGACTCATGATGCATTGAAGACTGTTCTTTCACTATGCAGTTCCTAGAAGGATGGGGCAGTGAGAAGTTTGCCGGTCACATTGTTTTCTAAGTCAAACATACTACTGTCCTCTTCTTCTAGCTTTTTATCAACACCTTTACCTTTCTGTCACCTGGTGAAGCAGCTCAAGAGAAGGCAGGCAAGCTGATATACAGAGACATTGAGCATTTATTGCATAAGATAATTCAAATGCCCAACGCAAGATTTGCAGCTGACAGTTTCAAAGTGTAAAATCAGTTCTAAGAATTATAACCAATTATGAAGATGTTTTCAGTTGTCTTACCCCTCCCCACAGTTCTGAAATTGCCCTCCCCATTGTTTTAAATAAGATTTCTGAAGAATATTTTACTATTCCCTTGATTTCTTTTAGAATGTAATAGTTTGATTGAACTGAGCATTTTATAAGACATTTCATCTTATGCTTTTAAAAATCAATATTTTTCACAGTGTCATGAATATATATATTTTTTTCTGCAAGCCCTGGCATCTATTTCCTCCCTGTTGTAATCGTGCCTATGGGTGAAGATAAAGTACTTCTCTTTTGTTATTAAGAGCTTAGTAGCCCTGAGCTAAAGGCTGCAATTCTTCATGTCACCGCTGTGGTGGCAAATAAGATTTTCCATTTAGTTCCTCGTAACCTCATTTGTCAAGGGGACTTATTTCAAGTTTATATAGATTTAAAGCAAACAAAACCGGACAGTTAAAAGCTTCTATTGTCATAAATTGAATTCTCCATTAGAGAGGGAGAGAGGGAGAAAAAAGAAAAGTTAAAGTAATGGGTTATTAAGACTGCTGTAACGCGGACTTGTTTCAGCTTTATGTAAAGATTTGTGAAGTTAATTTGATTGCTAAATTATCATTCCCGTAACAATGGTTCCAGTGCACTGCTAATGCAAGCCCAACATATTAGTTTGAGTTACATCTCAAGCTAGTAGGATATTTGTCTTCTTCCTGGGAGTTCTGTTCTTTCTAAACCCGTCAGAAATTTGGGTGCTGTTTCATGCACCATCGGCCAATGTAAGAGCACTCTACAGAATATGGATGGTGGATTTGTTCTCAGGTGTTTCATCCTTATGGCTTCATTTTGTGATTATCAGAATCAAAAGTGTGTGTTCACACATACATACACACACACACACACACACACACACACTTGCCTCAATCTCCGCAATGATGTGCCTGTTTATCCCAGTGACAAACTTCACAAAAGGAAGTGTGGGACATCCCCCCCCCCCGTGACTTCTGCTAATCAATGTAGCTGTTTCACAATTCGACTTCCCCTATTTCCTATGTTCTATTTCATGGGTAGGCAAACTAAGGCCCGGGGGCCGGATCCAGCCCAATTGCCTTCTAAATCCAGCCCACAGACAGTCCTGGAATCAGTGTGTTTTTACATGAGTAGAATGTGTGCTTTTATTTAAAATGCATCTCTGGGTTATTTGTGGGGCATAGGAATTAGTTCTTTTCTTTTTTCAAAATATAGTCTGGCCCCCCCATAAGGTCTGAGGGACAGTGGACCGACCCCCTGCTGAAAAAGTTTGCTGACCCCTGTATCTATTTGATCCCAACCTACATCTCAGCTGTTTTGCATTGCCTTGCCTGAGACCACTAAGAGGCTCAGTTTTTAGCTGCAGATTTATGATTTGATACCATCAGAAATTCAGCAAAAAAAAGAAGTGAAATTGCAAATGACAAAATGAAGTCAATGTTCAGGCTGTGTATTATGCAGTGCAGTAGGTGGGGGGCGGGGAGGGCTTGCCACTTTCCTGACCTCTGACAAGTTTTTGAGAAGAAGCTGGAAATGTGGGGTTAGTGCAATTTGGGGAATCTATGTTTTAAAATCTCAAGTGGTTTTTTAATTTATAAATGGAAATTTTTATTTATAAATGGTAATTAATTGCTATGTAGTGGCTCTAAAATGATTGAAAACATAGATAGATATATATAAGACAATAAGGAGGAATTGGTATCAGAACATTCAGGAACAGGACATAGGAGGTAGGCACCATCAGTGATCTACTAAATCATGGAAGATTTATCATTCCTTTTCTGAGCAGGCTTACATGGTTCATTCCTTTCATTTGGCTTGGTGGATTACAAATTGAGCAGATCTGAAATAAAGCAAGGGCCAATTCGCACAAGATGAATGCCCCACGTGGATATCATTTCTATGATAATAAAAACAATAATAATTAAAAAACCATGCACCATCATGTATGCAAATAGCAATTTCACCATACTCCAGGAAATCCTAGCTGCCGGTGGGCTCTCCCACAGTCTCTGCATGCTGCAAATGGGATTTTGATGGTGATGTACCTGAAGGAAGATGGAATCTCCTACAGTGATACTGGAGCACATGGCAGGTGTTCCCATAAATTGCTTCTCTCCAGCACCGCAACTTCACAATTCTGTGAGTCAGCTGGAACACTCATAACTTCCTTCTGTGCCACAGTATTAAATTGTCAGGCAGTCTACTTCATTATTTTGAATTTCCTTCAGAATTCTGAATAGTCATTAGGATGAAACTTATGGCACATTTAGCTGCATATCCTAACTAGGAAATTTAAGTAGTGTTTTCATTCATTTTGAGCAGTAGTATTATATTCTGTATCTCCTAATTGTCTCTTTATGTGCACGGTATATTGGCACCCTGCTGGTTTTTGTTGCTTTTTGATAGGTTCACTCATGGAAGATTCCATTAAACAAAGAAAGGTTGTTCCTTCCACAAATGAATCAAGGATTCTATTTTATATATCTGGGGAGGGGGGATTTATAATTGAAATATAGCTTTTGAGACAAAAAATATCCATGTTATCTCATCTGAATGCTGAATAATTTAAAGAAGTGTTCTATATTAAATATTTAATCTAGTCTAAATTATATCTTACTAATGCCAATCAATTAAATCCACACATTTTGCAGGACCACTTTTATTAAACCAAATTAAATATTGAACCAGATTTAATAATTAAACTAGATAGCTTATTGGATCAATTTAACACGTAAGAAATTCAATTTGTATACAAATACTCGAAGAACAAACTTCATACTGCTTAGCAAAATAATAACAAAAAAACTATTGCAGTTGATTAGAATTATTTTAATTTGAGCATTAAAATAAAATAAAATACACAGGTAGAAATCTATTTGCAAACATCCACCCCATTCCTGAAGCTAAATGCAAATTCTCTAATGTGTTTGTGAGGTTCTCTAACCCACAAAAGTTTGCAATTGTTTTCTGTGGAAAGCCAATCCATGCAATTACAAAGGAATATTTTTACAAGTTGTGCTTGTACCTGGTGTAGCCCCTGCAGCAAGACCCATGTGGATCTCTGGATAAAGCCAAATAATTTTTTGAAATGCTTTATTAACTTTTCCAACACAAAATATTAATAGAACCATAATAACAGAAACTGCAATGGGATGAAGTAAATTTGTTTCACTATACAAAATAACGATAATCAGGGTTACTTTATGGTGGTGGTGATTAACTGATAATTAAGCAGAATAAGCATAAAACTAGTTTCAGACCAAATTGTTTATATTTCCATGTTGATTAGGTATCTACTAATGTAGCTCTGGATTTTTATATCTTTTCAGGGTTGATTGCAGACATTTCAGTCCAAGTTCTTTTCTCGGCCGCTATATACCATGTTATGTAAGATATGTGTAACTGACTAAACACCCAACAAAGGTTATTGGTATTTCTTTGTTCAGTTATTAAAATATTTCTAAACCCATTTCCCCCAATGATTCAAAGTAGTTTATATTTCAGAAATAAAATGCAATATTAAATACAAACTAACATCCACAAAAGTAACATCAGAAATACAAAATTTGAACAGCCATAAAAAAAAATCCCAGCCTAGCAGAAGAGGTCTGTTTAACATACACGGAGAGACATCTGCATTTCAAAATGATTGAGTAGCCAGAATGATTAATGGTCCACTCTCTATTTAGTTAAAATCCCTTCTTGTTACCACACAAATTTGCACAAAACATAACCCAAATACATTCTATTTCAGGAAAACAGAAGAAACCTACCTCTGTGCACTTATCAGAGCAAAAGTATAAAAAAATAGGGTGATGTTGTTAACTGTCTATTCCATGTATAAATTAAAGTAACATCAGTAATGCAAACCAAATAATGATTCTAATTCTAAGCAATGACTTTGGGGAGGTGGGGGAATCTAATAATGCTTTCACCTTCGTTAACATATCCCAAATATTAAGAACAGGATTCCTTTAAAAAAAAAAAAGGTTTAAACACTTTAGATGCCACAATTTTGTCCATTATAACTATGTTCTGGGAAACCTGCCAGAAAGCATAATTTTTCTCAAATTATATATTATGGTTGGCCATAATTTAATTATTGATTCATCCTTCTTTTAAACTCTCCTCCAGATTTCTTTCTCTAAGCCCTAGCAGACTGTGATTATGACTCCTTTCATTCTTTGCAAATGCAACTTTAATATGTTTTGGGTCATGCAGCCCACTTTTAAATATGATTAGCTTTACCCCAGTGGTTTTTCCTTACAATTTGAATCCCACGCAACTGAAGGACACATCTGTGATTTGGTGTGGAGACCCAGTTCTAGTGCCTTTAATCAAATGGTCAAAACTAATCAGCGGTATTAGGAAACACATCTCCACAGACTTCCAGCTCCCCCTCTTTAAGCAGACTGCATAAGGCACCTTCATAGGAGATAGTAATAATAGCCACATTTGGATTCACAAGAATAATGTACCATCACTACTGACAGTTTTCACTGAGCAGAGAGCCTAAAAACCTCTGCATATTTTATTAGAAATATAGCAAGGAAAGAAAGTACTTTGCAAAGGCATGAAGTGTGGATCGCTGCCCATTTTGAAAAGTTACAGACAGAGGTGCAAGGTTTGCCAGTTTGCTTGTTTGTAAAAAAAATAGCCAAGCCCCTAAATCTGCACGATTCTCAATTATATATACAAATTATATACAAATATATAATTACTTCCCTATTCCTATTCATAGGAACATGGGGAACTGTTTTATACAGTATTGTGTCAGATCAGTGGTCCATATAGCTCTGTATCTCCCACATGGGCTCTCAGTAGCTTTCCAGGGTTTCAAGCATAGGATGTTCCCAGTCCCACCAGGAAATGTCAGGGGTTGAACCTGCAAAAGCAGATGACATAATGGTCAACTAACCCAATTTGAGCAGGACATCCCAGAATTACAAAAGCCATCCCAGCTTCTGATTGTATCCAGGGATGTCCCATTCTGGCTTCCATGAGAGTGCAGCCCCAAAATTTGCCTGCTTTTGGGGGGCATGCTCTCGTACAAATCATGTGGCTCCCACAAACACACAGCCCCAAAAGATGCATAGGGGGGCAGTGCTCTCATGGGAACCCCAATTTTCCTCTGCGGCATAATGGAGGCTATAATATGATCCCCCCACTGAGCTACAGCCATTCCCTTCTCTTGCTGCTGGGAAGCTGCAGCCCTATGCCTAATTTCCCCACAGAACCCAATACATACATGCAAAGGACTGCAATTAAAATATTTCCATTTTCAAATTAACAGACCTTCCCAGTGTCACTCACTGCTGAGCAGAGAGATTGCAGTGAGACATAGGAATTGCAGGACTCTCTAACATATGAAAGGCCCAGGACATTTGAAATACTAAATACTAAAAGCTGATCTTAAATCCTGTTCAGACTGCCAGTGTACACCAATGCAGACTCTGGAGGGCTTGTATCAAGTGCTGTCAGATTTTGCCCCTCCTGCAAAAGACCACATTTGGCCTCATCTCTGAAACACAATTAGGTGCAGAGCTACAGAAGACTCCCTAAGAAAGCAGTTTGTGTTGTCAATCACATTATATGCCGCTGCTGCTGTCACTTAACTGCTACACAGTTACTAGAATCAGAATCTGAATTAAATATTTCTTCCATCAGAATAGGGAAGATTAACAAGGAAAATAACCTCTGGTTTTCCATCTAGTGGCTTTTTGCCACTTCTATCACTTGGAGGGGGGGGTGCAGTAGGAACAACTGCAACTGATATTTTATATAAAACCAAATGGAGCTCTTCAACAAAAATATTGCTGTGTGAAGTGCTTTTGCAGGATTCTATCCCATTCCCCATTCTGTCAGCATTTTGTGCTCACTGAGCATGTTCAGGCCATACTGGGCTGGTTTGGGTTGCCCCCCCCCCCATTTCGTTTGGTATTCTTTGGAAGGGAAGGTGTGGACACACTTGTGCCCAATCCCTGCCTCATTAATTTCTTTAATTTATCCATTGATGTCTAATGGACAGCTGTCTCTTCCGCCCTGGGAGTATTGTAAAATAGCTTGTCAGTGGGAACCAGGATGTAACCTATCGAGAAAATGAGAGGAAGCTTTCTACCATATGGATAGCCGATTTTAGCAATTAGGAGCCTTGTATGGATCAGATGATTTTACAGGTGGGGGGGTGCTTTGTGTTGCTAACATGTACACATGTGTAAACCTTTCTTTCTTTCTGTTATTTTTAATTTATTTTTTTAAAAAGAGTTTTTTATGGGTGTTTCATCAGTACTTTATTGTTATTGTTCTCCTTGAATTGCAACCCACCTTCAGATCCTATGATGTAGAGCGTGATAAAAAATATGTACCGTATTTTTTGCACCATAACACTCACTTTTTTCCTCCTAGAAAGTAAGGGGAAATGTCTGTGCGTGTTATGGAGGAAATGCCTATGGGTGGCATGCCTACGGATTTTCCTCCTCTAAAAACTATGTGCGTGTTATGGTCGGGTGCGTGTTATAGAGCGAAAATACGGTATGTAATGTTCTTCTGGCCTGCTGTTCCAGCCGCTCCATTCAACTTCAGCTTCCAACTTCAGTTGACAGAGGGTCCCCCCCCCCCCCTCAAGGCACGTTCTGGCATCTCCACACACATGCTCCCGGGCTCTCTTGAACACAGGGAGACTCCTCCATATGATCAGAGAGCCCACCATATTATAGTACCTGGTGACAATGACACTCTCACATTGACACGCTCCCATTAATCTCATTAATTTTTGCTGGGTTGTGCCCTATACAGTGGAAAATTAAAAGAAAGCTAAAAAGAGAATTATATTACACAAAAACAACACTATCAGTAGGGAAGCTGAATTGTCCCTAACTACCACCCACTAAGCTCTTTTAATTGAAAGGTGAAACTGCCTCATTGTTACTGACATTCATCCAAAGTAAGGCCAACAGCCAATAGGTTTGTACTTACAGATAAGACAACCTTGCATATATTTGTCTTGCCTACCCCTTTCTTTCTTATGTTTATTGTCCATTTCTATTTGCCATAGAGTTATATTAATCTACTTTATTTTTATTCAGTCAGCTTTATCTCCAAAACCCCTTGGAATGACTTGGCATTTGAATAGTGTTTATTAACAGGCATATGGTCATAAAAGAAAACTCACTCCAGTTGGTAAAGCCTGAAGGTAAGCCCAAAATAATTTGTTTGTAAATCATTGTCACTTGAATATTTTCTCAATATAGCTTAATTATAATTCAACACACTGTCAAGTGTTGGTTGGGGGAGACTCCATTGTAATGTGCTTCCTGGGGAAAAGGAAACTGAGATCTCTTAGCTAGAGCTGCTCTTTATTATTTATGTATAATTCTTCTGCACTACTGAACATCTGCTAATAAATTTGATTCAAATTTCCATTATAGCTTTCACCTTCATCATTCAATCCCTGCATGTGTTCTTGCATCAGATGAGAATTCATGTTATTTACTTATTGCTGACGATTCCTGATCCCATTAACAATTTAGCCCTGATAGTTTTCTGCTATGTTTAAAAATGTTTAGGGCAAACAAATCCCAGTTTAACTTGTAAGAAGGACTTCGAGAGCAGTCCTGGGAGCTAATTGACAGGTGGTCACCTTGGAATTATGCTGCAACCATACCACGAAACGTTTATTAGGAGCTATGGACACAGAAGGTGATCAAGAGCATCAAAAAGCTATTACTTTCGCTTCTGAGTTTTGTCAGTCTTCTGTTCCTTTGTGCTTCCGCATTTGTAGATAAGCTTAAAAATCCAGATCAAATGTAAAACTTCCTTTGAACACTCTCAGATCTGTTGTATTGATTTGGTATTCTGCTTTATTCCCACATGATGCAGTTGTTCCACAAATGTTCGGAACACAAGACCAGGGGGCAAACTACCAAGTCATGCCTAGAATTTTTCATTTAGTGCAACCCCTGATAATGATAACTTAACTCTCTGTGCATATAGCGTAAAGTTAGAGGGCAACTGAAAACAGACAGGGGGAGTAAGTGAGGGAGGGAGGGAGGGAGAGAGCTTGCAAAGGTGGTTTATTATATATGAATAGCAATAGCTGGTCCGTAGGCAACAAAAATGGTGGGATCTTCAAGCAACAGGGACATACTAGCAGGCAGAGATTTGCAGAAGTATTTTTAAGGGTGAAAAAACCCTGATTAGGGCAAATTCTAATATTATCCAGTGAATTTCTATATATGTATTAGAAACTAATAAAATTGCCTGATTGTGACTACACTTAAATAGCAATAGGTCCCATTGAACTCAACTGGAAAGTGATGGGGAAACAATGGAAATATTAAATTAGTGATATTATGTGCATTTCATTGTTCCTTATTCTTTGGAATATTCAGAAAATACCATCTCCTTATAATAAATTTGTTATAAATAAACATAACATGCACAAAAGAAAAATGGACAAATCTAGCAATATGCAGAATGTGCATACAAGATAAGGAACAAATACTGAAATGTTGGCTTGTTGACTCTTATTCATCACTTCCAGTGTCTATCTCCTGAATCTGCTTCACACATTGGCATTTTAAATATTTTTGCTTCAGAATCCTAGGGTTGGAAGGGACTTGAGAGTCATCTAGTCCAATCTCCTGCTATTCAGGAATCCGTTATGCCCAGCACCCATTTGTTTGGAATTACCCCCCAACTCTCATTTTCACAAACATTGTTATTTAGTATTTCTCTTACTGTATGAGAATCCTCAACAACAACAAATGTGGAACAATCCCCCTTTTTTGTCTGGATGGCCCTTTGGTCTGATCCAGCAACACACTTCTTAACGTTTTCATGTTCTTACAAAGGACTCATGCCCAAGCAGTTGAGTGTCCAGCCTTTCATGATCAACGGTCAGATTAACAGAGTGCAATTAGCCCTCACCGTTGATCTCCAAGTGAAGACTGGTATCAAGAGTAAAACATGAGATGGATGCATGAAAGAAATTCTAGCTATCAGAAAGTTGAAATTGGCTACCGTGTCCTGATTCATTCCTATTTGTTAACCAATCTGGGGCAATATGTATTGTGTGAAATAGCCCATAAAGACATAATGCTCTATTTCCTCTCAACCCCCATTTCTCCCATAGCCAGAAAAGCCAGTGTCATAGAAAGGTTCTACCATCTAGAAGCAGCCATTATTAACACTATGTTATCACAGTGGCAGGCAGCAAAGAAGTATTAATGACATGGCATCTTCCTGTAGTTACTTGCTTGCTTAGCTCCATCAATAAGCAGAGAATATGTGATCTTGTCTGCTTAGTATGACTCTTTGCTTTGTTCTGAAGTGGAATATAAGTTTACACATGCAAACATTTATTGCATATTTATTCTCCACATGAACTATCACTTTCCTACAGAAGTGGTATTAAACTTATTCTCATGGGATGACTTGATCCCTAAACTCTTTAAATCTTCAAAAATAACTTGTTTTAAAGTCTAAAATCATTCAAGATTATACTCAGTACCCCTGGTTTTCCTTTACATAATAGTTATATAATGTCAAAGTACCTTCTTTAATAACAGCAATCCTAATCGGAAATTAGAATAACAGGAGTTTGGCTGTTTAAATTGGAATCTGTTTAGACCTCACATGGAGTCCCTGGAACTCCTGCCAATATGAGTGTGGATTGTACACCTTGGGCAACATATGGCCGTCAGTGTTCTGTTAATATCGCTGGCACCATTACATGGGAAGACTGAATTGTGGGGGTTTTTTCTAGAGCATTTTCCATAATGTGTAATTTAAACAAAGGATTTCTCTCTTTTTTATATCATGCTGTGCCTTTCTAGTGTTTAAACACTTCCCACTGTTAGGAAAACCTGCAAATTAGGAATTAACAAAATTAACCAGTGCAATTTAGACATCAGCTTAATCAGCCTTGATGTGCTTCCTGAGATGGCTGCAGAACAGCGATTGCCCGAAAATGCATTCTAATGGGTTTGGTTGAACATTTGGACCACGTTACAGAAAATAACAACTCACTAACATGCACAGCTGAGACCACATCACACAAATATATAGCTTTTCCCATTTAGCTTGGATCCCACCCCCCTCTGGGGTTTTGCAATATGGGCGATTAGCTGTACTTTTGCAAAGTTAAGGTAGGTGAACATGGCTAAAAAAAGAGCTGGTATGAGAGCTTTCTAGATATGGAAGGTAATATTTTATGTCTCATCCCTTGTTAGACAAGGCAACGAATAATAAGCCTCTGAACAACTCATTACTTTCTGTGCGTTTCGTCTTCTCTGGTATTTCTCTTGACTGATAGTAACTTTTCATTCACGAGTCAGATCTAACTATGGCTGATGAATTAATGTTGACCGTATGTACAGACTAAGGGCCAAAATATAACTTTGCTAGGTATGAGCATGCAGCGACCATATCTAGTGTTCCCTTACTTAATTACAGGCCTGGAGTGTGCGATTTTTATTGGGAAGACAGAGCACAGGGAAAGGGAGTCCTATCTTTTTCACCCCCAGTGTGATTGGAATGAATACCCTGCCACTAGGAGCCTGGGGGAGGTGGAATCCCAATTATCAACACCTGGGGCGTGTGTGTTCTGACTGCACTGGAGGGGGAAGAGATAATCCTGTGTTATTTTCCCCAAAAGGATCTCTCTCTCTCTCTCTCTCTCTCTCTCTCTCTCTCTCTCTCTCACACACACACACACACACGTGCTTGCAGTCAAATAAGAAAAAAATAACAGAGATATGTAGCTGTATGCTACGCATTATTTGTGTGTTTCTTTTTTCAAACACTTCAAACAATGTGGGTTTTTTATTGGAAAGTTCATGAACAGCTGATATAAGTTAATATTAAAATCCTGCTATTATTTTTCTACCACTGAAGATGGATTCATCAAGCTGTCTTCTTGGTTATTTATTTTTATTAATTCATAGGCTGATATCCAGGTTCTAGAGAGCTGACCTTTGTGTTGCCTCCTGTTTAGTCCTGAGAGAAACTGAAAGCAGAGCTGGCTACCAACCAGGATGGGTTTAAAACTAGATTAAACAAATCCATGGAGTACAAGGCTGCTAGCCATGATCACTATATTTTACCTCCTCTGTTGGACGCATCATCTCTGAATGCCCGTTGCTGGGAATCGCAAGTGGGATGAATGCTACTCAGGTCGTGCTTTGGGGCTTCCCAAAGGTATCTGGTTGGCACCATGAGAACAGGATGCTGCACTAAATGGGCCAATGGTCTGATCCAGCAGACTGTTCCAATGTTCTTAAACCTTATTCCCAACAAACGTTCCTGCTCTGAGGTAGGGATGAATGAGGATTGAAGAATTTCCTTATCCCTGTCACGTACACACAGGTAAAAGCAGAAATGAGGTAGGGGGAGTTCTACTGTCAGTTTTCTTAATGGTGAACAAGAATGGTCAACATCATGTTCATCAGTGACACTAACAAAAAAGAATTGTGGGAAACAATGATTTACATGTGAATGATTGTGTTTAAGAATGTGACTACTAGACTAGAACGATCCAGTAGGCATGCACTGCCACATTCTTGTAAACACAAACACAGCAAGATGTGCATCACTGCTGATCATCTTCTTTATCCTAGCACAAACATGGTCCTCAGGATTGCCTCCTGGCCTCTCCCAGGCTAGAAATCTATGATGGGTACACTATAAGGCTGAAGAATACAAGCACTTGAACACCACTTGTTGATAGTGAACATATTTTGGAAAAGGTTCAAAAAAGCAATTTTGCACATGAAACAGTGAAAAAGGCTGCTGGTCGCCTTGGACAAATGATAATATTTGCTTTTCTTGTGTTGGGGGAGTATTGCAAACACAGGGGAAACTTGAGTGTCTTTGATGTGCTTCTCTAGAGTAAGGGAGATGGGAGTTGGCCCTATCTCTTTTACCTTTCCCACATCTCACAGAAAACTTTTTACAAGCAGCCTGCCTGAACACTACTTCCAGCATTTGCCCATAAAACTTCATTACATTTATTAAATATGCAATGGAACATTTACAACAGCTATACTCTGCGAAGCATTTCTGTGAATAATTAAAATTAAACTCCTCTTGTCAAGCACGTGATCAACGTGTATGTATGATACATTGTCCATCTATTCTCCGTGCTCTCTTATCCGCTGGTTTCTGAAATCAAGACTGTGCTGTACAAATATAGCACATTTGTGCAATTTCAACACAACAGTTTACTACCGTTTTCCTCATTAGTGATGCTTTAGCTTTTTTTAGCTCATACGTTGAACAGTTTATGATCATGTTTAATCATATTAGAGGGACCCAATACTGTGTAATGGTTTCTCTTCTTCTTCTTCTTCTTCTTCTTCTTCTTCTTCTTCTTCTTCTTCTTCTTCCTCGCTGCACTGAACTCTCTTGTTTGTTCCCTTATGTGCTTCAATTAAGTTTGCAAGAACTTACATTAAACACTTTTGAGATTTAAGTAGGTTGTGAAATTCTGAAAGCTGGCACAGAAAGGCACAGGGTTGGGGTCCATGCTGCACTCGTGCAAGGATGCTTGGGCAATAAAACTTCTACATCCCCTCCTTCCCATTTAGACCCTAGCTCCTCTTAAAAGCATTACCTGAGGGTTGGGAGACCTCAGGAAAGGTCTGGGATGCAGGGCAAGGAGTTACAGTGCAAGGCAGGGGGAGGTTAGGAATGATCAGGTGGGAAACAGCTTGTGGGCATAGGAGCCCTATAAACACATGCTGCCCCCACCCAATTTTTCCCAACTTCCACCCACCCCACATTCCCTTAATAGTATTAATAGTGCAGTAGAGATAACCACCAATAGTCTTGAAGCAGACAGGCATTCTGAATTTATTTAAACACACACACAGAGAGAGAGAGAGAGAGAGAGAGAGAGAGAGATACTATCTAGCACACAAAAAGTATAGTTAAGACAGGGCTGAGGAATCAGTGGTTGCTGTTGGACTGCAACTGTCATCATACCTGCCCATTGGCCATGCCTGCAGGGGCTAATGGTTGTTGAAGGCTAATGACACCTGGAAAACCACAGGTCCCTGATCCCTGATATAAGGAACAGGCACAGAGACTTCCCTTCTTCCCAAACTCCAGATCCTAAGGAGATCAGTGCAACTCATTCAGGTGATGTAAAAGCTTGGGCTCAGGGTTTAGATATGATGGACTCATATTCAGTAGTGTTCAGTGGGGCTCCTGAGGCAAGTAGACATGTAGCATGTTTTCAGTACACTTCCAGATATCAAGATAGTTCCCTTGCTTCTGATTTGACATTTTGTGAAACCATAGGTAGAAACTCATTCTCCCATCATGATTCTTGGAGGAAAAACATTTTCAAGATGCCGTTATATTCACAGGGTCTTCTTTAGAGCAAAGCCTGGGAGGCGGTGAAAGGAGAGCTTTGCTTGCGCATGCGCCCCCAACACACACACACACACCAGAGAAGAAGAAATCTGTCCAATGTGAACTTTTCCCTCTTCAGTACCAGGACTGCACTGTATGTGTGAGAGAACTGCCTAAGGCCAGCTGTACTAGCTGCCCTGCATCTGTTCAGAGAAATCAAGTGGCGGTTCACCCATTGAAGCACCACATTTCAATTTCTCACTGTATCATTACCCCAACTATTCAGTCACCCTTG
This sequence comes from Podarcis pityusensis, assembly GCF_964106645.2. Lineage (NCBI taxonomy): Eukaryota > Metazoa > Chordata > Lepidosauria > Squamata > Lacertidae > Podarcis > Podarcis pityusensis. The sequence continues at coordinate 43,791,025 of NC_138026.1, read as the reverse complement.
ACTTATTTTCTTTTTGATGTGTGCTATCTAGAGAGGAGCCATGTACACAGGAAGGCCCTTAAGGCACTATATAGAATTAAAAATGCACATTCACTCAAAATTAATGAGTAAGCAATACAGAAATACTACAACATGTTTATCATGACTAAAACAAACTGCTATTTTCCTTTTTATGCCTTATAGACACTTAACTCTACCAGTCCAATAAGTCAATCATTTTCAGAGCACAATCAAATTAACTCCAAAGTAAGAATCCTGGTGATCTTTATAGCTTTCTAAAATCATGCTTCTACTACTTATGCTTTCAACCCTGCTCCCGGTTTTTCTGCCTCTTTCTAATTTTTCTTTACTTATTCCATTTTGTTTCATCCATTGCAGGTCCAGCATTAAGTTTCCTTTACAGCTGTCAGGAAGTTCAAATTGCTTCTGTGAAATTATTACTCCCACACTCAAGATGCTTCCGGATACATCATTGTGATTCAAGACGGTAGCATCTTAAAGAACTCTAGGAGACTGGCAGATTCATAGGATAATCAGACTCCCTGGCCTTGTTTTCTTCCCCACTGCCTTCTATTTCCTTCGGATTTCATCGATGTAAGTTGAAAACTCTAATGCATTCTGTTTTTTAAAAAATATATCAGAAATTACAGGAGTGCTGGAAAAGTAGGGCTTGTGTAAGAGACATTGCTAACGCCAATTCTGTGATTATAGGAAGTGAACAATAGAGAGAAAACTATGCACTGAACTTCTTATTTTACATTTATTTTACTATGCAAAGCACCAATAAGCAAATATGTATAAGTTCCTAGTGCTGTTGAGGAATTACTGAGTTTGAAAGGTCTGAATATGAATAGCTGGTATGTGTATGAACTAATTAAGGGGGGGGGAAATGTAGGAAAGAAATAGATGTAAGGAAAGGGGTGTCAGGGAGGGGGAGAGCCAGCAGGACTGGGACTATCCAGCTGCTGGAAAGCAGGGGCAACCTCTGACTCCTCTCTGTACTGAGATTCTCAGCACCCAGCCCTGTCCTGGAAATGGCCTGCTTCTTCTGAACTCCCCTTGATCAACCAACCCTCCTGCATCGAGAAACTACCAGCTTTTCCCTTCCAGACTGGTTCCTTGTGTCACACCACCACTGTCCTGGATCCAAGTCATCATCATCTGTGTCATCCCTGGGGGGCTCTTGGGTGGGCAGTGCCCACCACTCTTCCTAATCCAGCCAGTCTCTGACACAAAGGGGCATTATCTACACCCTTTCTATAAATGGGAAACCCGGGTGACAAATGCTGGGAAATTATCATAAAACTTTCTTTATATGCAGTGTGGGCCCTGTTCTTCCCAAATGATGCTTCACAACAACCAATTGTGAATGTTAATAGGAACACAGCAGTCTTAGCCATTACATTCAGATGTGCATATCTGCTACTCTCTGAAAAACGTCTTTGGTGCCTGGTGAGTGGAGCTCAGATTCTTCTCTTGCTTTCTGTTAAGATTCTGTCATGCTGCTGCTTCTGATCAAGAAAGGCATAGCAAATTTCCATTGTCAGTTGACTCTCTTTTTAATTTCAAGCTTTAATTTACTGTCCCACCCATATTTCTTCAAAGGTCGTTGCATCAATTGCTTTGAAAGCTTCACATTGCACCAGGCAAACTTCTTCCTAATGGTCTTGGGCTCAGTTGCCAAGTTAAGATTTCACAATGTCTAGACCTTCTTAGATTTTCACATTTGTAATATTTCAAAGATACACTGCTGAAATCATGCTATTCTTTGGAAAGCCACTTGTTCCCCTTTTTCAATGGCTTGCAGTGTTTTGAAACTCTCTTTCCCTGATATCTAGCTAAATGTATTTCATAATGATTTTCCATTATGGGTTTCCCCCATATCTGTCAGATATCACAACAAGAGAAGACAGTATTGAAGAAAGTGGGAGAGATAAGAAACTTGTCTCCAAAGAGATTCAAGAGGCGGTGTGCGTGTGTGTGTGTGTGTGTGTGTGTGTGGAATAAGCTTTGTTTCACACTTCAGGTTTGAGATGTAATATTTCTGGAATATTATAGACTTTTGTGGGGATTGACTGTTCTACCATTAGGCAGCATGAGCAGTAGCAGAAAGGTCTAGGGGATTGAGCTGTGTGTGTCCCTGGACCTGTCCTGTGGCCCGTTCTCAGCAGCAGTGGAGGAGGATTTCTTAAAATCAATGCTGAAGTAAGATTCAACCTCAGACACCATACCTCGGTTGGTTGAGCAGGAGACTCTTAATCTCTGGGTCATAGCTTCAAGCCCCACATGAGGCGAAAGACTCCTGCTATTGCAGGACATTTGGACTAGGTGGCCGTCATGGTTCCTTCAAACTCTACAATTCTATGAACAAGTTCAGCAGGCTTTTGTACATGGTATGGAAAGTGGAGAGATCCCACCCAGCCTATTGCCTCAGGCATCAAAATGTCCTTGGCTGACCCTGTAGAGAGTGGGTTGGTTCACTTTGCTGTTTCTTCTAAGCTTATCCATAGGAAGTTGACATGCAGAAAAACTGTTCATGGCATAAATTGAAGGAATTCATAACTTCTGGTCTCTCATGATTGAATGATTTTATTTCATTTCTCCCAGGTTCATTTGAGATATCTATCTATCTAGGCCCCATCTGCATTATACATTTAAAGCAGTATCATTTTAAACTGTCTTGGCTTCCTACAAAGCAGGGCCATAGCTTTGCAAGGAGGGGGGAAGCCGGGTTGTTTTTTTTTTTTTGCTCTGGGTGAAGCCTCCAGAAGGGCGCCATTGAGGCCCCAAGCCTGTGTGTGTGTGTGTGTGTGTGCGCACACGCACGCAAATGGGAGGGAGGGCACCAAACTGGGTCTTTAACCCAGGTGAAATAAAGCCTAGTTTTGCCCCTTTCAAAAGCATCCAAGGAACTTTCGTCCATAAAGGGTTTGGAGAGTTGTTTAAAAATGCCTATACCTCCACAATTCCAGAGTTCCCTCGAAGAGTGGATGGCAAACCACTTTGAGAACTGTAGCTCTGAACAACACTCAGCAAGATTAACAAACTGTAGTCACCTACCAACTCTCAGCAAGCTCAAAAAAATATAGTTCCCAAGATTCTTTGGGGAAACCATGGCAGTTTAAAGCAGCACAATAATGCTTCAAATGTATAGCACAGAGAGTGTATAACTTTTCAGAGTTGAAGTATACCTTTTGAAAGAGGGTTTGAATACCTATTCTTGGAACCACATTTCTTGAATCCAAAGGATTGCAAATGTTAAATTTGTTTTAACTCCATTTCTCTCTAAATAGCACTGATATAATTTTACTTTTTCATTTTAAATACTTTCACAACTGCCGGGATCCCGAGTGAGGGCCCAACTAAACACAAGAATGAAATGTCATTTCTTTAGCTACTTTCCCCAATTTCTTTCTGGTACATGGGAGTTTATAAACTGTGTTGTTAAAAGCCCAAATGATTTACTCTAATCCTGTGGCAACTTCCATCCATGCAATCATAAGTAATGATGTGTTTTGAATAATGCAGCTGTAAATTGATTTGGGGCATTTCCCTACATACCTATATAGTGTGCTTCATTGCAAAGAGAGTGTGCATTGTCATGTAGATGTCTTTGATTTATTCTAAAATACTCTCATTCAGGACAAGGCTATTCAGTGATCTCCACTACTTTGAATGATTGCAAGCCTCAATTTTTTTTTTATTCACTGCCTGTAACGATAAAGCTATTTTCAGCCTCAAATAAGGGATCAAATTTATTATAGCAATTCAGATGGAGACAGCCACAAAATATTTGTCTTGGCTGTGGTGGTGCATGGTGCTTAATAGGAGAGGAACTTTTTTTAATAGATCAGATTTTGAAATGGAGTGAATAGTGCACGGTGCGATTCTTGCATCGGCAGCCTTTGTTTGAACTGACTGTCAAACAGACTCATCAGCCAGGCACTCTGAGGAAGAATTTACAGACATGAGTTGCTGCAGTCATCTTCTCTGCAGATGTCTTTGTGACGTGCACCGATAAGGGGACATTTGAGAAGAAATCATCTATTTCGCAGGGAAACTAGGTAAGCCGTGCAAATGAGAGTTCAATTATAGCAAAGCTGTCTCCAGGAAGGGAAAGACATGCTCTTTAACAGCCAAAGTGATTGGTTTGTGCAGTCTACTACATCCGGCCTGTTCAAACATTTTTTTTTGGGGGGGGGGGGAATGATGGCTTATTGGGGGGGAGATGCTGCCTTCAAGGTCATGAGGAATTTCTTCTGCACTGAGCCATAGTGGCTTCTGTTCAGTTTATTTATCAGTATATAAACCACGGGCCAGAGTGTAAGTCAGGTATAAATATCATTTGCAGTAGGTCATGATACTAACACCTGCAGTGCAACATCTTCAAAGGATAATGTGAAAAATCAAATTATGTAATTGTAAACTCTCAAATCAACACTTCAAGAACTCTCAAAGACTTAGGGTCTTTAACCTGTTTGTCCCACTCATCTTGTGATGATGGCAGTGTTTATTCCATAAAGGCAGAGCTTTTTTCAGCCGGAACTCACTGGAACTTAGTTCTGGCACCTTTCAGGTGGGCACCATTGCTATTATAAGAGAACAAGGGAGGCATTCATGGTGAGTTACGGCACCTCTTTTTGTAGAAAAATAGCCCTGCATAAAGGATATGCAATTCTATTTACAATAGGCAATGCACCCATATTTTCTGGAAGACAGTAATAGCTATATAGATCTTACATCTACTTCACAGGGGACAGGGTAGCAAATAATAGAGCAATGACCCCAAAGTTCATAAGTAAATTCTTGTTGTCAACCACAAAAGTGCACTGTTGGAAATCTTAACGTTTTTCGAAAGCTTACCCCAGTGAGCAATAGGTTCAATTAGTTACAGAATGCTCTATCATTAAGGTTATATGAAAAAAACTAAACCACAAAGAGCTTTACACACACACAAACACATACCGTATTTTTCGGACCATAGGACGCACTTTTTCCCCTCCAAAAATGAAGGGGAAATGTGTGTGCGTCCTATGAGCGAATGCAGACTCCTCGGCTTCAGCGATAGCAATGCGAAGCCTCCGAAGCCTGCGCTCCAGAGGCTTCGCGTTGCTTCCGCTGAAGCCAGGAGAGTCTGCTCTTTGAGGCTGGCGGTGGGGGAAAGCAGCGCTTCCCCCATCGCCAGCCCCAGAGGATGGGGGGCAGCGAGAAGGCGCGCGACGCCTTGCCGCTACCCTCCAACCCGGCTTCGAGGCTGGCGGTGGGGAAAGCAGCGCTTCCCCCATCGCCAGCCCCAGAGGATGGGGGGCAGCGGGAAGGCGCGCGACGCCTTGCCGCTACCCTCCAACCCGGCTTCGAGGCTGGCGGTGGGGAAAGCAGCGCTTCCCCCATCGCCAGCCCCAGAGGATGGGGGGCAGCGGGAAGGCGCGCAACGCCTTGCCGCTACCCTCCAACCCGGCTTCGAGGCTGGCGGTGGGGAAAGCAGCGCTTCCCCCATCGCCAGCCCCAGAGGATGGGGGGCAGCGGGAAGGCGCGCGACGCCTTGCCGCTACCCTCCAACCCGGCTTCGAGGCTGGCGGTGGGGAAAGCAGCGCTTCCCCCATCGCCAGCCCCAGAGGATGGGGGGCAGCGGGAAGGCGCGCGACGCCTTGCCGCTACCCTCCAACCCGGCTTCGAGGCTGGCGGTGGGGAAAGCAGCGCTTCCCCCATTGCCAGCCCCAGAGGATGGGGGGCAGCGGGAAGGCGCGCGACGCCTTGCCGCTACCCTCCAACCCGGCTTCGAGGCTGGCGGTGGGGAAAGCAGCGCTTCCCCCATCGCCAGCCCCAGAGGATGGGGGGCAGCGGGAAGGCGCGCGACGCCTTGCCGCTACCCTCCAACCCGGCTTCGAGGCTGGCGGTGGGGAAAGCAGCGCTTCCCCCATCGCCAGCCCCAGAGGATGGGGGGCAGCGGGAAGGCGCGCGACGCCTTGCCGCTACCCTCCAACCCGGCTTCGAGGCTGGCGGTGGGGAAAGCAGCGCTTCCCCCATCGCCAGCCCCAGAGGATGGGGGGCAGCGGGAAGGCGCGCGACGCCTTGCCGCTACCCTCCAACCCGGCTTCGAGGCTGGCGGTGGGGAAAGCAGCGCTTCCCCCATCGCCAGCCCCAGAGGATGGGGGGCAGCGGGAAGGCGCGCGACGCCCTCCCGCTACTCTCCAACCCTCCTTTGGGCTTTTGGGGGAGATGGGGGAATTCCCCCACCTCCCGCAAAAGCCCGCAAAAGCCTCGTGCTCTTTAAAGGGGCTCCGCGGCTTCTGCTGGCTTTTCTACGAGGGGGGGAATTCCCCCACCTCCTAGAAAAGCCTGCAGGAGCCGCGCACCCTTTAAAGAGCGCGCCGCTCTTGGGGGCTTTTCCCCGAGGAGGGAGAAGGGACTGACTGGCCGTTTCAGTCCCTTCTCCCTCCTGGTCGAAAAGCCCGCAGGAGTCGCGCGGGGCTCCTGTGGGCTTTTGCGGGAGGTGGGGGAATTCCGCCACCTCCCGCAAAAGCAGGGAGAAGGTCTTGGAGTAGCGGACAGGCTGCGTGCAGCCTGTCCGCTGCTCCCAGAGCTGTGGGGGGGGGGGAATCATATTTTTTTCCTTGATTTCCCCCCCTGAAAACTAGGTGCGTCCTATGGGCCGGTGCGTCCTATAGTCTGAAAAATACGGTATATATTACACACCCAGCAGCCATATTTTATAGCTTAGCAATACCCTATACTTTGAATCTACACATTTCATTTTATTTGCAGCTGCAGAACCCAGAGAACACACTTAGTACTACAGTGTGTGGGATTGTGTAGGGAGAACAAATGCTTCGTTCTATCGCACTTCGTATTCTGCATGCTAAATTTCAGTTGTCATCATGGCATGTTTATCTGATGCTGTCACCATGGACTTCTTGTCAAAGATCAGTCTGCGATCAGATCTTATCTATTGTATCAGAGACCATAAAAAGAAGATGCAGCTCGTTGTATGATAGCAAATTCATGAGAGCTGATTGTATACATTACAAAAAGTCATGACATAGTGCCTTTAGAGGGTATTTTCATAATTTAGATATATTCCCTTACATGGGATGCTAGTAAACAGTATTAAAGAGATTGTAATTTAATTATTTGCTTTAAGGTCAGTGAAAAATTGAGATTGCTTTACTCAGTGGTTGGGAACTCTTTAGATTACTTTTCATTCTCATTGTCAGCATTTTGGAGCCAGGAATATTGCATGCCCAGATTTTGTGACAATGTGCCTCAAATGATGGGGGATGGATGTGAACTTCTTCCATCATGCACAAAACATTTACTGTGAGCAAGGCAGCCACATATGAATATGCATGTATGATTCACAATACTTGTGTGACACACACTGAGCAAATCACCTTTACATTCCACATGGATAGGTACAGTATACATTTCCTAGGCACTTTGCTTCCACTAAACATCACATGCATGGTGCCAGATTGCACACTCACACAGTCTGCTCTCAGTTTCCATCATTTAAAGGATATGAATGGCCTTAATTCCAAGTTCTCATCTGAAGAGCTGCAGGATCAATAGAATACACTCTGAATCTTCTGCCCTCTCATAGATGCTACAGCTCTGGAAGTGAAGTCAAATTGCTGTGTTAGCATCACCGGTGACCTCCATGGGGCACAAGCCTGGGCACTATGGATGGAGGTCCTGGGCTGCCCAGATGAAAAGACCCCCCTGTCAGCCTTGCTGATGTGGTCCAAAGGAAAGCAGAGCAATGTGTTTGGCACCAGCTTAGTTGCAAGAGTTGCCGGAAGGAGGCGTACAAGGCGCCATCCAACCGTTTTAGAGACTCCACTCCAGATTTGTGTAGGATTTACTCTTTAGCCTTTTCTTCTCCCAAAGATATCCCACAAGGCAGTGGAGGTTTAGGATTAGAATTTTCCTTCTTCTAGATTCACTACGTTCCCAGATTGATGAACCCTACCTGCTGCTCACTTCACGCAATGGTGTCCAAACTTTTTTCAAAGAGGGCCAGATTTGATAAAGTGAAGGGTCAACCAAAGCTGTTGAGCTTTTTTTAGGATTGAAGTTGTTGAGGTTTTTTAAGGATTTTACCCCAGGAAATAAACTGCCACAGGGGCTGGATTAAACCGACCGGCGGGCCGGATTAGGCCCGCCAAAACGGACTTTGGACATGCCTGCTCCATGGCATGTGCAGAAACCGCCTTCTTGATTGTAAGACCCACTATTGGTCTTGTCCTCTCAATCCGCTGGAGCCTGTCTTCACATGCAGTCCCTAACTCACTGAGGGTTTGAGACCCATTGACTCTCTTCATCTGGTTTAGCCAGCTAGTTGAAGCTGTTCCCAGTGTCACATCTTCTAGGAGCCACAGTTGAGAGCTGAATGCAGGGTGGGGGCCAAAGGCCCACCAGAAGTACTATCTCTCCCCCAATACCCCATACACCCCAATGCAGACATAAGAGAGGAATTAATAGCAGCTCTTGGTGGCTTGCTCAGGCTGCCTTTGCAGCGTTTGCTTGGCCACAATACAGCCTTATCTGTTGCTGCTGAGGAACAGAAATGAATAGGAACAGCAGATCATGCCCTAGTTAGAATCAGGCTGTGCTGGAGACAAATGTTAATAAAAGAAATTGTGGCACCTACATGATAGTGTGCAACGAATGTACAAATCAGTCAGTGACAAACTTTCCAATAAATGTAGCATTTGTGAGCAAAATGTTTATTTTGGAAAGCGTTTTGTACCTTCCTTGGCAGGTATATTGTTTTTTAAGCCTTTTGTATAGCACAAGTGTTGACCAGCTTCAGAGACAGGAATCATAGATTGCTCCATTCAGAGTACTGAGTACTGGACCATTAATCCCATTAATGACTAATTTGTCCATTAAAATCAATGGGGTTTCTTGTGAAACTCCTCACCAATGAGAATGTAAATTTTACAGTTAGGCCTGCTTAATGTGTGGAAAAACAGGAGATGTTTAATCTTACAGAGTACGGACACTCTATAGACCTTTTTTAATCATTTTGAGAAGAAACATGCTATTTATTTTTCTGAAATCAGTGCAGACTAAAGGTGTTTAGTGCTGTACACTTATCCCATTTCCAATAATTATGAGAAGGTTCTGGGGACAAGTAAGAATGAGAAGGTTACAACTGGGTGTAAGGAAATGTAACCCACACAGAAAATAACTGATAGTGTCCTCACCTCAATTTGGGGTTTTTTGAACAGGAATGTTTTTTTTAAAAGCTTTAACTTCCAACTGCATAGCATTTGTTAATTTGTGTCACAACCCTAATATTACTTAAACATAGATTTTCATACTTAATGTTAATGGAAGGCAGCATGAGCTGTCTAAATTGTGCATTAGAAAGGAGTGATAGATTACAGGTCTTCACATTCTTTAACTAATAAAAATTATCTGAATTCTCCAATTTTATCCCCATATGAAAAGCACAGAAGTTTCAGTTTGTGCAGATCTGTTAAATTACAATTACATTAAACATCCTAGATGAGCAAGTTAAATTAGTTGGATTTAACAGTTTTTGTCTGCCATGCATGTAACTGAGTGCTTTCCTGGATATGAAGGTCAGAGGATACATATTCTGAAAGGCCTAACATCAGATTACTTCTAATCATAGAAATAATAGACAAAGATGATATGTTTATTTTTACTGGGCCAACGGAGAACTAAGAAACTGTTCAGTTTTTAAGCGTGTTTTTAACTGAGTTTTTTTTTATAAAAACAACAACAACTGTTTTTCATTGTTGCTTGCTGGTTAAGTACGTAACCAGAGGTACCACTGTAGAAGGAATTCTGCTGAAGTTCAAGGAGGTTTTTGATTGCCGCATTAAACTAAGAATTGTTTAGTATCCACAAGGGCAGAAGTCACTACAGTTGTAACTTGGAAACTGAACGGAATCTGTTCCGGAAGTCCGTTCAACTTCCCAAACCAAACTGTGGCTTCTGATTGGCTGCAGGGAGCTCTTGCAGCGAATCAGAAACCTTGGAAAGCCACAACGGGCTTTCGGATTCAAAAGAACGTTCGCAAACCAGAACAATCACTGGTTTGCAGCATTTGGGAGCCAAAATGTTCGAGTTCCAGGCGTTCGGGATCCCAGGTATGACTGTAATGTGTTGCGTGTGTTTGCCAGTATGCCTGCCAGGACCTCCTGTTGTTGTTGCTGTTGTTTAGTCGTTTAGTCATGTCCGACTCTTCATGACCCCATGGACCAGAGCACGCCAGGCACTCCTGTCTTCACCAGGACCTCCTACATATCCACAAAAGATCTTAGTAAATAAGCCCTCCAAAAATCACACACTGTATAAAGGTAAGTGTCACATCCTTTACTCTGCCCACTTTTGCTTCTGACTCCACCCACCCCTAGAGATACTATATGACTTGATTAGATTGGAACTGAGGGTACTTACATTTTCCAGATGTCTCGGGTCTCCTAAATAGAGAGTGGAAATGTTCATAGCGGAAAATCACTATATACTTGCAACCTTTTCTCCATTTGGTGATATGTAAGATCACCTTCCCAGGGAAAACTGAGCCCTTTTGAAACAAGGTGCTGGGGAAACATTCAAGATGCTTTCTTGGCAGTTCTCAAAGTCATGAAGTTCTTTCAGCAATATACAGTGGTACCTCGGGTTAAGTACTTAATTCGTTCTGGAGGTCCGTACTTAAACTGAAACTGTTCTTAACTTGAAGCACCACTTTAGCTAATGGGGCCGTCGCGCCGCCAGAGCACAATTTCTGTTCTCTTTTTTATTTTTAAATGATATTTATTGAAAAAAAATTTTTAGAGATAAAAAAGAAAACAAAGTAGAAAAAAACAAAGAAAGAACAAAGAAAAGGAAAGAACAAAGAAAAACACAAACCACATCCAACAATACAAATTAAACAAAAACAAAAATACACCACAAACTTTTAAAAACAAATCCATTATTCTCAAATCCTCAACTGTCATTACCTTCTTTCTTTGACCTCCTCCTCCTCCCTTTTTTTGTATCCTAGTTGTTAATTGTTGCAGCAAATCCTTTCCATATTTCATAAAATTCTGTCATTACATTACCTTAAACTATTTTAATCTTATCTTACTATAAAAAACCTTGAAACTTAAAACTTAAATCTTATTTTTACCAACTTCTCATAACCATAATATTCTTACATAATTCTTTAAACATTTTTACTAAAGCCAAGTAATTTCATTCCAACATTTTTCTAACATTCATCAATTTTATAAAACAATCCTAGTAGTAGAAAAAGAAATAGAAACAATCCAATCTTCATCCAGCGTCCCTTCCTCCTGGTCCCGGGTTTTGTCAGTCCTTATTTTCCCATCGATCTAGCGCATTAACCTGGTAACCTTATATCCGAGGCCCTTAAGTCTCTTCCATGTCCCTTCCGCAGCTCTTCTTCATATTTGTAACTGTATTTTCCCTTGTCTCCTGCTCGTTTCACTCGTGGGAACTCCAGCTTAACAATGTTTTTGACCCTTTTCAACAGATCAGCCCCTTTTCCATAGTCCAAACTAAACTCCATGTGGTATTTAAAAACGTGTTTCAGAATCCCTCCAAAATTAAGAGCCCCCACAATCCCAGACATCTCACGGCCCATTGCCAGACTTGGAAAGTCCAAACATCCCTGCATAGGGGGGTCTATCCAGCCCCCCATTTCCAAACCAAACCAAACTTTTTCTTTCCAAATCTGGCTTTTTCCAAGTTCATTTGTCAAATCCGAAAGCTCATGTTCCTGTTGGGCCTGTTCTGTCAAGGCACACTCCTGATTTAATTCCTGGGTGGGCTCCACATATTTTCCCACTTCCTGTTCAAAATTTCCCACTGCCTGTTCAAAATTTCTAATCGAATCAGCCATCAAATTCGTCTTCTCATGTAGCTGTTCCAATAGGGCATTTGTTTTATAGAAAGCACACAACAGAGCTTCTGAATACATTGTCCTACAAGGTCAGATGTCTATTCCCACGATTGTAATCTGTAACAGCTGCCAGCTGCCCGGAGTTGGTTACAGTTTCACAGTCTCCCTCTAGGGGGAAAACTTCTATTTGTTCTTTCTTTTAAAGACAAGTCTAGCGACAAAGTTTCCTTTTTCAGATATTTTGTCAATATTTGTTCCTTTAAGAAGCGAAGGGGAACAATGGAGTCAAAGTTTCTCTTCTTATAGCTATCTGTCAAAAACGTTGTCTCTGGTCAATGAGCTTCAAAAAACGTCAGTCCTAACACCCCGCTCCAGGATCAGGACGGTGGAAAGTTACTTTACTTTACCCTCACTTCTGCAGGTTTAAACAGTCCGAAAAAATCCCCCCTCTTCTCCTGCTTCCGAAGGGGGTTCAACAATTTTAAATGATGAAAGTTAATCTTTTACAGGCGATTTTCTGAGCTCTAGTTTGCCATGTCTTTGCTTTAATCTATCTACAAAGAAACGGAAGGCTGACTTCCTGTTTAGACCTTCCCGTTTCAGCGCCAAATTAAGGTAAACTTTTAAGTCCAATTTTCCTTTCTGCTCACAAGTCCTTATTTAGAGTCCAATTGTCCGAGTTTAGGTACTCACGGGTGATTATTTTAGAAGCCAGATTGTCCCAGGAAAAAGGCAGCGCTCTCCGGCAACGGCTGTGCGGCTTCGCTCCGCGGAAGAAGCAGCTTACTCTCAGCACCGCGCCACTTCCCCCTCTTCGCTCCGGAGCCCGTTGATGGGTTCTTTTGCGGGTTGGGGGGGCTAAGGGTGCCCGCCGAGTCCCATGGTCACAGGCTTCATCCGCCTGTGATTTTTGAATGGGTCTCCGCTTCGTCGTAGCGGAAAAGACCCGATTCCCGTGGAGCTGGCCCCTCCAGTTCAAAGGGAATCCGCCATTGCTGATGGCGCCACCCCGGAAGTCAATTTCTGTTCTCATCCTGAAGCAAAGTTCTTAACCTGAAGCACTATTTCTGGGTTAGCAGAGTATGTAACCTGAAGCGTATGTAACCTGAAGCATATGTAACCTGAGGTACCACTGTAAGTGGTTGAGGAAGAGCTTGATGGTGCAGGTCTCTCCTCAGAGACAACGGACTGGTTCTGATTTCCATTCCTGCAGTTTAAATGACAATGACAATGAATCTATTAAAAGACAACAGATAGGATACCAGACAAACTCAGCCTACACATGCCTACCAGTGAGACTTTCTTCTGAGTTGGCATGCAGAAGAATGCACTGTTAAGCACTTTTAATTCCATTGATTTCAATTGATGGATCAGGCAATTTTCTCTCATTGAGGGGGGGGGGAACTGTCTGTGGTGTCACTAGATATTGCCAGTAGGTGACTGAATTGTGTGTGTTTTTACCACTTACAGAAACATCATTCTATAAAATAGACAGCAAGGATCATGATCTAAACATGCTCTGGGTTTGTTTAGAAGGCAGCGTAAAAACATGATTAAATTCAGCTAAGCCCAAGCACCGACAATGAGATTTATATCCGGTTGCTAGGTATTTTGCATTGAGACCCCACAGCCTTGGCACTTCTGTTCCTAACCTAAAAATGAAAAATAAATGGCACAAGACCTACAGCTAGAGATGCTCGTTTTATTGTTTCTATTCAGAGAAATTATTCCTGTAGGGTCTCTTGGTGAAATCTTCCCAACATCTGCCTCCACAGTTTGGTTTTTTAAATTTTATTTCCCCATCTGGGGGAAAAAAAGCACATTAAAAATACAATAAAACACATTTGTTCTGCCACTCTGCACTAAATAATGGACTAAATGGCTTTAATTTAAGTGACAAATTGGTACAATAATGCAACGTATGACCTCAGAGACTCTGTCAACTGCTGACCCTTTGGAAAGGGAAAGTTATAAGAATAACCAACTTTTTTCCTCTTTTCTTTGTAGTGTACTTTGCAATTTAACACTGAACTTTTTTCAGATTCATTTTTTCCTTTGAGCTCTTGCAGAAGTCACTTTAGGCAAAAAGTCACTGCTGCATCCGCCTTATACCTCGGAGATTGTGCCATCGACTTCAGCGGATGCAGGATCAAATGTTACATCTTTGGCCACTCATAAATGACAGACAGAATATATAACAGGAGAATGGCTATAGACACAGTGAATCTTTTAGAGATCTAATCCTCCCAATAGAATAACGGCTGCTTCCCCTGTATAGTGCTGTCAGTACTGCTTTAAGAAATAATTTGGGATTTCAGGGGGAGGGGATAGACGAGCAGGGAACCTAAAGTGCCTGGCTGGGACTTTTGTGTTTATTTCACATCTGGCCTTTCGGTGAGAAAATTGCATTAAACAATCTGGGCTTAATAGGATGAATCTGTCTTCTGTGACATCTTCAGAAAGATAATATTTCCATTTATATAGACTGTAAAAACACACACACAAACACAAAATAACATTTCATTATACGCATCGAGGTGCCATAAAAGTACCACCCATCTTCGTCAGCCAAACCTCTCTTCTTCCATCTGCCAAGGAAATAGAGTGTGCAAAGGCCAAGTTTTATAAGAGCCCCCCAATATTAAACAATCTATCCCCTCCTGAGTTCCATCTGAGTCTTCCCACTTGGTCTGGATTGGAGATTATTCATACAAGTTAATTATGGAATAATATTATTGGGAGAAATCAAATTTTTATGCTATACATTTCCCTTTTCATCTGGATTCTTCTTAGGCCACACTTAATGGTAGTGAATGTAGGCATAAGGAGACAAAAATTCAGAGGTGATTGACTTGAGGGTGTTCATAGAATGAGAGTATCTTTACTCTGCAGGCACTAGTAATTCCATCCCACCCCACCCCAGAAAAAACCTCTTTTGAACATCAGGGACCACTCCTGATCAATGTTGGGCTGAATGTGCAGTGCTCTGCTTGGCTCTCTTTCATCCCGTGTTTATATATGAAGTGGGGATTCTAACCTACAGTAATGAATGGGAGTTCAGGAGAAGGAGGGCTTTTGATTTTAACTGTTTATAGAACGATACCATTGCAAATACTTTTGCTACGTTGTGCAACTGTTTGTCCATTTTGTTCATTTGACAACCTGGTCAAAGAAATGGGAGAAGGCAGGGGACAAATTTCCCCAAACTGAAGCTCTTCTAGACATCTTCCTGGCGAGCGGGATGGACTTGTCTTTTTTAACAGCATACAGTCATCTCTCTAGCCTAAATAAATCACTAGTTTAGGTGAAAGGAAGGAAGGATTAGTTTACCTTTAATGTTGATACTAGAAAAAGAAATGCAAGGGGCAAGTCAAGATTACTATATTTAATATGTTTTCCCTTTGGTGTCAATTATTTCAAATCCAGGTTTCAGTTATTTCTATTAAAGTGTGGTAGTTACTGAGACCATGAATACCCTTACGGAGATCAAAGACTGCTGTAAGATTGCTCAAGAAATAAATTCTTTTCATTTATTCTTTGCTGGCCCTTGAAGTAAAAGTCAGCAGAGCCCAGTGCTGGAATAAAATGTGATTTGCCCCTTCCTCAACTCTCCATGGTTCTTTCCCTTTTTTAAAGAGCTAACTCTTGGCATGATAAAATAAACTCCACAATGAATCTGCAACTATGTGATGTACCATAAGCAAGGAGTCACTTGATGTAAGAATCAGTCCTTTCCTTTCTTTTTTTAGAACAAGCAAACTCATTACAAAGAGAAAGTGCCTATGGTGAAAACAAAGATAAAAGAAGCCATTTAATACTGTGAACCCAAACATGTGTACTTAGGAATATGCCCCACTGATTTCAGTAAAATATGCTTCAATTCATGATGGGTCATATGCTGCAGAAAAATGGGGGGACACAGATGTGCAGACAAATAATACTTTGGAATCGCCACTAATGGGATTTCTGAAGTGCAGATGCACAACTACTACCAGCAACAATTATATTATGAGCAAGAACCAGCACCACCACAAATTCCCCATGTAGTATGTGAATGGGTCCTTTGTGTGCTGAGACTGGAGTTTCTTATGGAAGTTTAGGAGTATTTCTGACTCAGCTACATTTGTAATGATAAAGCACATTATATGCGTTATAACACTGTGACACCACTTCAGCGTGGAATTCCCCCTAATAATAATAATAATAATAATAATAATAATAATAAATAATTGTTTCTGTTGTTCTATGTCTGTGAATGAGACATTAGAAATCCTTTCTTCTATCTTAATTTGTTTTGCATCAAGGCATATCAAGTTGGTGTGCCAAAACGTCTTCTATTCATTTGTAAACACTCGGGCTGGCATGCCTTAAGGGACACCTCTTGAGCTTCGTAGTGTACAAAGTTATAGAGACAGAAACTCTAACCTCAATCTGAGAATCCAATGTGAACAGATATAAAGCCGTTATAGGCATAAAATGTTCCAGAAGGCAATTCATCATGACATTGTGCTGGTGTTTTCTGAGAGGTCACAGTTGAAAAGTGTCACAGAAGAAGTGTGTGGTCTGCAGGGATTTGAAAGACAGCCAAGAGGTCACTTGAGAACAGGAAAAATGGAGCAAATTCACCTTGCCTCATACATACTAAACATGACTCAAGAAGTGTTGAGGTGCCAGGAAGATTTTAGATAATTCATTTTAAAATTGCTGCATCTTAAGCAATGTTCTCCAGGGATTATGACTGTTTCAGACTCTTAAAAACATTCATGCTTAGCTTTTCGATAACAGAAATATGGATGACATAAAAAAAAATAACAGCATTATCTTGTTATTTTTAATTTTTTAAAAATTCTTCTAGAGTTTACGGCATAATCTGAAAGTGTGGTCTTGTACTATGTACGAGTCACAGCCCTTTGAGAATGGACTCATTCAGGGGTAGCCAACATGGTGCCCCCAGATGCTGTGGAACTCCAACTCTCACCAACCCTGACCATGCTGGCTAGGGCTGATGAGACAGGGAATCCAACAAGATCTAGAGGGTCTAGTTTAGGGATTGCCAACCTTCCTGAATGTGTGAATGGGCACCAGTCACAAAATAGCACCCCCAGGGGCATGGGGATAATGACTACCATATCTTAAAGAGCAGAAAAAGGAGGACCCCAAAATGGTACAGTAGATGAATATCAGTATGATGGTTGAGGCTGCAATCCTACATCTGCAGTTCTAGGATGAGGCTGCGCTCCATCATCTACTTGCTTGTAGCTACACCTTGTTGAATTTAGAAAGATTTACTTATGAGTAACCCTGCATAGAGTTGTGCTGTAAATGAGTGGTGCCTGAAAGGATATTATCATAAGCATTGGGATGTGCAGGCAGAACCCCTTTTTGCATGTGGATCATCGTTTCTGGATCAAGCCATATTAGTATGTTTTCAGATATAGCCATTAGTGTAAATGCCTTTTGTGATTGAACTAGGTGGTAACAGCTGGGCTATGTACCTTGTAATTAAATACATCAGACATGCAAAAATGTGCACAGGAGTAGGCAAAATTAATTAGTTGAAAGAGCCCTGTAACACTCTGTGGTTAGACATCTCATTAATTAACTAAAGGGCATTTTTTTACAAAAACCCTCACACAACACTCAGAAGTTGGGTCTTCTTTCTGTTTCATTCAATCACAGGAGCATTTGTTTCACACACATGCACATTCTAGTCTTCTTCCTTGTAAGGCAAAGCAGGATTTTTATGGATGCCAAAAATATATCCGAAAAAGTGCTGGGTCCTTGGGCTGTTTGTTAAAATGGGATCCAGGCAGAGCAGTTTGTGTGGGAAACAGCTTTTGGTGTGTGGACTGTGTATGATATAGTCAGGCCATTCCAAGCTCCTGCCCGTGGGGAAATGGAATACATATGAAACCGCTTGCAGCATCAGCTTCTGATCTCAATACAGCAGCAGCCTTGCATGATCAGTGGCATGCCCAGCTGTAGCAAAGATGGAGATTTCTGCTTGACCTCAGTAGATTGGGGTGCAGGGATGTTAAAACAAAGGGTGGTTCTAATGTAACCTTAGTAGCAAGGCTGTCACATCCACATGACAGCTCCACGTGCTGTATATGTTACTTGAGGCTCATTTTGAGAGGCACACTAAGGTTGCTCACTGTGCCAATAGCATCCCTCTCTGAAGAATAACTCTACTGCACACTTCTCTAGGGAGTAGGGATGGGAAGATACGCATCTCAGTTCACATTTAATGTGAACCTATCTAGCCAATGTAGTATAGTGGTTAGAGTGTTGGACTAGGACCTGGAAGACCAGGATTGCTTTCTATACCCAGTTATTTTCCCAGTTTCAATCCAACTATTCACATGCTAAGGAAACTCATGGGTTCACAAGGACCTGCCATACACACATAACCTTTCCATTCATTTTAATGCATGCTTCTTTGCACATGAGGAAGCTCCTTTGATGATTGACAGCACTTGCAGTGATTTGGATCAAGGACCAAAGCCATGGAGCTCTACCTAAATGCTCTCTCTCTCTCTCTCTCTCTCTCACACACACACACACACACACACACACACACCGGCCTTTCAGATTCAGCAGCAGTGTTGAAACAAACTTTCCCCTTCCACAATGTTTTTCTCTGACTCTGAGGAATAAGAATATGACCCGCAGCAGGCAGGCAATTATTTTATAAATCTTTTATTCCAGTGAGAAGCAACCGTAAACCTGTCAGTCTCAGATCTGCCAATCTTTGCTGGCTTTATTAAATGAGAAGCAAGCAGTAATCAAAATGTGAAAAGCTTAGACAATATTCACTCAAGTGGCCAAGAAACAAGATGTTCCATTTGGCTTCACCTCTAGTCAAAATGACCAATCCATCAACAAATGTTAAGTCCTCTAGTTGTCAGCAAAGTGTAGGACCTGCTTCACAACTGACTGAATTTTTACAGCACCTAATTCCTTAGCTTAAATTTGCAGTCATGGCCTGAGAAATGTAGATGGAAGGAGTGGCATAAGCTCCAAGTGCCCAGATATACAATGACCTCAGGCTAGTCTAGTTACCGTCGAGAGTAGAGACCTCTTAACTGGCTTGAGTAGGCCCAGCATCAGCTTTGGAGAAACATGCACTGACACTTCCTCAGTTCTGCTTTATAATCTCCTTGCTTCTTCTTTCCTCTGGATGAAGAGAGCATATACACTTAGTTTCCAAATCCAAACCTACAGAGAGAAACAGTCCTGAAATTCCTTTCTCGCTTCCCCAGGCTACACTATCTGAAACCTAAAGCAGCTTAAAATTGTTTGCCTGAGATGAGAGTCAGGATGGTGTTGATGATTTCTGTCTTGGAAAGCTTTTTGAGATAACAGTCAAGTTCAACTTTTGCTAAGCCCCTCTGTGAACTTTTGGGATATAATCTTTTTAAAGCTTAGGCTAAATCTCAGCTGTGTGTTAAGCAGAAGGTATCTTTAAGCAAGCTTTGCCTGTGAGGCTCCCCACCCCTTCACGATGCTTTATATTTTAAACATTTCAAGAACCTCTCCGAGTGGTTTTTTGAAAGAGTCCATCTACATAAAACATAACAACACAGACCAAAGACATCAATTAAAAAAACAAAACAAAAATGAAGAAGCAAGTTGATCCAGAATAAGGATTACAATAGCACCTGAAGATTTAACAATAAAAAACAAAAATGAAGATAGCTGAATATTGGCATTATATTGGACGGTCTAGTATTGAACAAATAAAACCCAATGTTACAATAACAGAGCAGTCCTAACCTCTGGGTGGGGTACAGCATTTTGGAAACAGATCCAAAGCAGCCAGTGCCCCACCCTTCCCCAAAATGCCCCATTTCCATCCGCTATACTGATTCAGAATAACAGGAAGAGCTGGCACTAAAGCATCAGAAAGTAGCAGTGCTAGGAAGGCTTGGCCTCCACAATTCAGTTATCTCTGTGGCACCTCCTGGACCTCAAAAGTCAGAAACGTTCATGAGGATTAATGCATGGACAATCCTTCTGTTTTATCCTGAGCCAGACCATTGGTCCTGCTGACCTTGAATAGTCTGTTCCAACTCCAACTGGTAGACATTGACAGTTGCAGACATTGCCATCTTTGCTCTCCAGATGCTGGGAAGTGAATTGGGTACCCTCTGCATGCAAAGCATTTATTCTACCACTAAACACTGGGCAAGAATTCCTGTCTAGCTAGCTACCAGCACTGAAATGCTTGCTCCCATATTTCGTATTATATAGCCTGGTAATAGCAAGTTAACACAGCAATGAATTCAATATACAAAGGTTACGTTTCCAGCAACCCTGAAATTACACTGAAATCAAGAATTTAATTGACTTTTCAAACCTATCCAGGAAGAAGCTCATATCGGCTCTCCTATAATCTCCTATAATTTTCATCCTGCTTGTCTCCCACACTTTTTATAACCTTGCTTTAAAGCACTTTTGAAAGCAATGAAGCTCAAAGAATCCCAGCAAAGAATGTTTTATATCCCTGAAGAACTTCTGAGCAAAAAGTACGCCACCAGCTGTATTCCTGGCAATACTCGCTGAAGAGATAAACTAGCTGTAGCAGATTCCAGTCCAGGACACTTGGCATATCAATAGGTTGCGGCAGATAATATGCAGTTCAATGGGCCCAAGTGATCTATAGAGCAATGGTATTTCTCTTCCCTGAGAAACTTCATTATTTCTATATATGGTACTAATTTGCTTACAAACTGTCTGGATATATCCAGGGAGAGTGTTCAAGTGTTTATAGCCTGTGTAATCCATAATGAGGCTAGGTTCTGTATACATTTTAAGCCAATTTAGACTCATTTACTCTACAGAGTTTACAAATAATAAAACTTGCCCCCTCTCATATCATTATGCATAAGGTACGACAAAAATTAATAGACCTCTCCGCAAGATTCATATGCTATCAATACCGTAAATTATGTGTTTTCTTTTTAAAAAGGCAATAATAGGAGGGAAAAACCTGGAGCGATAACAATATGTTAATATTTTCTCTACTGAGTTCCTTTCTTCTGCATTCATCTTCGCTATAAAACAGCTTTAAGAATTTGATTTCACTTTCCATATAGAATTATTACTCCTTTAGTCATGTAATCAATTCCATGCACACTGTATTTCTGTTTCGACCAAATTAGGCATTTCTAAAAGAAAATGTTCTCTTTACATTAGGCCTCCCAAGCTGAAAACAGTTCACCAGACATGTCATTGTGACTTACCTGACATTTGGTAATTTCCCTGCTTTTGTTGACCCAAATAGTCAGCAAAGGATCACGAGGTCTAGAAAGCTCCTGGTGGAGACTCCACACATAGCAGGACACACACTGTATAGGGTGTTTTTTTCTCTGTGTCATTAAACTATTGATGATTTCTAGTCATGACCAAAACAAATATGTAGCACAAACTTAAAATTTATAAAATCAGAGATGATGGAATTCTCTCCCACCAACTTGGATGTCTTTAAAGGAGGGCTGGGTATGTTCTATGTTCTATGCTCTGTATCCAGGGTTGAAGGCAGTAATTCTTCTGAACAGCAGTTACAGGAAAACCTAGGAGGGGAGAGTGCTCTTGTGTTTGGGTCCTATGCTTGAAGGTTTTCCACAGTCATATGGGTGGTCACTGTGCGGACAGGATGCTGGAACACATGGGCCATTGGCCTGATCCAGCAGGCTGTTCTTGATAGAGACTACATTCTAAAGGATTTAGTGAGGTGGGTTTTCCTGCACCAGTACTGCAGTCCAAGCAGCGATCAAAAACATGGAGGCCACTGAACTTGAGAAATTATTTACCACGACATCAGGGTTTGAATACTGCTTGAGCATATGCAAGTGTCTCAGTATGTAGATTGGACACAGAGTGCAAAACAGGATAGTGAATGAATGGAAACATTCCTCAATGGTCTCCACACAAGTGCAAAGGCACGCAAGGTACACAAACGGGAAGAAGCAAAAAAAAAAAAGTTGATTCATGAAAGGAAATGGAAGTTTCATGACCCTTGGGGATCTAGGAGATCCTAGAAGTTAAAAAGAGGTTGTATTCAAGGCTATTGAGGGGGATGGGGTGGAGAAATTCAGCCTATATGAATGACAATGATTGTAAAATATTGAGAAATACAAGGTCAAAGGAACTAATGCTGAGGTGCTGATGAGGATATTGATAGAGGTGATATTGCTCTGGAAGTATATTGCAAATTCTGTTCCTTTGATGTCCCTGCTCTAAAGTAACGCCAGATGTACCTATTTGGGAGAACAATCTCAAGGTTGTATCTCCTTTTAAGAGTGCTTCGTTTTCTTCGGTTAGGTGTCTATTTGGTGGTGGATAACTCTGAGGTCTAGCTGGGCATAAACAGAGACACAAACACACAGAGACAAGATTTACACCACAAAGATCTTTCATGATCTTGGTCATATTAAAAACTTCAGTGAAATAAAAATGAATGGGATGTCTGAATAGATTAGTACCTTGTGAGAACTGAGTAAAGTTCCAGGTTTCCAAGTAGGCTGCAGGTAGTTTTTGCCACCCGCCCACTTCACCCCCCAAAACACCCCATGAACATAAAAACAGCAGGTTCACACAGACAAGGAGCGTAAGCAGAAGAAACAATTCCAACCCTGCAAATGAAAACCTTAAGTGAAGTAGACAAAAGTGGTGGGAGATGTATGCTCACTATCACACTTTACTTTTCTCAACAGTGCAAATCAGCAGCTAAAGATGTTTCAAAATTTAAGAGGGCATTGCGGGCAAGCAATTTGCTCAGCCCAAACAGCCATAGCAAAAGAACATACAAGGTCGAAGCAAAGAGGAAGAGTGGTCCTATTAACACAACAAAAGGGTCCGTATCAAAGCAATCTCTGGATCAATTACATCAGTGGAGGTG
Source organism: Podarcis pityusensis (assembly GCF_964106645.2). Lineage (NCBI taxonomy): Eukaryota > Metazoa > Chordata > Lepidosauria > Squamata > Lacertidae > Podarcis > Podarcis pityusensis. The sequence goes on along the minus strand of NC_138026.1, from coordinate 43,768,238 downwards.
CCACAAATGTGATTTTCAGAGGGGGGGGGGGAGTTATGGCCTGGAAATAGCCCCTATCAAATTGCAGATGAGTAAGGCAGCTGATAAATACTCAACTCCTGGACAGAATTGGAAATGGTGGTCCTATTAATACCAAATACATAGTAAAAGGAAAGGAAAGGAAAAAGAGCAGCTGAACATGGACCGAACATGGAGTAAAACTAAAGGGGGGAAATGTGCTTGATACAGGGAAGGTGAAATCAAATTTACCATTTTACAAGTGACTGTTGCAACAGATAGCAGTGCAATTGGACACCCATGGAATTAAATTGTAACAGTTTCCAAGATTTCAATAAGTCACATTGACCCCTTCCTCTTTGTATACAACTTTTCAGAAGGTTATTGAGGAGAAAGGAAAATATTATGATGGATCCTCACTCATTACATTAAGCATTTTAAATCTCAGTCTCCTCCACAGAGCTCCAATATATTCGGGTAAGGTTTCACGGCACTGAACATTTGGCACTGACCTGCTTCCCCCACTGGTTCTGAGCCTGCCCTTTCCTCTGAGGTGTACATGGGTAGATGTGTACAAGCTGCTAGTATGCATCTCTGCCGAGTGCGTGTTTGTGTGTGTGTTGTATGCATGTGTGCACACACATGTGACTATACGCATGTGCTGTCATCAGTGTGACCCTTGAGCCAGAAAAGCCTTTAACATTTTTTGGGGTTTTTTAAATAAAAAATATAAACCATTGATGTGCTAGGTGCAATTTTTAATAGAATGGACACTTTTCAATTAGAAGTGAAATAAAAAGAGTAGAGGTTAAATTAAAAAGGTCATGATTACTGTATTTAACCAGTTTGCCTTTTGAGTACAAAAATATTAAAGCTGCAGAGCAATGGAAATTGAGTAAAAGGACTCAGGTATTTTCTTCCAGCCTCTGTCACTGATTGCAGCTGGAATCATCTCAGCAAGTCAGTGATAATGTGCAAAAAGGGTCACACAATGCCACTACTTTTTATATCCAAAAATGCCTCAGGGTGTCGGAGAATGGTCAGTCAGAGGAAAAGACTACATAATAATCTAAAGTTCCCTCTAATTATTTTTTTCCTTTTAATTTAGGGTTTATTAAATATATATTGGAAGGAATGATGAAACTTCCTGTGGCCATTGCTCTGCTTGCAGTCTCAAGCACTGAATATTAATAGCACAGGATATATTATTGGATTAATTTCCTATTCATAATGTATAATATATGAACAGAATAATTTTCCATTTGCACTTATCTTGTTAAAAAGTATTGGAGTTGCTTGTTACTACCTAGTATAGTGGTTAGAAGAATGAGCAACGACATCTCTGGTTCAAATTTCACTGTTCTCACAAATCCTTTCATAGCCTTTTGAACATCATTGTTTCTTGGCCTCAGAATCCCCCCTGTACAAATCTGTAAAATGGGAATGAGGAAACTGGCCTGTGCTGCAGGGCTGTTATTAGGATTCCTCTGATAATATAATTATGAACCTCCCCACCTTCAAGTGTGTCTCTCAATTTCTCCCCTTCACCCACCTCAGTGAAACCCTCTCCCTAATCAGTAAGCTGTATGCATCAGAATGCTCTGTTGTTACTATTTTTTTAAGTGTCTCAACATTGGGACTTCAAAGCTCTTTACACCTGATTGGCAGGTTGGCAGCCTTGCCTACATGTCAAACTGGGTCTGCAAGAGTAATCTTGATAAAGATCTGACCCATTGAGCCAAAAGTATTCTCATCTCTGTTGTAGGTGATCAAAAGAATCACTACCTGGAATAACCCATACAGGGAACTGTTGGGATACACACACACCCCAAAAAACCCCTCCTTTCTCTGTGGCAAGAGTAAAAAGTGCAAACCAGCAGGTTTGCATTTAGTTTGCACTGAATTAATTTTGCATTTGGCTCGAAGTGCCAAACCTGAAATTCTTTGGCAACGAAAAGAGTGACAGAAGAGAAAAGGCAGATCTGATTTCAGATTTGTGTGGACTCTGGACAACAGATCTGCACTGGGACTCATCACTGTAATGTCTCCCAATGTTTTTGCTGCAGCCTTTTACTGCTGTGTCAACTGCCCGCTCTTTAAAGCACCTGGGATTTCAGTGGGATTTCAGCAGTAACCTGTGGAGTGGGGTTGGGGGTTGGGGAGAGGGAGAGGGAGAGAATGTGAAGCCGGCAAATTTCCTTTTAATGAATAAAGATAACATTTCCTCTGATGCTTTCTTATCTCATTACATCCTTTAGATCCTTTCAAGCCTGATTTAGAAAAAATGTTAAATGCAACCCCAGGCTCAGGCCTCCCCCTTCTCCTGCACCAATTATAGCTGACAGGTTCAGGGACGAGTGGTTCAGAGCAGTGCTGAATTACTGGGGTGGTCTCTGGACTGCAAGCTGAATGCAGCACCGGGAGCAGAAGGCACAGCAGGCGAGGCCAGAAGGAGGGGAGAGATTTATTCCTTTGAATGTCTCCTTAAAGCAGGGCTGGAAACAGGGTTCTGCTGAGGAGCCAAATCATTGCCTTATAAAATCTACCATCTGTCCCGCTATCCTTCCAATGGCAGCATGAACTTAACTTACTAGTAGTTTAATTCTAGCCTAACCAAGCATGTCAGTGCAAACTGCAAATAGCCAAAAGGGGAAGAGAGAGAACAGCTCAGCACATTGCCTTCAGACATGGTTTGCTGTTGGCCACGAAATGCAGAAGGTTTTCCATTTGACAGAAAGGGGCAACCAGCAGGATCAACAGGGAATTAGGGTAATGAGTGGATCATAAAGAGATCAGAGTTTGGCTGCAGCATTGGATAAAGTATGCAAAGAATTGGCTGCTGATACAAAGTTCGTCCAGTTTTCTTGAGTCGGTGTAGGTTTGGCTGAAAGCTGACAAAGGAGAGAGCCTGCGGGACCCGGTGTTCTAAATTTATGGTTGTCAAGGAGATGCAAGTCTGAAATGACTTCGCAACCATTCATATATGTGCTCTTGACTAGAAGTGAAAAGAAACAGCAAGAGCAGCATGAAGCAAATGCCTTTGACTCTTCCTTTATTGTGCCCTTTCATTTAACATGACCAGGAAGATGGGGTTGGGGGGCGGGGAGGTGAAGGCAAAAGAAAACACACAGATCCCTCACCAGGAGGCCGCCCTCCTCAGTGCACATTAAAGGCAATCTGTTTACTTGGCTGAGTAAGGTGAACAGGATTAACCCGAAACAGACCCAAGCTATTTGAGAGTTCACTGGTGTGAAAACTGCAAAGGAAAATATTAAAGAGGAAGGCTTGGATGGTTTTCAAGAAAGGTTAGTGAGGGTTGTTGTCTTCTGTGCATGTGTGTGTGTGCGTGTGCGTGCGTGTGCGCGCACACACATTGCAAGCTTATTCTTCCCTAATTAAGATAAATTTACTCATGTCAGGTTTTAATAGAAACCTCCCATACCAGTTGAATTAAGGGAACTGATATTGCAACAAGTTCCTCCTCCATCAACTAGCTCCCCCCCCCAACAAGTCAGTGTTTTACATTCTCCACCTCCCCATGTGGAATGAAGTTCTACCACAGCCTTTAATTTACTGAAATAGATAAGGTCAACAGGAGAGTGAGGAAACACCCAAACAGAGAGGGCTGGGCTTTCAACCATCATCAGTTCATATCAAAGCAAGCAACCTTGATGACTACAGATAGCTGGTGGCTACTAGTTACCGTATTTTTCGTCCCATAGGACGCTCCGTCCCATAGGACGCACCTAGTTTTTTGGGGGGGAAATAAAGGAAAAAAAAATTTCCTTTATTTCCCCCCCCCCAAAAAAAAACCAGGTCGGGGAAACCGAACCAGGTCGAGGAACAGTGGGATGGCGGCGCTGCGCCTCCCTGCTGTTCCCCGAGCTTGTGGGGCTGGCCGATGTCTGCCCGGCGCGCGGGGCCCCGTGCGCCGGGCGGCAGGCTGCTATCCGCACCGTGGGGAGCCCTGTCCGGCGCGCGGGGCGCTCTGCTTCAGGGTGCCCTGCGCGCCGGGTGGCAGGCTGCTATGGTCAAGAAAAGCATGTGGAATGAGGCTGCATCAATTCACCCCAAAGCAAAATGATTGCTCTTGGAGGCCCTTTCCACACACTTTTTTTTCTTTTCTTTTTTTGGCTGTTGACTCAAAATTCAGGTGTCTATATCCTTTACCAGCTCTATATCAATTGCCCTACAGTCTCTCTCCAGCTTCAGTGAGGCTTGTCTAGTAACTTGTAGCCACCAGCTATCCAAAGTCATCAATATTCATTTAAGCAGTCGTCTTCTGGTTATCAGTGTGCATTAAAGAAACATGAATTATGCAGAAGACTAGAGAAAAGTCACATTGTGGCCAAAACACTTGCAAGCTGTTCAGGATTTCTGCATTACAGATCTTGCTGCATAGCAGCCCAACTAGCAATAGAATTTTGAGTTGAGATCTTTCCCCAGTTTGCATGTGTATTGGAAATGTTTTTCACTTTCTTTCTTTCTTTCTTTCTTTCTTTCTTTCTTTCTTTCTTTTTCTTTTGTTCTACCACTTGTCATTTGCTGCCCTGAATTCCCTTGGGAGGCAGTGGAAGCTGGGGAAGACACCAAACAAAACTAAATACACCAATCCAATTACCAAATAGGACTACAGTAAAAATGTATGTTATGACCCTTATGAAAATTGACCATTCAAAGGCTTGTAAGGGTTGTGCTGTCTGTCTTTCCAATGGATGAGAAGTCTGGGAGAGAACAGTGGCTTCTATATGCCCCGATTCTGCATCTCAATTCAACTCTCATAAGATACTGGGACAAAATCTTAGGTCAATGTGATTCGGTCAGCTGTAGACTCCAAAGGTTGCTATCGAGATGCACAAACTTTCTGCCTCTTCAACTCCCTCATACTCCCTACCACCACTGTGACGAGGGCACTACCTTCCCTCAGTTAAGGATCTTTACAGCCATTTCTCCCCCCACCTCCCAAAAGTCTAATACTTAGTTGAAAAAAGAAACTAAAACTCTCTCTCTCTCTCTCTCTCTCTCTCTCTCTCTCTGTGTGTGTGTAGTTTCACTGCTGCACATATCCATTTATTGATATATGTATCCAGAGTGAATGCAAAGCAAAACCAAAAAAAACATATGGCCACTCACTCATTACATTGGGTATGGTTTTGCCAACCAAAATATTATCATTCATGCTGGGAAACGAATATACTAAATGGCCCTAAAATGAATTGGAATCCCATTCTGCATATGAATAGGTACGTCTCAACATCTTGCATCAGTTCTTGAGTATACACACTGTTCAAACTAACAGAATACTCTTGTGTTTTGCTTCAATAGTCCTATATGAATCATTGTTCTAAAGCACAAAGCAATGCACTCATACAATCTGCTCGACAATACACTGAACACCACTTGCCAGGATATAGACTACATTCAGACATGTAGTTTATTGCGCTAGTTTTCTTTACAATCTTGGTACTTCTGTCACAATTTCTAACGTTCTTTTTGCACTACAGTATCTGTGGTGTTATGGGACTGCAGCTTTTTTGTTATAGTGCCATTGTCATGTTAAATTTTAAATCAATAGAAAACAACTGTATGCCGGGATTCCACCCCAAATTTCATCACATGACCAGCAATGGCATGATTATGAAAATTGCAGTGCAATGCTCCCCGTGATTTTCAAAGTTAATGGAGTTGCAGATCCCCCCCCCCCCCCCGGAAGCTTTTAACAGAAATGTGTGCCAAATTTCCACTAGAATCCACCAGATTTCCAGAAGTGGCCATTATGTGTATAGATGATTCAAAAATTATGAAGTAGGGAAACACTGGGAAAATGAAATGAAGTGTTGTCTGAATGCAACCATAGGATTGGTTACTACAGAATGCAACCATAGGATTGGCCACTACAGAAAAAGTTACTTCTTGCTACAAGTAAAGCAACTCTGTATTATCAGATAATTAAGGAGAATGAAATATTAAACAGACTCAGGACATTTTCTAAGAACTGTTTTCCTGTTCTGTGCTCCACCCCTTTCGGCACCCCGCTCGCTTCCTCTACAAGCCAGCTCCTTTTATATTTGCCATCTGAGAGCTAGTTGACCAAAAGAACCTCCTGGGCATATTACTATTCCTTGCTGCATTGTCTGGAAACAAGAAAGCAAGAAGCCTGTCGTCAATTAGAAAGGTGATGATGAGCCATCCAAAAAATAGGCCAGCAACCGTGGTAAGTACCCCTGCGGTTTGCCAATTACCGAAATTATTTTCAGTGCTTTTATAGAACAGATACAGTGAATACAAATGGGAAGCACATGCTGTCCAGAATGAAAGGAGGTGGTGAAAATCATATTTTGTATCAGCAGAAGGAATCGAAGGAGCATATGCTGCATCTGCTCAGCCACTCTGCCTACATCTTCCAATTTAAGGAGACATTTGAAGTTTGATCCTTACTCCCATTTCCCAATCCTGATTCCAGTCTTCTTTGTGACAGTGATATCCTACATGTGCTTGACTTCAGGATATTTATCTAATAGGCAGGAGGGCTGCTTTGTCAATGGCCAATTAAGGTCTTTTGTGTTAGTTTCACATAGGGTTGCTAAAGAGTTGGACAGGGTTGGCATAACATGCCTGCAGTGTCAGCTCAGGATTTTATATTTTATTTTTGAGGGAGAAGGATTTACACAAAATTAGGTGGGCCTTATCCCTGGGTACATTCACCTCCTTGCCTCTACCCATTTACTTGTCTTGTCCCTCTCAACTCAGTAAGTAACACTTCCTAGAGGGTGAAGCAAACAGAGGCTGCTGGTCATTCTCCTTGCTCTTGTCATTAATCACTCCCTTTCAGAGGGTAGGTAAGCAGGTAGGAAGAGCACGGAGGGAAAGTGGCAGGATCAGGGCATTTTGGAATGAGAAATGGGCCCCATACCAGGCCAAGGGCCTTGGCTGATGCCCAACAAAGCTGGCTGGCCCCTGTGCAATACTTTGTACTGAATACTGAGTTAGCAACAAGCATTTACACATTATAGCCTTCTGAAGTGGACTGTGACCCTTCCTCAGTATTCTCTAGTGTGGGAAATGAGTTGCTTTAACCTGAGTCTACTGGAACAGCCAACCCACTATTATGTATTCTGATTCACCAGGTTTATCCACAGCCTGGAGGAGATCTCTTTATGAGGACTGTTCCCGGGATGCCTTAACTCAGGGTTGGGGAACCATTCTGGAATGAACTTTCTGGATCCTCTTTCCGAACCTGTCAGATCAAAGCTGACAGGTTATTTCCCATGGTCATACACTTCAGCCAAACGGATATCTGGATCATTCCAGAACACAAAATGGAGGCTAACAGCAAAAAGCCACATACCATGGCTTTTGTTTAACTAGAAGTGCCAGGAATTGGATATGGGGTCTTCCAGATTATATGCTCTGCCTTTGAGGTGGGAAAGGGCTTCGCCAAAGCCCCTTCAAAGTTCAGTCATGTGAAGGTGGCTCCACACATAAGACGGAGACAATGAGGTCATGCCACCTTCAATGTCACTTGTGCCTGCTGGCCAACATCTACAAGTTGTGCATTGAAGCTTGCTTAGGGGAAATGCTTGTTTCACAGGTAATGCATGTAGGCTTCCATGTCTTCTACAACCTGTTGCGACCAGTCAGTGGTGAGTAAGCTGGGGAACTATGTCATATCAAGGAACAAGAAAGGAGATTCTGACTAAACATTCAGAAAAACTCTCTGACAGTAAGAGTGGTTCAGCAGCGGAACAGAGGCTATGCTTGAGAAGCAGCAGCAACTGGAGGGTTTAGAGCTCTGACAAGTAACACCAATGACAAATATGTATTTTTGTATGCATTCCTGAAGCGTAAGGGCTCCAGCCAGCCCCCTTATAGAATATCCAGTAGACTTACTAAATTCTGCAGTGTTTTATTATGCTAATTGATAATCTATTGTGCTCCAAAGATTAAAGAAAAATGAAATTAAAGCTACCAAATCAAAGGGTAACAACTTTATAATGCCTCTTTAATTTAGGAAAATACAATTAGAGTCACACAGAGGCAGAATTGACTATGAATACCAAGAGGAATGTAATTGACAAAGTAAATGTTACAGACAAAAGCATAAAAGCAAAGAAAATGTCAATAAACTTCAGTGCCACTGATTTGCGTGAGTGGCCCCATTCAGCGTAAGAAGTTGACAAGTCCTTAGGGATATACAATAGCCTAGCACGCTATCACGACTTCATGAAATTCATAGCATACTTTGCAAGCATATTCTTGAGTTTGATCAGTGAAACAGTCCTACTTTTGCAGAGTTTGCCAACTGCACACTTACACAAGCCATTGCAAAAAATTCAAAACCTTGCTCTTGCTAAATATCAGCAGCAGATGTGTATTTTTCAGCCAAATTACTTCCATTTCTCAAACCCAGGTGACTGCCACTCTCATCTAGAAAACCTTTTTTCACTCACATGCTCAGAAGCAATTCATAGGAGCAGAGCAGGTGGCCTCCTTCCTGATTAAGAGAGATCTGACGCATGCCATTACCATACCCAGCTCTCATCTTCCACTGGTGGCAGCTATCGTCCTTCACTGATGGCGGCTCACTTCCTTTGCATGTCATCAGTCAATCAAACCATTTTTAGAAGGTTTGTTTCATTTCTGTTTCTGCTCATGACCGAATGAAAGAAAGAAGCCCCTTACAATGTTATCAGATATAGGAAGCTGCCTTATTCCGGACTATTTTTCCATCTAGCATAGTGCTACCTTTCCAGGCAGGCAGCAGCTCTCGGGGCTCTCAGGTTGGGTGGGGTCTTCTGTGCCACCTTCTATCTGATCCCTTTTGAATGGGAGGTGTCAGAGTTCTGCCTGGGGCCTGCTTCATGCAAAACACTCAGCCATTAAGCTCACCTTTGGGCTAGCCAATTGTCTCTTGGCCTAACGTTGCAATGATATAATGATGAGTCACTGAATCATGTATGCCACTATGTGCCCCTTGCTAAAAAGGTAGATTTAATTACTGCTGCTACTACTATTGCTACTAACAGAAATAATAATGTCATAATTGTGGGGTTGCTGCTGTTGTGCAGCTCCTTCCCATAATTCTCTGATAATATAGGTGTTAAGGAGGAAACAGTGGAAGCATGTGTGTTAATGCTGCCATTTTTAAGTATATTTTAGTGCCACTAAAAAAAAACAAAAAACTTTTCACCCAAGCTTTTGGGGGCAAATTGATTTGGTATTTATTTATTTATTTATTTAAGTGCTTTATTTATTAATTTAAGCATATAAATATTTAAGCATATAAATATATATTTGAAGTATTTAATGACGCATTTATTTATTTATTTACTTCAATATTAATAAACTGCACTTTATTGTGCAGGGCAGCAGTTGAAGAAGGAGCAAAAAGGGTTTTCTTGTGTGTGTGTGTGTGTGTGTGTGTGTGTGTGTGTGTTTCTTTGTGGCTGATTGGCTGCTCTCCCTGTGCAAAGGTCAGAGGGGGCAGGGTTTCTGTTGAGGCAGGTGATTAGCTGTGGGAGGAGCTTATCAGAGCTTGCAGGGCAGCAGTTGAAGAAGGAACAAAAAGGGTTTTCTTGTGTGTGTGTGTGTGTGTGTGTGTGTGTGTTTCTTTGTGGCTGATTGGCTGCTCTCCCTGTGCAAAGGTCAGAGGGGGCAGGGTTTCTGTTGAGGCAGGTGATTAGCTGTGGGAGGAGCTTATCAGAGCTTGCAGGGCAGCAGTTGAAGAAGGAGCAAAAAGGGTTTTCTTGTGTGTGTGTGTGTGTGTGTGTGTGTGTGTGTGTTTCTTTGTGGCTGATTGGCTGCTCTCCCTGTGCAAAGGTCAGAGGGGGCAGGGTTTCTGTTGAGGCAGGTGATTAGCTGTGGGAGGAGCTTATCAGAGCTTGCAGGGCAGCGGCGCGCACCTAGCGGCGCGCACAGTTTGATCCATCTTTTAGATTTAGGGGAGCTAGTCTCAAACGTTTGTTGGGGGAGACCTAGGTTTTTTTGTGGGGGGAGTTATTTGTCCTGTCTTCACGCTTTTTATGATGTAGGACCACTGTAGCCACCCCCAACGACACGTTCTCAAGATGGAGGGGGAGGGAACAGCTGCAGTCGCCTGCGGTTCCTGCACAATGTTTGCCATCTTGCCAAAGGTTGCAGGCAGCTTTACCTGCAGCAATTGCATGTTGATTGCCCTCTTAAAAGACAAAGTCCAGCAACTGGAGGAACGTGTAGCTACGCTCCAAAGAATTAGAGAGCTGGAGCTCTTCTTGGAAGCAACAGAGCACACCGTCTCCACCAAGGAGGAGACAGGGGACTCCCCTGAGAAGGACGCTAGTTCACCAACACAGGAGCCAGATATATGGAGAAACGTTACTCAAAGAAGTAGGAGGCCCAGGGTTCGCTCTGATTGTTTAGAAATACACAATCGCTTTGAGGTCCTCTCCCCTAGCATGGAAGACGAAGAGCAGACTCCATTTGAGGATCTCTCTCTCATTACAGTTGATCAGGTATATGAAGACGAGCAGCAAAGTCAGTCCTCAGGGAATCTGCAGGCGACCTTGGAGCGGACAGCTCACGGAAGAACCCCGACCAAACCTAAGAGGAGGCGTGTAGTGGTGATAGGGGATTCCCTACTGAGGGGAACAGAAGCAGTGATCTGTGGGCCTGACAAGATGTCTCGGGAAGTGTGCTGTCTCCCCGGGGCTAAGATCCAAGATGTAACTGAACGACTGCAAGGAATCATAAAACCCACTGACAAATACCCCTTCCTCTTGGTTCATGTGGGAACCAATGACACTGCAAGCAATAGCCTCCAGAAGATCAAAAGAGACTACGAGGCTCTGGGCAGGAAATTGAAGCAATTAAATGCACAAATTGTCATCTCATCTGTCCTCCCAGTTGAACGACATGGCCCAGGGAGAGAGGGGAAAATAGTGGAAGTGAACAGCTGGCTTTGCAAATGGTGTAAACAGGAACGGTTTGGATTCTTAGATCACGGACTGCAGTTTCTTGAAGATGGACTTCTGGCAAGCGATGGGCTGCACCTCACAACGGTTGGGAGAAATGTTTTTGCCAAAAATCTCAGAAACCTCATCAGGAGGGCTTTAAACTGACTAATGTGGGGGAGGGAGACAGTGCTCCTGAAGGTAGGAGTCTATCAATTGATGAAGATGATCATCCAAATGTCATAGACCAAATGGAGCAAACAGCACACAGACCTAGTGGTGGGAGGAAAAAATCCTTAAATAAGAGACACGGGGGAATGATTAATGGACTTCAATGTCTGTACACTAATGCGCAAAGCATGGGAAATAAACAAGATGAGCTTGAGCTCTTGGTACAGCAAACTAAATATGACATAATAGGCATCACTGAAACCTGGTGGGATAAGTCCCACGATTGGAATGTAATAATGGGGGGATACAATCTATTTCAGAGAAACAGACCAGACAAGAAAGGAGGAGGAGTGGCGTTATATGTCAGGGATGTGTATACCTGTGAAGTGATCCAAGATTTAGAACCTCAAAGCCAAAGTGAGAGCATTTGGATCAAAATTAAGGGAGAGAAGAATAACAGTGACCTCATTGTGGGAGTTTACTATAGATCCCCAAGCCAAACGGAGGACATAGATGATGCCTTCCTGGAACAGATGGCCAAGCATGCAAAAGGAAGGGAGATAGTAGTAATGGGGGACTTCAATTACCCGGATATTTGTTGGATGTCAAACTCAGCCAAGAGCATAAGGTCAAACAGATTCCTCACTGGCCTTGCAGACAACTTCATTGTCCAGAAAGTGGGAGAAGCAACAAGAGGAACAGCCATTTTAGATCTGGTCCTAACCAATGTTGATGACCTGGTTAGTGGGGTAGAAGTGGAAGGATCATTAGGCGCGAGTGATCATGCTCTTCTGAAGTTTACTATACAGCGGAAAGGAGCAGCCAAGCATACTAGGACTCAATTTCTTGACTTTAAGAAAGCTGACTTCATAAAACTTAGGGAAGTGCTGGGTGAGATCCCCTGGACAGTAATACTAAAAGGAAAGGGAGTTCATGATGGCTGGGAGTTTGTTAAGAGGGAGATACTAAAAGCACAACGTCAGGCAATACCAATGAGACAGAAACATGGAAGGTGCCTAAAGAAGCCAGGGTGGCTATCTAAAGAACTTTTAACTGAGTTAAGATTAAAAAAGGATGTGTACAAAAAATGGAAAAGGGGGGAAACCACCAAAGAGGAATTCAAACAAATAGCCAGCACGTGTAGACACAAAGTCAGAAAAGCTAAAGCACAGAATGAACTCAGGCTTGCTAGAGAGGTTAAAAGCAACAAAAAAGGCTTTTATGGGTATGTCCGTAGCAAAAGGAAGAACAAAGAAACAGTGGGGTCACTCAGAGGAGAAGATGGTGAAATGCAAACAGGGGACACAGAAAGAGCTGAACTCCTCAATGCCTTCTTTGCCTCAGTCTTCTCTGATAAAGAAAACAATGCCCGACCTGAAGAATTTGGAGCAAATGATTCAGCAAAGGAAACACAGCCCAGAATAACTAAGGCGATAGTACAAGAATACTTGGCTAGTTTAGATGTATTCAAGTCTCCAGGGCCAGATGAACTGCATCCAAGAGTATTAAAAGAACTGGCAGATGTGATCTCAGAACCACTGGCAGTCATCTTTGAGAATTCCTGGAGAACAGGAGAAGTTCCGGCAGACTGGAGGAGGGCAAATGTTGTCCCTATTTTCAAAAAGGGGGAAAGAGAGGACCCAAATAATTACCGCCCAGTCAGTCTGACATCAATACCAGGGAAGATTCTGGAGCAGATCATTAAGCAAACAGTCTGTGAGCACCTAGAAAGGAATGCTGTGATCACCAATAGTCAGCATGGATTTCTGAAAAATAAGTCATGTCAGACTAACCTGATCTCGTTTTTTGACAGAATTACAAGCCTGGTAGATGAAGGGAACGCAGTGGATGTAGCCTACCTTGATTTCAGCAAGGCATTTGACAAGGTGCCTCATGATATTCTTGTAAAGAAGCTGGTAAAATGTGGTCTTGACTATGCTACCACTCAGTGGATTTGTAACTGGCTGACTGACCGAACCCAAAGGGTGCTCATCAATGGTTCCTCTTCATCCTGGAGAAGAGTGACTAGTGGGGTGCCACAGGGTTCTGTCTTGGGCCCGCTCTTATTCAACATCTTTATCAACGACTTGGATGATGGACTCAAGGGAATCCTGATCAAATTTGCAGATGACACCAAATTGGGAGGGGTGGCTAACACCCCAGAGGACAGCATCACACTTCAAAACGACCTTGACAGATTAGAGAACTGGGCCAAAACAAACAAGATGAATTTTAACAGGGAGAAATGTAAAGTATTGCACTTGGGCAAAAAAAATGAGAGGCACAAATACAAGATGGGGGACACCTGGCTTGAGAGCAGTACATGTGAAAAGGATCTAGGAGTCTTGGTTGACCACAAACTTGACATGAGCCAACAGTGTGACGCGGCAGCTAAAAAAGCCAATGCAATTCTGGGCTGCATCAATAGGAGTATAGCATCTAGATCAAGGGAAGTAATAGTGCCACTGTATTCTGCTCTGGTCAGACCTCACCTGGAATACTGTGTCCAGTTCTGGGCACCACAGTTCAAGAAACTGGAACGTGTCCAGAGGAGGGCAACCAAAATGGTCAAAGGCCTGGAAACGATGCCTTATGAGGAACGGCTAAGAGAGCTGGGCATGTTTAGCCTGGAGAAGAGGTGGTTAAGGGGTGATATGATAGCCATGTTCAAATATATAAAATGATGTCACATAGAGGAGGGAGAAAGGTTGTTTTCTGCTGCTCCAGAGAAGCGGACACGGAGCAATGGATCCAAACTACAAGAAAGAAGATTCCACCTAAACATTAGGAAGAACTTCCTGACAGTAAGAGCTGTTCGACAGTGGAATTTGCTGCCAAGGAGTGTGGTGGAGTCTCCTTCTTTGGAGGTCTTTAAGCAGAGGCTTGACAACCATTTGTCAGGAGTGCTCTGATGGTGTTTCCTGCTTGGCAGGGGGTTGGACTCGATGGCCCTTGTGGTCTCTTCCAACTCTATGATTCTATGATTCATATAAAATATCAAAAGGCAGTAAAGAACCCCAAACACAGCATTGTGTGTTGTTCTATTTTAGAGTCCACTCAGTTAAACAGAATCTTTGGATAAGATGTTTAATAATGATGTACCTGTTACTAAAAACGATGGTGGTAAATTCAGGCCCCTCCATTTTAAAACACTGCTGTGAAAAGCTATGCCAGGTTTCACCTAATTCTCTCCAGTACTTGAAATCCTTTAATAAAAATGTATTATATATTAACATTAGTCTGTTTGCCAGTACAGAAATAATATATCTTCATGCAAATGAAAAGCTCACAGAATTTTGTTATGATTTCTTGAAATTTACAGCTGGCACATTTATGCAGTGTTCCTAAGGAAGCCTTCATAAGGCTAATGGGTCCTTGGAGGGGCCATAAATTAAACCAAATAGGTGGTTCACGCAGTAGGTGATCATTTCTTCTCCAGCCTCTATTTTTTTTATTTAAAAAAATCTGATTTCTCGTCTAGTCTATTATATCATCTGTTCCAATTTATTTTAATTATCATGTTTCAATCCTTGATTATATGCTAGATTAAATGCTAGAGTGAATATATCCTGAAGTATTTATTGACATCAAATGAAATATTTCAATTCATGAGACTGTTATAACAACGATTCCTTTAAATGCTTGAAAGTTCAAGTACTGAATTCATTGGTACTTAAATACATTTATTCATAAAAATGAAGTTATAAAAAAAATACAGCTGGCTTTGTAATATGCCTCAACTTTTTAATTCATTCCAGAAACTGGATATTATATGCCAACTTATCTGCCTAAGCTGCCACTGCAATACATAATGCAGCCATTTATATTTTGTTATTAGCAATTTATTCATCATTGTGATCTACATGTATACAAGAAATGTCATACCACTCTCTGGCCATCTGCACTGGAGGCCTGACCTTGAAGCACGGCAGAGTGAAGTTCAGGAGCTCCCTTCTCTGACATGCTGCCATGGGAGCACATGGAGTAAAGTGGATGGGTACTGCTTACTGAATCTCTCGCAACCCTACCCTGCCCCAGCTTACTTCAGTTCAATAGGTCTTCCTATTGAAAGTGAGTGGGCATGGGATTGCATCTTTGATGCCTTGCAGTGAAGCTGGCAAATGAATAGAAATATGTTCATTTTACAAGACATTGCCACCCTTTGCCTGGTTTCCCCCACACTGTTTAGTAGTGACTCTGTTAAATTCATGGGTCTTCTTCGCATGCCACTAAGTGGCAGTGGTCTAAAAGTGGTTCCCTCCATCTTCTAACCCTACTTTGTGTGGAAGGGGTGACAAAGCATCAGCCTGAGAACAGTGAAATCTCACTCTGTAAAGCCAACATCTGACTGTATTTCAGCCACATCTGATAACTGTTAATGAATGTTGGGAGTCAACCAAATATGTCACTAAGAACTAGTGCTGCTGAGTTTGATTTTTTCATCCCATCTTTCTCTGGTCATGTCTTTTAGATTGTAAATTTGGAGGCAGAGACTGTCTTGTTTTGTATTGATTTGTAAGCCACCCTGAGAGCATTTTTGGCTGAAAAGCAAGGCAAAAAATGCTTAAAATAAATACATAACATTCCTTCAATGGCCATGACATATGTAACTAGATGGTCAAAGCTAATTCAGTTGTCTCAATAGGTAAAAAAGAAGATGTTTAGACTGAGGACATTCAGGAATGATCATGTTCCTGGCCTGGGTCATCTCCCTTGTCCAAGCAGAGACCGCAGCATCTTAAAAAGGTCTTCTTTCCTTTCTTTAACTTCTTTTGGCCCATGCCTACATGCATGTTCCAGTCAAAGATGGGGAAAAAACCCAAGGAAAATAGTGACTCATGTATGATCTTCAATGTTGGCTTTAGAATCTTGAAGCATTTAGCTAAGCACCCAAACCAGATACACTTTAGTCGTAATGAAAAAGGAAATAACTCCCCTTCCCCCGAACTTTAGAATTTTTAGTATTCAGTTGCTCCCTGGAATCTCAAGTCTGGGAAGAAGAAAATGGTTAATATGATATCAAGATTTCACAGAGAACAAGATAGCATCAAAGATTAATGCGAAGTCTGTGGGGATGAATAAAATAGCACGCAGCAGAAAGCTGAAATGATACCATTTCTTATTCAAGCAGACTTCCGTTGCCTTTTTAGTAGGTAAACATGTATCTGGCTCTACAAGATCAGGAACGCCTACTGCCTGGGAAAAGCAGCCTGAATTTTATTACTGAATTTTATTGTTGATCTCGGGTGCTATATATCCTGATCTCTGATCTTCAAGAGACAGAATATCCTGCTCTCATTAATTTTAATTTTTTTTAATGCATAGCATCTTGATGAAAGCATTGACTTGCCTTTCTGTCTCACCTATACACAGTCCCTATGTACAAAATCAGATTATACACTTTCCACTGGTGGAGGGTGGCGGGGGTGGGGGTAAGCCATCTTTTCACTATTCTGGCAGAACAATTTTGCAAATGTCCCAATTAAATAAAAGCTGGAGTAACCCTAGGGCTCTCTATTGACAGTTATCTCTGTGGAACTTCAGTGTGGCATAGCCAAAGATCATGAATTCTCTAATGCTAATTTACACACCGGGAGTCAAATAAGGTGCTTCTTAGGTATCAGTTGGTACAGCGCATCAGGTATCAGACACTTGTCATGAAATAAATTATTCATTTCACATAGACACTTGCTATGTAAATGATAGCCCATGTATATTAAAACCATTTAGCTTTTAGAATAAAATGGGCAGCTGAGGCCATATGAATATCACTCAGGCCACATTACCATTCCTGTTCCTCAACTCTTTTCTATGGCTTGCACTGATGACCTTAATCAAGAAAGGCATAGGGTGTCCAAAACTGTTGTTTTAAAACACTCACCCACACCACACTTCTTATGTTATAAATGTAAATAAGGGAATGACTGAACAGAGATAGGTTTGAGGCTTTTTAGATCATTTGGCTTCAAAACATTATAAAGCAGTTGGAATTTGAAGATAAATTTAAACTGAAATGTTTAAGTAAAACCAGCTTAAACTTATATCTTTTGGTAATGCACTTATTTACATACATTGTTGTTGTTGTTTAGTCGTTTAGTCATGTCCGATTCTTCGTGACCCCATGGACCAGAGCACGCCAGGCAATTCTCAGTATCTTTCTAGGATCCAGTACCAATGTGTTTACTGTGCTGTTTAGCTGCTTTCACTACCTATATATTTACCTAAATGAAGCTACATCTGTATCAAGCACATCAGATACACACAAACATATTCCAGTCATGATATTACAGTGAATATTTTGTGGTTAAGAATCAGTAAAAACTCCATGTCAGATATATGACCAACACTTCTTTTGAAAAGGATGTCTACCAATGACCAGTGGCCCTGATGTCACTTTCCAGTATCCTTTCCTTTCAAACCGGGCTACCTGGTTTGTTATTTTGAAGACTGAACTTTCTCAGAAAAGTGCTAGAATTCCCTAGCATGCACCAATAATCAGCTAGGCCAAAAAGGCCCTCCACCTTCCCCATTTTTCACACTGATTATTGTTGAATTACATTTTGATATTTTCCATAATGTATTACTTTTATTATTTGCTAGTCATTGCTCTGTTTGCTCACAATATTTGCCTCACTTCTTTGCAATTCAGTTATTTGTTTACACATTCCGCCTCAGCTGATAAAGTGCTGTTTATTCTTCTTCATTAGTTTCAGTAGAAATTTTGTCTATGTGTATCATGTATCTTGCTGGTCGCTTTCTTTTAATTGCATTATTTCCAGTGTTTGTGTTCCCTTGACGCCACAGCTAAGCTTTCCAATGTCTTCTAAGGACAGCTCTTATCAATACAGGTCTGTTGAACAGTACTGATAATGCTTATTAAATGTTACATTGAAGCTGAAATCTCACATAGCAGGTACCATAAAATCATTACCAGTATGAATATTTTTGCTACCAAGATGATAATGATAAGGGCAATGTCCCAATAGGGGACTTGACACTTATTATTTAATCCTCAAGCCCCCTACAGATGTCCCTTTTTGGTATCTTTGAATGGCCAATCACACATGATATAAAAGCTCTAAAATGAACATACATAATAGTCTTAGAAAGGTCTCATGGCACAAGCTGTTCAGTTTTGAGAAGCTTTATGTTATTAATGTAGGAAAAAGTGCAAATTCTCCTTGTATTTCACAAAGATAACACAAACCTTTTGCATGCTCGGTGATTTCTTGCCATTTCTATAGTTGTCACTGGTATAATTTGTTAGAAGGAGAACCACAGTCTTCTTCAATGGCCAAAACTCATGAACACTATCAAAGGCAGCTATAAGGGTTAGAATTGCTTAATTGGGGATGGCATGCACATGACTTTTAAGAAATCAAAGGTTGCTTCTACCATTCTTCTCCCTTCACTGGTGAATTTTTCAGTTGGACTGGCACACACCAAATTCCTAGGCCTCAGCCCTGTGATCTTTGGGTGAAAGATCAAGTAAGGCAGAGAAATTTAATTATATACATGCTCTACAGAAGATGTGTGGTTGCTTCATTTCTGCCTCTTCCCTTTCCTACAATTTCCAGTGCTGCAAAATTTGTGACTCCAACTTGAGCTTAAGGCATGCCATAACTAATCCTTCCCTCAGGCCCCAGGGAGAAGAAGGCTTCACTATGTCAATCCTGCCCAATGCTGTTTCTGCCCATATACAAAACAAAAGTTATCAACACCGAACAAAGTTGTAATTTCATTGAGGGAAATGTGAAAAGAAAACTTAACCAAGGGTCAATTAAGGTTAAAAGAGAGAAAACCCCTTTCCAGCCCTGTGAACCAGTGACCCAAATAGCTCATTGAAGGCTCTCACCCAAGGGTGGGTGGGAAGCTTGTGAATTTTCTGGAGTGAGGCCTTTTAAAAGGGCTTTGCCCCCTCCCCTTGCAAGACCTCATAGAATGATTCCCTCCCACAGTATCCCATGAGAGCTCTGATGTAGAGGTGGAATTCTGTTCCCCTCATTGTGCACTGTGTTATGTGCTGCTGAGCAAAGTCTCTTTGCATGGAGTGTGCCCGGAATGAGGCTAATTACTACACTGATGTTGCAATTTGAAGTGGACTTACTAGCAGTAAACTCCATCAAACACAACTGGACTTCTAAATAAACATGGATAATGTTGGGCTACAAAAAATCCTCCTCCTGAAAATCATATGTCATTTTATAGCACCATTCTGCCTAGGATAAAGGGTAGCATAATTGCCTCAGCATGCAGGTTCTTTTCAAGTTTTCTTCTTAATATTTCTTTGAAGTGGTCAGTTGCATCCATTCAAATGTGAATGACACAAATTCAAAAAGTATTACAGGATCTCTCAGCTAAAACTCAAATAAGATAATTGGCATGCAGTGGGTGTCAAGAAGGATGTATAAAATCTGCAGCCTGTTTCCAGTAGCATGAAATAAATTGCACAATAAATCAATTTTTATGGATGCCAATGACTTGCAACATTTCCAGTTTTAAAAATTAATTGCTGAAATAATGAACATTCTCCCAAAAAAACCTCTCTTTGAACAGTTAGCTTGATTAATTCCTTGAAATGAAATGTTGTTGACATATACAATATTCTCAACTTGATGTTTTGGTATTCTGATTGGAGAACACCTACATTATATATAGCCAAGGTTTTTCCCCCTCTCATACACACTTCAGACACCTTTTTCCTTTTGCAAAAAGTTTCCAGGGTGTGGTCAGAAAGCAGGTGATGTATATGGAAGCTAAGTAGAACTGGGCTTAGTACCTAGATAGTACCTTATCCTATGAGCATCACACAAGCAGATGCCTGCTCACAAGATTGCATTCCTTCCTCTCCTCCCCCCAGAACCCAGTCAGAGGCCCCTGCATCTCTCCAAATCTGCTTCAGATGGTCCCCAAACCTTCCTGAGCAGATTTGGGGTGTATGCAAGTGACTTCAGGGATAGGGTAGGTGAGATACAATATAAAAATGTCAGCTAAGATACCTAGCATCAGAAATTGAATCCTGTTTCTAATAACAGACTACTTTGCAAGCAAGATTTTTTAATATTTGTCTAGTTCTGTCCATGATTTGCCCAGGCACACAAATATATGCTGTGACTGCACGTCTTGATTACACAAAGACGATTTGCCAGCATATCAAACAGATAGGTTACGGATAATCACCAGAACTGCATAGCTTGTGCATTACAACCCTGCAATCCTTATCCTTACAAATGAAATGGTCTTTCAGAAATTGTAATGCTACTTGCTGTGTAAACTCTTTTCAAGATCAGACAGTTTAAAAGTGTGTGCATATGAAAATCATGGGATTAGTAGTGTTGATTTGCATTTCCTTTAAGAAGCTCACAGCTTAATACATTCAGTGTCTAACTCACTCTTTATTGGTTTTGAGGAACATCTAAAGCAACAAACATGGTGTTTAGATTGGAGCATGACTCCCTGTGAAATATTCATGTCATTTTCAAAGATAGAGACTTTGAATGAGCCATAATGGTTCACATAGAACAGCTAGGTGAGTTAACTTAAGTTACATGCAACATTCTAAAGCACCTTCTATCTGTACCTTGTTCTGCTGAATTAACCTCTGAATACAGTGGTGCCTCGCAAGATGAAATTAATTTGTTCTGCGAGTTTTTTCGTCTTGCAAATTTTTCGTCTTGCGAAGCACGGTTACCCTGGGTATTAACGGTTTTAAGAAAAAGGAAACAAATTTGCAAAACGTTTTCGTCTTGCGAAGCAAGCCCATAGGGAAATTTGTCTTGCGAAGCAACTCAAAAAACGAAAAACTCTTTCGTCTTGCGAGTTTTTCGTCTTGCGAGGCATTCGTCTTGCGAGGTACCACTGTACACTTTAGTTCTGAATAGTAGTATGGCCAAAGCTATACTAGGTCATTTGCTTGATATGCTGAGTTAGAATAAACCAGTCCCCTGAATTCATAGGGGAGGAAAGTGAATGCAAAAGCACTGACTTGTGTTTTGACTATACACAATTTTGCCTTTAGGCATGATACTTGCATAAATCGAGGGCTTACCGTATACATTTTTGCAAAACAAATTACCCTAATATAATGCATCCTTGTGTGCTATTTTCACAAATATATGCTTTCCCCACACACATTATGTGGCTGATGCAAAATTCAGAGATAGGCAAATTTTGAAGGATGGCTGATTCGGTGTGCGTATTGTTTCAGACAGAGCGAATTAGGAGGTTCATCTTTAAATGCAAACTTACTTGAATTTCTCCCTTCTTCCTACGTAGAACTTAACCACTGTGGCTAGTAGCCACTGATAAATGTATGTTTCATGAATTTGTGTAATGCTCTTCTAAAACCATCCAACCTTGACCTCTGGCTGCATTCATTCCCAAAGAAAAGTGCAAAGAAATCACAATGAAGTTGTGAGTAGGATTCTGTCTTCAGTATATAGAGAAAGCTAACAAGTGGAGTACATGGTGAGGTCAACTTAAGGAAACCTGACTTAAGGAAAGCTGCCTTTGCCTAGTGGTGCTAGCGCTAATGAAACTGGAATGTGGAACTCATTCTTTAGACTAATGATAACTTGTTGAAAGATGAGGGTAAGGTTAATACTGAATAGCGGAGGAAAAATAGAAAATGAGGTGAAGAAAGAGAAATGGCTAAGTAGAGAAGTTTCAGTTATTATGATTTCACTAATTTGCTGGAGTGAAAAATATTTGAACTGTCAGTGCTGACGGCAGGGAGGCACCATGATCACTTCGGAAATCCCATTTTGTTCAGTGTAATTACATACTGAAGACAACAGAATATGATTTCCGGTGCATGATATTTTTGTGTGTAACATTTACTCTCCAATCTTAAGATTTGCTGCTCCAATAAACAAGTGCTTAGAGTGTCATGCTATGCCAGCACAGCGATAAAAACCAGGATGTTGGTTGGCATTTTTTTCAATAATATAATTTTTGCATGGGAGGCTAACATAGCAGCACAGATGTTTGGGACTG
Source organism: Podarcis pityusensis (assembly GCF_964106645.2). Classification (NCBI taxonomy): domain Eukaryota; kingdom Metazoa; phylum Chordata; class Lepidosauria; order Squamata; family Lacertidae; genus Podarcis; species Podarcis pityusensis. Next base: position 43,746,147 of record NC_138026.1, on the reverse strand, counting down.
GGGAAGCACTGATAATATAGGGCCGGTGTGTGTACATATACACTTGCTTTATATGTAATGAGACAGAAAGGCATGGGTTAAACAATTCTTTCCCATGAAAAAACATGCACTGGACAACTCTTATAGTGACCATATGGGGACCATAGTGCTTCTGGATTGTAGCCAACTATGTTGTACTCAGAGTAGATTCCATAGACATTATTTTCAATGGGTCTACTCAGAGCATGACTAATGTTGGCTCCAACCCTTTGTTTCTTGATGGTCCCTGAGGAAGTCAAAACCTGAAGAGGGGTACTAACCAGTGATGTTGCAATGATGAGGAAGAAAACTGCAACTACTGTATATTGAGGCTTACTTATGAATAAAATTGCACTGGATTGTTCTATTAAATTTTAAAGACCTTCCCCATTCTGGAAGATGTTATAGCAGAACTTTCAGCAGACTCATGGGGGGGGGGACTTGGCTAAATGTGTTGATTCTAATGTGCTGCTGCTGCTGTAACTGGGGCTTTTGAGTTTTGGTATTTTAAACTGTTTGGGGGCTTAAAGGCAGGTTAAATATATAAAGAGAAATGCATACATAAATAAACATACTGCAGCCTATGTTAATCTTGTGTACTAAGGAGCTTATACAAATGAGGTAAGCTAATTCAATTGTCAATCACCTATTGCAAACATCAGTTAAATTAATTTAATTGAAAGTAAGTCCTATTCATTTCAGAGGACTTTAGTTTATTTCCAAGTTAAATCTATTTAGGATTGCCACTAGCTACTTGCTTAAACAGCCCAGAGTAAGTTGCCTTTGTTAATTATGTTGCAGGTTATAAATCCTTCAATCAGTTTCCCTGCTACATTTTGATGAACCACAACTAGTGGAAACACATAGTCTTAAAGTGATTTAAGGCCTGATTCCATGAGCTGGCACTGCAGGAAATGACTATTTAAACTGGATGTCCACTGCACTGGAGTAATGGCATGATGACTTTGCACCAATGTCACAAAAAGACATATAGCACAATGGCATTCCCAAGCAGCCAACATGAAACTTGCTGTTGCACCCTTGGGAAACATTGTGCCAGGGGCTCTGAAAGGTGGAAAGGACACACCAAAGGGCACATATGTGCATGCCTCATATTTGATGCTTAATTTCTGTGAAATGTTTGCACCACTCAGTGCAGAGGAGAAGTTTGTTCCTCTAGTTGAATTAACAGCAAACACACTGAATCTTCTTCAGTTGCCAGATCACCATGCAAGTCTTTTAAAACCAAGAACAAAGCATGCATTTGTTGGTTCCTTGTTGCATGCTGCAATATTGCTTCTCAGTCCCATTACTCTACAGTATTGTAATATTGACAGTTCTATGCCCCATCTGACACCTAATGGGCCAGGTGGAATTGCAAGGTAGCCAAGCTGCTTCAAGACCAGAGACCAAGGAAATCACATTTTCAGGTGTTGTGACAGCAGCATTTATCTTTTAGGAACTTTTATGCCAAAGTTTTAAAATAAAAGAATAGCTGTTGTTCTGTCTCTTTCCCACACAGAGCTCTTTCAGTCATATGACAACATTCCAGTCTCACCAGGTGACCCAGATTACCAGACAGAGTCCTGGTAGCCTGGGCTTTGCTCAGTGATGGCATAACTAGAAAGACCAGAGCTGAATGAGGTCCAGATAGCCTGAGATTTTATAACAATGAGCTGTTGCAAACACTGAGGATGGTGGATGGAGTCTGCCACCTGACTGAAAGCCAAACATTGAGCTGTTAGCACTTCTGTGGAAAACATGGCTGCTATTCAGTTGTGAACCCTGAAAATGCAATTTTCAACATCATTATGGTATCTGAGACACAATTTCTCATTTGAAATAAGATTTGAACAGGATCTGGACAACAAAAGTGGAAAACATTCAGCGTAATGTGGCTATGACTAGAATGAAGAATAATAAAGTTACCTTTCAAGTAACAATTTGCAAAATTCACCTCCTAGCTGAGCCATGGTACTGGGGCAAGGGGTATTCAAGCACATATTGGTAAAGTTAATGGAATTTAGTGCTTTACCTTTGCAAGTCACCTTTAATTTATCACTCCCACATCAAATCTGTTAGGAGCACCAAACATTAACCTCCTCCTGCTTAAGTGCATCCATCAGCTCCTCAATACATTTATCATTATTCTCAGTGAAGCCACCATCACCCTTCAGATCACTGCAGCTATTAAATTGCTACATATTAGGACATAAGAACCCAAATTATTACATAAAAATCTGAAAGTACAGCAACACCTAGAGGTCTGTTTGAATTATAAAAGAAAATAAATCACCTATGACCTAGATTCTGTCTTTAAATGCCCATAGTAGTATGAGATTATTAGTGGAGACATAAGAACTCTTCACTAGGTGCGTGCCCAGCATTGTTTAATGAAACACTGATAGTCCTTAGGTGACCTTAGCATTGCAGTTTAAGGAACCTTTTAATGACAATTCAAGTACTTCAAATCATTGTGAATAACATGCTCAGCAAGCACAGGTTCTGTTAAATACCTAAGGTATGAACATGCTGAATGCTGTTAATATACCCAATGACATACTGATTCACTCTTAAAACAATACTTTATGGACACATGGCCATTACAGGAAGCTATGCCAAGATGGAATGTGTGCTCTACTACTAGCTAACGTGGGGTTTCTCTGAAGATGGAATCGTGTTTTTCTTTTTTGCTCCACAAATAGTAAGAAAGGTTCCCATGCTCACTTTCAGTGGGGCTCTTTACTGACAAGATTCCAGTCTGGCAGAGCTTTTTGGAATGTCACATGGCCACTTCAGGAAGTGCTGGCAAGTATGGAACATACCACAAAGGCTCCCACTGTGTGTACAGGCAGCTCCCTGTTTACATGGGGGTTATATTCCAAGACACAGCACACATCAGTGAAATCACGTATCATCGAAACCCATTGAAAAAGCCTGCAAACGCCCCATTCTGCCCCCGCCCCGCCCCCTAAAATTCCGCCATTTAAGTGACATTTCAGTGACATCTTTATGGTGTTTCTGGGTCATTTCTGGATTCAGCATGATGCGCATACACACAGTCGCACACAGATTGAACACACATAAACTGCCTGTATTGTATGTTTTATGTTATACATATATGTATTGTATGCATAGTATACACTAGAGATTTCATAAAGTAACTAGATACCTACACAACAAAGTGTATAAGTATATAATCAACTTGTAAAATTATGCTGCAGAAATATAATACCACAGGGGGCTTGACTCAGTTAAATGAAACAATATACAGGAGGAGGAGGTCTGCATATAATTTTGTGTATAATTTGTGTTTAATTAATTAGGTTAAAAAATAGATATAAGTGGATATTTAAAATGGACTTGTCCTCCAGTCCTAACTATGAGGACTCGGATTTGTCATAAACCAGAAGGCATGCAGGAAAAATACGAACAAAGCACCCCAGGGTAAGAGTGCCACCTATTTAAAAGATAGACATCTGACAAATCCTTGCCTAAGATTTCTTTGTCAAATAAAAGGCAAAAAAGCTGAACACATGAATATATGCTGTTGTGAACTAGGTGGTGGCAGGGGTACTGCAGTTGTTCACTTTTCCTAGCTTCTTTGCCCTTGATAAACATGAATCAAACAGCCTAAGGCAAGAGGAAGACACTATGTGTGATAATCCTCATTTCCTCTTCACTCCGCCACAAAGTCCGAACTTGTTCAGATTCAGCAAAGTATTGTCTTGATCAGATCCCCAGTTAGATGTATACACAAACACACAGCAAATACTGCCTCCAGCAACACATCGTTTTTCTCACTGCTTGCTCCTTCCCTGATTCATTCCTCAAAACTCAAGCCACCCCCTTCTTCCAAATGTGAAATTAAATACACTTACCAGTTTCTGGTAAGTACCTTAAATGCTGGTAGCAACATTTTCAACCAAGGAGTAACCCGCTAGAGGACACCTGTGTCAGACAATGAAAGAGTGAAAGAAGGTTTGTTTTCTTAACGAAAGTCATAATAGTGTTATGAATCTGAGGGTGCAAGACACCCTAAATTCTGGATTGCATAATATTAAAGCTAGGAAATAGCCAGACATGCGTATTTAGGAGAGACAAGGCATAGGCAAACTCGGCCCTCCAGATGTTTTGAGACTACAACTCCCATCATCCCTAGCTAACAGGACCAGTGGTCAGGGATGATGGGAATTGTAGAACCAAAATATCTGGAGGGCCGAGTTTGCCTGTGCCTGGAATAGACCCAAGAGGTATCTGAACCTTTTTATACCTTGCTAACATTTTAATTAAGCTGAGCATTAGAGGCAGATGGGGCTTGTCAACCTGAGAAGGTAGACCATGTAGGAGAAGGAAAGCTGATCTCAAGTCTTTGCTGCTTTGTGGCTATACTCATTCATGAAAAAAGGCTTCAGGAGTAAACCCTAAGGAAAAAGTCATACCCTCTCCCTTGCAGGAGACCATCAGGAGAAGAAATGGCTAAGGAGTAAACCCTACACAAATCTGGAGTCCCTAAGACGGTTGGATGGCATATTGTATGCCTCCTTCCAGCAACTTGTGCAGCCAAACTGGGGCTAAATATATTGCGCTGCTTTCCTGTGGACCACATCAGCGAGGCTGACAGGGGTGTCCTTTCATCTGGGCAGCCAGGGACCTCCATACACACTGCCCAGGCTTTTGCCCTGGAAAAGTCACTTCAGTTTGACTTCACCCCTGGAGGTGCACCCCCAAAAGAGTTAATTAAGTCAGGACTGACCTCCTGTGTGAGGTGTTAGCCTGGGATAATGGGGATAATGGGTCATTAGCACTACAGGGATCAAGAAACTCACCATAGAAGACAAAGAGGTGGGGCCCCTTTTGACTCAGAGATAAAAGCCGAGAGTTTATAGAAGGGAAGGGGAAGCAATGCGGGCAGATGTTTAGTGCAGAGTGTTAGGAGTAGGAAGCAGTGGACTTGAGAAACAGAGGCAAAGAGCAACGTTTGAGAACGATAGTTGAGGTCTGCTTAAGTCTGAGGCTGCTATGGCTATGGAAGAAGCCAAAACTTCTTGAGATATGAATGTTGTTGGCCCCTCTGACATAGGTTCAGGTTGTATATATGTGTACTTAAACCATATATCATAAAGACACCACAGTCTCCGCTGTGCCTCATGTTCCCAAGGAAACTCTGATACCGGAGCATAAAGTGTGCCAAGAGCTTCTGGAATCTTACACTGCTATGGAGATTTGGGGGTGGTGCAGAACAACAGTATATCACGAGAATGGAATATGCAATTGATATAGGTTCTAATTTCTGGTGGGAAGGTTAGGTTTGAAACTATAAGCCATAATTTCTCAAGTACTGTAGATCTAGAATAATTCACATTAATATATGAAAACAGGATGGTTTCCAACGAGTCTTTGTCATGGATTCCTCTGATATTGAAAAGAGAAGATACTATATAGACCCCAGCACTGCTTACCTTTAGATCTCATGTGCTTGTACCAAAAGGGTATACTGCTTAACAGAGTACCAGGTTTTAAAACAGGAGTGGGAACCCAGGAGCCCTTCAGATGCTGTTAGATACAACTGCCATCATTCCTGACCATTGGCCATGTGGGCTGGGGCTGACAGGAGTTGGAGTCCAACAACATCTGGATGTCCAGAGGTTCCCATATATGCAAAGGTGCTTCATTTAGCTTATAGGGCTTAAGAAGCCAACTTCTGCCACAGTATAAGAGGTTGGGAGCAGAGATTGGTTGAAAAGCAGTCTTTTGCTTGTCCTGAAACAAAGACACATTATGGAGAATGGATAGCAAGAAATTGCTTTCCATTCTTTCACTACAGTTTTGGATCCACACACACACACACACACACACACACACACACACACACCTGCTTGTATGATGAATCTTTTGGGACTAATCTGATTATACTGACAAATCTATCAGACAAAACAAAGTAAGGAAAAGTACTTGAATCCTTCTTACCATAGAGATAGTGACAGAAAAATATTTTAATTTGAAAAATCCACTCTAGAAATGAGTTTGGCCTGTACAAATCAAGGAGTGAAAATTGTATGCCAGCCAGAATTGTTCAGGGACTGTGGTTATTTTCATCATTTTCATTTAAGACTAAGAGTTAAATGAAAATTATGTCTAGATGCATGATCAGTTTGATGCAATTATAAAGGTACCACTTATACTGTTAACATTTCATGACTATTATTGAAGGAGGTTTTTGTTTTGTTTTTTCAAATGCAAACAAACCAAAGCCATTATACATGGAGGCCTTAAAAAGGATCTTGGTGATTTATAAATTACACAACTGAAATAACTATAAAAAAACCCAGCCTAACCAACTCAGGTATTCCTATCAATCATGTGACCTAAAATACAGTCTTAAAAATACTTTTAAAAAACAAGTGTTTCAGGTCATTAGTCAATAATGTGCACAGCTGCCTTCAGGGGTTTGGAGAGAAAATTAAATCAGCTGAGTTATTTCATTTACAAAAGCACCTGCTGTGCAAAAATAATTTTCATCAAAAATTTAATATTGCAGTAGGCTTGCTTAGCAGTCTCATTGTTATAATACACCGTGATGACTTCAAAGGTCCATTATTTGCTATTGTCCATTATGCTTACAATTGCCATGCTAAGAAATGCGGAAGAGGATTTTGGCATGCAAGATGGGAAAGGGTAACTCAGGAGAATGGGATGGCCAAGACCCATAGTTGTAATTCTGTGTACGCAAGGGAGCTTTCAAATGTTTCAGGTTCCAAAATAGCACCCTCCCCTTCCCAACCACATGGCAAACTGGTTTGAAACTGAGGAAACTTTTAAAAGCAGTTTTTCAGCAGGCATGTTGCTCAGTTGTTGTTTTTTTGCGGGGACGGGAGGCTGCCCAGTCTAAATTTGCACAAAAATCCTTGAGGTTTCTTGAGAAGAGCTCAATCCAGAGACCTACACCTCACTATTCTCCTGTCCCCAGCTGAATAAACATAATTTTCCAAAAATTATGTAGTTTCCCCCCCCAAAAAAGCTCAACAAGCTTTGGGTCTGGACTTTCACTTTTTGAAACCCTACCATTACAACACCCGGCCATGTCCCTGTTTATATGTGTGCTTTGCAACACAATGTTTTAGAATGGCATGATACTTATGTATTGCAAGATAAAACACTGATTACCAGCTTAGCTTGTTTCCATTTGAGAGAAAGAAACAGATGGAGGTGGAGAGTTTAGTGGCTGCTGTGTAAGGAGTGGGAAGGCATGCTATGGATTGGAATAGACATCTAAGCACACCAGGAGGTTGAATACAAAAGAGCCCTGGTAAAGCCATTTCCTGGTTGGAAGCTACAGCTGTCAGTCACAAAACTGTGACTGTTTCCCTCCCTCTTGCCAATCGTTTTCCTTTCAAGGAATAGTTTGCCTCTCCAAATGTCCAAAGTAAGTCCAAAGCATTAAGAGAACCTCAGTTTGCTTTGGACTCTGAAGTGGGTTGCTTGTTTTATTGATTTCTATTTTTATTTGGAAAATGTATAGGCTGCTAAACATTGGTAAATATCATCGTGATGCACATCAATAATACAAAAATAAACAAGACAGGCAAAAATAGTTTCCCAAAAGAAATCTGATACTGCCTGTGAGTAAATGCATCCTTCTGGGAACCTCCATAGAAATAAACACCAAACTATTTAACTACAAAGGGCAGTGTGCTCCACAAGGCAGGTGCCAACTGTTTGGGATTCAGGATTCAACCAAAGTGAAAACACACCCCTAATACACAGTCCAAACCTGAGGTTTGTTTCTTGCATTATTACAGATTCCTTCTGTATAGCCTCTCCTCCTTACAGAGGGGAGGAGTTGTGAGTGGGAGCCATTTATTGCGTTGGCAGGGGGTGTTCCGGCCCCTGCCCAGCTGTCCTGGCTGCCGCGCCGTGCCCCCAGGTAGCTAACCAATCAGGTGGAGACTAATTGTTTAGCCGCTCAAACACGGCCGTGGCAGCGCTTCCCTTTCATTGCGCTGCTGGTTTTCGTCGGATCACCCACCCACCCTCCCTTTAGTTCATTGCTTGGTTCTTGACATTGCTATGGACCTGTGGTTGGTCACCTTGGTTGTCTAGGGGGCCTGGTAGGAATTTTTATCCAACTGGCAAATTGGCACTGGCCACTTGGTTTTTCGCCTACCTCGTAGCAAATCTTCACAACTTTTTTAGGTATTGGCAGTTAGGCATTGGAATATGTTTGTGTATTGGAGGGCAGGTTGTGGCCATCGCCTACCCCTCCACTTTATGGGTATTCCTGTAAAGGAATCCAGCCATCGTGGATCCTGTCCGACGCCCTTGCTGGTGGCTAGGGCCATGGCACAACCCCCAGTGACATCAGGGGAAGCTTTCGGTTGTATTTGCATCAACAGGCTCCTCCCACTGGTGGTTAACCCTTGGTAGATTCACCCCTCCCTGAGGGGGTGGAGTCACGCTCTGTTGTTTTATCCAATGCCTAAGCCAATACCTCTCCCATGCTGTAATCAATAAAGTTGTGGGCTTTTTTATCCCATTAACCTATTATACTGTGTCCATGTGTCTTTCTTATCCTCAAGAAGAGGGTGGCAGGTCCTTGAATCACAACTGCATCTTCTCTTCTTAGGGCCATTAGGAATGTTGTTGATAGGTATGTTTTTGAGCTTCCAGTTTGAAAACCACATTTGGTCTGAGTTGCATAAGCATCCTGAACAGGCCTGAGAATATTACTTTCAAGCCTGCAACACAAGCAGTGGCTGGAAGCTCAGCTGAACCAGTCGAAGATAATAATATGTGTTTGATGCAGAACAATTATTCAGATTTGCAGTACAAGAAGATGTGATTGTATATAATCAGCTGTGTGACAGACTTTTATTTTCAATGCCTTTCCTAATAATTCTTCCCATTGAGCTGGCCCTTTTTATCGTCTCAGGATACAGAGCTGACATTACATGTCTACTTTTTATTATATAGGCATAATGCTTCCCTCAGGTAAACTAAAACCAAACCAAACATTCACCCTTAAGGTATATATCTTGTGTACATTTTGTAAATGCCTCACCTTTGGACCAGCTGAACACCAATGTTTATGGTATACCATATGCCACTAAAACGTCTTGCTGCAAAGGATTGAGAAAGAGAAATCCTGGGAATCAAGCCAGAGCTGGTTCAGCGTGAACTCTGTATCTTGCTACAGAATATTTGGAATTACACTTCTGCTCCTTGACATCAACAAACGACTACATTACAGGCAAAAATGACAGGCCTGTGAAGTTTGTTTTTCGTGAGTAGCCAGCCATTTTAACGATTGTCCTGTGATGCTTTTAGTGTGTTTTTAAAAATATATTTTTACATTTGCTATACACCATCCAGATATTTTATTAAATATATAAATAAATGCATAAATAAAACCCTGTCCAGATTCATAACATCACAAAACTAACTTATCCTTTAAGATACTCAGATAAGGCCCTTCTTCATCTGCAGAAGAGGTGCATTATGCATCTATAAAGGAGAGAGCCTTTTAAGTCTTGATGCCTTGACTTTAGAATACTCTTCCAGGGTGACATTGTGCTCTTTTGGGTGCCAGCTTAAGATTTATTTTATTTATCCAGGTTTATATTTTTAAAAATTACTGTATTGTTTTAGCTGGTTGAATACTTTAAGTTTGTTACTCTGCAGATTTTATGTTGTTTCTGTTCATCACCATCAGGTCATCAGGCTGTAATCTCTAAACCAGCCCAAAGCCTGAAGAGGGACTGCTGCATGTGCCATAATTACTGTTCCACCAACCAACAGAGGAGCACCAGTATGCTCTCAGAAAGCTCTGTTGCTGTAGAGGGACAAATCAAAGTGTTAGGGCACGTCAAAGTGACCAGGAATTCACAGGATTCCAAGGATCTCATTCCCCCAGCATAAAAAGACCCCAAAGCGATGCCAGCCGTAGACCTGACATATTTAATTATTTCCCAGAAAATTTCCCAGAAAATAGAACAAAAGTTGTGACTGCAAAATAGGTTTACTTGGCAGGTACTTACCTGCTATTAAATTAAAAGTCAATTCGCATGGGTTATCTCCGTTGTATACAAACGGAGAAAACAGGTATTGCATCTTAAATAGGTTCAGTTGGGAAGCATGGTAGCCTGCACCCTTCAGCACCTAAATTGTAAGACTGGTAGTCATTGCAGTGAGACACTCTCTCTCTCTCTCTCTCTCTCTCTCTCTCCCTCTCTCTCTCTCTCCCTCTGTGTGTGTGTGTTGAAAGGATCTATAAGCTATGCAGAATTTGATGAAAAGTTAAGATTGGGAATATTAGTACAGCTGTCCTTTCTCTTCTAAATTGTCTGTGAATAGATTACACATCGATGGCTCATTAGGCACAGGGTGTAAGCTTGTTTTTAATGAGTAACAAATCCCCCTGCTACTTCCTACTCTGTGCATCATAAAAATGTAAACAAGTATGCATTAAAATATATGGAACACTCAGTGACATTCGTAGTTGATTTTGTTCATCTTTATACAAAATTTCTGTACAGATGGCACCCAAATCCACCACAACTAGAATCCAGGATTTAGCTAAGGTAAACAATTTCCTGATGAGAAATGGAACCTGACATATTCCATTAACTTCTAGGCATAGTCCAGCAATACCATCTTTGCACAATCCTAGCCTCAACAGCCTTCAATTTACATGCCCAGAAGCCTAAGAACCTATCAGTAACAAAATCCTCTTGGAGCCGTACTTTCTAGACATGGGACAAGTGGAAGTATGGAAGTCTTTTGAAAGCAGCTGTCCACCCTTCCGCACCTTAAATAATAATGGTGGAAAGCAGCAGATGTCCAGATTGCTAGCAAATGCTCTTGTATTACAGTTTACATTTGCCAATACACTTCCACTGACACGAGCAGTGTCATTTTCTGGTAATGTTTGGAATTAGTCCCTTGGGTCACCAATTCCCAGGCATTATCAGATGATAAGTCAGAAACTGTGATTACTTAAATATTTTTCAAATCCTAGGACACTCCGAAAAGGATACAATTTGCAGCCCTGGGAGTCTTATTATGGTGTTATCCATACAGATACTGCCAAGGGTGAGCTATTTGGAGGAAGCTTAGAGATGGCCAGATCAGTCTTATTTCTCATCTGTGTCAGTACTGTGTGTATTCATTCATAATTTGTTCTAGCCTATTTCTGCATAAAACTGTAATTAAAAAGAAAAAAACTACATGAAAATTCACATTCGTTAGAATGTGGGTTTTTTGCACACATATTAACCTTAAATGGGCATTTTTATACACATTTTGATTCACTGTTTTAACCAAGAATTGTAGGGCAAGATTCAGAGAAGTGTGAAAGTGTGAGAGGGAGGTGATAATTGCATTCTGATCCATGAATTTGTCTGGAAGTATGACACATGTCAATTCACTTAAAAATGTGAACCAAATGAAATCATTGAGCAGCACTAGAAAAATGGCAACACCATTACTGGAGACCTTTTTCTGCTCGTGTCTATGGTCAGACAGCTATATGGTCACACTCTTAGAAAACCAGGCACCCTCCCATCCCCAAACCCCACCTGGCTTTACTAGCACCTGCTTGGTGGGTTAAAGGTTGTCATTATCACTACCCCAGCACCTTTTGCAGGTGTTTCAAGGCCATTTACCAGCTAAAGACAGATTTAGAACAGTACAGAAACCAAATGAACACCTAAGGCAGAACTTTGTTCATCTAGCTGTAAATGTTTGGGGTGAGGGTACAGAATCCAGAAGGCTTATTTAAAAAATCAGATTATATTCAGACATTAGTGGACTATGAATGTTTGTCAACTAACCTACTGTGAATCTATGCTATGTAAATCTGTGCTATGTGAATTCCTACTGTGAATCTATTCTGGTCAAATGTGCAGGAAAACAGAAATGATGGCTGCTAGTACCTGGCAACTGCTGCAGCAATGGTCTAGATGCAGGGTTATGTCTTGGCTAAAGCCTGCAGCAAAAGTGTAAATAATAGGACCAATATTTCATTATGATGTTATTGGCCAACACTAAAGATTTCAGTCCCAATTTGCCTTTCCACAATTGTCAATGCCATTAAATTTAAGATGGGATCTTGAAAAGGGCATGGGGAATTAGATATCCAAGCTTGCATTCCATTACTTGCATTCAAACCCCATTGAAACCAAGTGGACTGGGTATATGAGCTTTGCAGGGAATGTATTATATTCACGTCATGAAAATCAAAGCCATAGTTAGTTTGAACCACCCACCTGAGAGAACTGCTGGTAGTTAAATCTAGGATGTTCACATTGGAAATGCAAGCCCTGCTGGCCCTGGCAATCAGCTTATCGGAAGAGAAAATCCCATTTGATTGTCTGCTTTGTAACTCCAAGATGCCACAGTCTCTCTGTTTGTGTAACTTGATAGGGAACCTGTGCCTAACTACTTTGATCAACTACAATCCCCATCACCCCTGATCATTGGGTATGCCGGCTGATGAGATCTGGAGCAAAATACCATCTGGTACCTAACCCATTTTACATTGGCAATTCAATGCTGAGGGAGCCATTTGATTACCCTTTCCTGCTGCCTGTCTGTTCCTACCCCCATGTGTTCCAGGCATCTGCTGCCTGTACAGTCATTGGACATAGACCTGGCAATAAATATCTCCAAAGATATGCATACTTCCACATTTGGCTCATGCTACCACTTTTGGTGAGAATATCCAACAGTGTAGGAGTTTTGGGACATGAATGCTGATTACCACTAGGAACGTTTCTACATTAGACCATACATATCTCTTAAAGGTATGTTTCTTCATGATGCTGAACCCAGTGGTGCTTGGTTGCTGCATAAAGACCTCTCAAGCAATTGTGGACAGCACTGAAGTCATGTAAAAGCAGAAGTCTCCAAAGAAGTCCTCCAAACAACAGTGGCCTGATATAAAATATTCATTGTATTTTCTTGTCATGTATAGATGCTGCAATCAACAACTGGCAGGTTGGCTGTCAGTTGAATGCGAGTGGTTTTTCCTACCCTCCAGAATCTCAAACATATGCCACAAGATTGCCAATTTGCTACATTAGTACCTCCATACACATCGTAAACCTGTCTAAAATAGTGTTATGTAGAACTGCTTTAGGACCTGTTTTATCTACATGAAAGTGTGCTTCTTTTCCTCAGCTACTAATGCTTCAAAGCTAAGAGAAGAAAATCAGGAAGAGAAACCAAAGAAAAATTGGATCCCATATCCAGATTGTATTAAGCAACATGCTGATCATAAACATAACCATAACATAATATTCAAAAATGCTTTGGGCACTGCAGGAGTGGAATATAATAAAGACCCACATATAAATGGGTATTAAAATTTAATAAAATATACAATGTTTATAAAATAACAAGCACGGCACCAAATAGCCAGACAGAATGCCATCACTCAAAAGACATTTTGAAACAATTCTTAACTTCCTGCTACAAAATTGTGGTCATGTTGCCAAAAGCAACACTCAGTATTAATAATCGGTACTAGTATATGAAGCAGCATGTCAGCACTTAGCTTCATAATCCACAAATCTATTAAATCTCTGCCTATTTTATTACTTTTTCACCCAATTTGTTCTTATTTGCCTTTCTTAGAATATAGTCTTGCTGAATGGATTTAGGTTCACCCCCATTAACATTAAAGGTGAAATGAGATTATCTAACTTTTTTACAAATGAGGCAGATAGTTTATTGGGAGTTCCTACTGACTTTGGGCACCATTTAACAGGAACTTCTTCCACACACAACCCCCTCGAAAGGAGCGGAAGCTGTGCAAGAGCATCCCCATGTGCAGGAGAACTTCCCGGTCAATTATGCCACATCTGCTGTCTTCAACAGGTATGGAGCAGGTATGCAAAGTGAGGCGGAATTTTAAAAACATCAAACAAGCTACTGAAAGAAGTCTCTGGAGTAAGAAAATGAATGATGCCTCCCTGTCTACATGTCTTTGCTTCACAGCAACTATCAAAGTAAGCATTAGTTTTCTTTGGGGGAATTTATCCAAATCTCACTTCAATATCATGCTTAAATGTTGAAGTAAAATCACCTCTTCCCCTCCCTCTTCTTCTCTCATGATACTGTATTACTGATGAGTCTTGGCAGTGACAAATGACAAACTGTGTATTCCTCTCTTGGCAGTTCCCATTTGCATTCTGCTGCTGCCGTGCCTCTCTCATTGGGACGGAGGGGAAATAAAATTAAAAAGGCAGAAGTTCTGAGGAGAACATGAAAGCACCCAAAACTGCAGCTGGTCAGCAGTTCTGCAAGGCAATACTCTATGGTACAGAGGGCATGCTGATAAGTAAGAAATCTGAGTTTAGAGGTGATTTTGGGGGGGGGGGGGAATTAAGAAAAGTATTTCTGGAAACTTCCCACTTTTTTAAAAAAAACACAATAAAACCCTTTAGAGAGACTTTAAAAATCACTCAGATAAATGTGAGAGCCCTTCAGAATGAAAATGACTCAGAACAGTTCAGCTAATAAGTTTCATTATGAGTGTGAGTTTCGTATGAGGAGAAGGTGGACCAATAAGATTTCAAGAGGAGCAAAATACTTATCGAACAGGGACTAGCACAGTAGTTTTAACCTCTGGCAAAGGCTGGCTGAGGCAGGGTCAAAGCAGCTCCACTGGTGGGGTAGCACATCCACCCCCAGAGTCCCTCTGTGTGCTCCATGGACATAAATCAGAAGGTGTGGCCTTATACTGAGTCAGATTAATGGTACTTCTGGCACAGGATTATCTGTTCTGGCTAGCAGTGGTTCTCCATGGTTTTCAGAAAGAGGGCATTTCCAGCCCTGGAGATGGCAGCAATTGAACCCAGGACCTTCTGCATGCAAAGCAGATACACCCTTTCCCTTCTGCATCCAGAAATCTCCCTGTCAGTGGTAGAAACCAAAGCAGCAGCCTGAATCCACCACATCCAAAGCTCCCTTATTCCTCTAACATGCCCATGGAATGGGGTCAGGGGTAGATTTAGGGCCGTGGGAGGGGGAGGCACATGCACTAGGCACTGAGCTGAGATGGCACCACCTGAAAGCCTGGTAAGTGAGGCGCTGAGCTTTGGGAAGGGGGCACGAGGCTCGGACAGGGTTCTAGAGTCCACCCACCTTCTTCTCAAAGCCTAGTTAGAACTTCACCAGGTTTGGGAAGGTGGTAGGAGGGTTCCAGGACCTGGCCAGAGCATTCACGCTTCCCTTCCAAAGCCGGGCACCTCCTTACCTGCCTTTGGGAAGGCAGTGCAAGGGCATAGGGACAAACGCAGGGTGCTGTAGTACCCAAGTGCACCAATGACTGGGGCTCCTACCTACTCCAGCCTCAAGCTTTTGCAGGTATTTCCCCTCTCACGGATGTCAGTGGGGCGAGGGATGAACAGACCACTCCTCCTTACTCTAGTCTAGCCCTTCATGGAGAAAGCCAGCAAAGCTCTCTCTTACACACAAACACACACACACACAGAGAGAGAGAGAGAGAGAGAGAGAGAGAGAGAGAGAATACTAAATGTGCCTCTTCGTTACTTGAGATCCTCTGAATTAGAACAGAGAAGACCAGGGAGCAAAACTGCCAGAATCCCTGGTCCTGAAACCATTGAGCGTTCCATTCAAGCCCTTCTAGATTTCACTGTAATCTTTTTTCCACCTTTTGCTTTCAGGGAAGCAAACAAACAAACAAAAAAAGCAAAAGAGCTAATGAAAGCCAGAAAAAAAAGAACCTCCCGCTAGACATGAATCTGGCAGCTCTAACACATATCTCAGCAGCACTGATTTCCCATGTGGCCACCTCAGATCGCTAGGCCTCAGCAGCCAAACCAGAATGGATGGCAATAATAATTAGAGACTGATGAGAGAGGAGCCCAGAGGAGGGCCAATTTTTTTAAAAAGAAGAGTTAATGAAAGGAGGGTGGAGTATCCAAAATTTCACAAAGGGTATGAAGCAAAATTAGATAATCAAAGAGCCTTTAAACAGCAGAAGCCACCCGGTTCATCTAAGAGCACAGTGAAAAGTACCTGCCACATCAAAAATTGATCACAACTAAGGAATGTTAATGTGTGCTCCCTATCAGGCCAGTAAGATTCAGGGTGACCCACGGCTATTATTTAACGTCAGTATCAGGCCATTTAATTTTCTGCTTCAGTTCCTTTCCCACTCTTCTTCCTCAACCTCTGCCTAATGGCTATTCACTTTCTCTACATCTGATGTTCCTGCTCCTCGAACACTGTGCTCTGACTGGCATTTGATGACAGACTAAACTCTTCCAATAATGGCACCCATGCTCTATAATCAACTGCCATTTTCAATGTGCTAATAGTTCACAATGTGTTCCATCCCTTTAGAATGTGTTTCGGAAAGGAGGAGGGAATGACTCTCATTTGAATACATTTACTCTTCTTCTCCACCGCCTGAATTATGAGGAAGATGAGTGTTCTAGTGCTAATTCTGTTGATTTCTAGAATGTGAGTTATTTTTAATGTCCCACTTTAACAACCGTTTGCCAAATATTCTGAACCTGGTTGTTGGTTTTTTTAATGCAAAGAACATACCTGATATTTATGAGAAGGCTATGTCAGGTTTTTATTTTAAAGTTGTAATTCATATGATACACATGACAGAAAATGGCTCATCTGAAGATTATTGGCTCACTCTAGAGATCTGCTTGCAATCAGATATTCATATAGATCTCTGGGGGAGCTGATCCACATCAGCAAAGGAATATGGGCAAGCACTGACTTTCTTGATTGAAATTAGTGAGGTAGACAGTCTAAATGAAGGTTCTGCATGATCCATGGATTAGTAGAAACAGGAAGGGGAGAGTAGAGAAAATAAAATTATGGTACTGTGCTATTTAAAGCAGTAGTTCATCTACACCTTGGAAACAGCATTATGGTAATCCTGTTTCAGAAAAGATATAACAGAAGTGTGTCCAGGGTGGGTCACAGGGAAGAGTAATAACAACAATTAGCAGTATGAAACGCCTGGCATTATAATACAGTGGTACCTTGGGTTAAGTACTTAATTCGTTCTGGAGGTCCGTTCTTAACCTGAAACTGTTCTTAACCTGAAGCACCACTTTAGCTAATGGGGCCTCCGCCGCACAGCCAGAGCACAATTTCTGTTCTCATCCTGAAGCAAAGTTCTTAACCTGAAGCACTATTTCGGGGTTAGCGGAGTCTGTAACCTGAAGCGTATGTAACCTGAAGCGTATGTAACCTGAGGTACCACTGTACCTGCTTCTCACAAGTTACATAATACTTTGGTATGAATACTTACAGAACATAACTGCTCTTCATCAGCCATGAAAGGCACATCAGTGTTGCAAGCATAGACTTTCCCTTTTGAAACGTATGGAAAGAAATATGTAGTCCTTTCCCTTTTCTTTTAATGCTTCAGCATATTGTAGCAGGGGTGGAAGCCTATTTCAAATGTGCATAAACCTTTCATAGGTAATACAGTACACAAGTGCTTTGGACAAAAAATTCCATAGGAAATATTATAGTGAAAAGTGACCCTAAGATTTATTAGGCTAAGAAATGAGGGGTTTTTAATTTAAGAACAGAATGGTTAATTAGAAGGATGATTGAATCACATAAACTCATCTTAGGCTGCAATCCTATCAATAAGTCCTACTGAACACAATGGGACTCTCATCTGAGTAAAGATGCATGGGATTGAACTATAAGGTTCCAACAAAGGAGGGGCGGGAATAAGGACATTTGTCAATTAACGTACCTAGAAGTCATCTGGTGAAATTAGCACTCAAAATCCAACAAACATAATTTATACATACATCTGATTGGTTTGTTTGCTTGCTTGCTTGTTTGTTTATTCTTCAAATCACCCAGTGGCTTGATTTTAATATTGGGGTGTTTGCCTGAAGTGGTAAGAAGGAAACATAGAAATTCCTACTGGTCCCTGTTGATCCTCCCAGATTTTAATCAGTATGCCATAAAACAAAACAGGATCTAGCCATGTGCACAGGAGGGGAAAATGTTTGTGTTGGAAGAGAAGAGAATGCCAATGCACACTACCTTTCGATAGAGCCAGTGTGGTGTAGTGGTTAAGAGCGATAGACTCGTAATCTGGGGAACCGGGTTCGCGTCCCCGCTCCTCCACATGCAGCTGCTGGGTGACCTTGGGCCAGTCACACGTCTTTGAAGTCTCTCAGCCCCACTCACCTCACACAGTGTTTGTTGTGGGGGAGGAAGGGAAAGGAGAATGTTAGCCGCTTTGAGACTCCTTCGGGTAGTGATAAAGCGGGATATCAAATCCAAACTCTCCTTCTTCTTCTTTGATAGACTCTGAGCTGAGCACACACAAAAACTTTAATAGGTTTCTTAGCTCCACACTGTGAAATGCTTACTGAGATGGAGCAAATTTTATTAAAGAGCTACAGAAGTTCAACCATGAAGAGGCCATTCTATGTGTAGTTCTGTGCCTTGGAGGACTATATGGTTAATGAAGTTCCCCCTAGGCTATAAAGAAGGTGGCCATAGCAGCTGTAGTGTTTCATTGAGAAGGACCGTGGCATGCAGAAGCTCCCAGGTTTAATCCCTGGCATCTCCTAGTGGGGCTGGGAATGTGGGGTCTGAAATCTTGGAGACCCAGTTCCAGTCCATGGAGTCAATGCTGAGCTAGATGAAACAAGGGTCTGGCTCATTATAAGGCAGTTTCCTATTTGAGATGTCTTGGATAGTTGACACACATCCATCAGGTGTGGTGCTAAAAACTGTTCCTGGACTGTACCCCCTCAGATGGGGTGGGGCATTGTATGGTATAATGCTTCTTCGTGAAAACAAAACTGCATGCATATAGAATCCTAAAATAATCCTGGGAACTGTAGCTTGTTAACTGTAGGTGCTGAGAGTTGTTAGGAGACCCCTCTTACCTTCACATATATTTCCCAGAGTTCCCTGAGAAGAGGAATTGACTGTTAAACTACTCTAGGAGGGAATAGGGGTCTCCAAACAATTCTCAACACCTACAGTTAACAAGCTACAGTTCCCAGGATCCCAAGCTGCAGGTCGCAGGATTCTTTGAGAGGAAGCAATGGCTGTTAAAGTGGTATCATAGTGCTTTAAATGCTTGATATGAATGTGACCTTAGATAGCAGGGGAAAGAGTTTAAGCATAACTCTTTTATATACTAGTTATTCTTTTGCAGGGAATGCTTCCTTTTTTATATAACCCCCCACATGCAGTCTGAAGTAGTGAGCTATCCAGGAGCACTTTTATTGCCTCAGCTGCTGTTTGTGTGAAAAACCAATCCATTTCTATTGGAACCAGCTTGGAATTTATGACTATTTTGTGAGTGTTTAGCCAAAAAAAAAAAGAAAAAAGAAAAAAAGCTCATCTGTTTTTAAGAGCTCTGGTGAGGCTGTACACACACAACAGTGCCCCTGGGAACTGTTACTGCTAGTATTAGCCATGGCTAAGAGCCACTCTGAAATTCAACCTGTCCCCATCGCCACCCCAAGCAGGAGAGGATTTTAGGTCTGGATGGGGGGCAGCAACCACATAAAACATTTGCAAGGAGCAGTTGAGACACCAGAGCCAAATAGAAGGAACACTCATAAAACAAAAGGCTGCTTTGTTGGGTGGTCTGGTTATGTAATTTTGCAGTAATAAACAGAAGTTTCATTGAGAGGGAAGGACCTAACAGTACATAACTTTCTGGTTTTATCTACAAAGGAGGCTGGTCCATCTGAATGCAGCCTGCGCATGTGAAGAACCTCGTGAAATATTCCGAGATGGCAAAGAGCTTCTGGAGAAATGATGTTCAACTCATAATACACGGAAGCATTGTGAGTCAAACCAATGCCTATTCTGAACCAAGGTAATTACAACATGGCATCTACAGTGAGAATTAGTCCTGTGTTATTTAAAGCTGCTTCTAGGGGAAAGAATCCAGTTTGGCTGATTTACTGTAATTCTAAGCTAGAAATGGTGGCAGTGCCTAAAGTAAGAACACAGAGGTTTCCGTTTTCAGGGCTGTGCGATTCACACTGAGCTTGCTAGATCTTGGTCATCAGTTTAGACTAAGGAAGATTAATAAGAGCATAGCCACAGTTAGCAAAAGCTGGTATTAGCAGCAATGTTTAAAAACCTGCGAATATAGAAAGGTCTTCGTATTGCACAAAAATGATAGCAATGTGAGCACCAGTGACCGTTCCTGAGGAAGGCCTTCCACTGGCAAGATGCCACCACTGAAAGGACCCTCTTCCTGGTCTCTTCCCACCTTTTGCTGCTGGAAGTGCCTGAAGAAGAGCCTCAGGTGTAGATCTCATTGTATGAATAGATGGTTATGAGTTACTGCAGTGCTGTTACCTTGCACAATAGGCCCAGTGTAAATTGCTTGTCTGAAAGGGTCCAAAGATTGATGGCCTTCATAATTGACTGATGACTTCACAAGATTTCAGATATCTCTGCCCCCCGCCCAAGCATCTGCAAGAGGCAGTGAATGCACTTTAAGACCGTGCGTGTAAACATCTATAGACTGCAATTATGTAACATGCTTAAATGGTAGCAAGACACATTGAACTCAGTAGGGCATATTTGTGGATAAACATGTATAGGACCCTAGAAAAGAGCTCCAACTGGCATATTCCCTGGGTGAGATTGCACAGTAAGACCTAAACATAAAGCATGCCAAGATTTCCACTATAATCATAAATATAGAGTATAATAGGAACTGAAAATTACTCAATTTTGCTTCTATAAGGGAATTGTGGAAAGGGATTACAGGTGGTGAGGATGTCATAAATGAATGCTATGCTAGAAATATCACAATTAATTCAATAATTGTTTTTTATGAAGTGCTTTCTAGAGCAATTGCTAAATTAAATAAGTCCCAAAGGAGCAGTAAGAGTTAGGAATGGCATTTATAAGAGAGACATGGAATGTAAATCTTGCAGGAGTTAAGAAATGTTTATATTTAATACAATTAATTCAAAAGTTTTCACAAGAAGCAACCACCCAGGAGTTTTCTAATATCAAGTCCTCCAGGGTTTCAATTGTTTTGCAACAAGTAGCAAGCTCTTATTAATTCCTTCAGCGGTTGTTTTATTAACTTGAACCAGAATGAACTCTACTTGGCACTAATGCAGATATCATTAATACATATAATATCTGGAGTTATTATCTAGGGTAAAAAGCTATCGGGGACCAGACTAGTCACATTATTTTATCACCATTTTAAATTAGCTAATCAATAGTTCATGTGCATGTGTTTATACATATTTGCTTTGGTACAGACTAGGGGGCTGACTACTTTCATAGCGTTTTCATGTCAATAATAACAGCAATAACCATACAAATGAACCATAACTCCCATTACACTGGTATCACAACTAGAAGCCCTTTACAAAAAAATCGAATACAAAAGCAGATGGCAATGACCAGACCCTCCCCGCTCCTCCCTCTTGCATCCAATTCTAAATTGATGTTTTAAAAATGTCTGCTGGGTGCCTGAAAATTAATCTCATTTAAAAATTAATTTTGAGACAGTGAAGGCCTCTAGGCTCTGTAACATTTCTAATGGCATCATCTAGTGTACCCGCATGCCCTTCCTCCTGGAATTGGAATAGCACTGAGAAGCACAATTTCTAACACTTCTGACTTGTGCTGCTTCCTGGAAATGGTGGCAGTAAGGATCTGGTTCAAGCCAGGTTGCCTACAGAGTACACATGACAGGTATCAGATATCCCCATGCAATTTATACTATATTCAAGGCTAATATACATAATGAGAAGTACAGTTTCCATTATGCTACCCAAGAGCGGACCGCAAGAAGGGGCTTGGGCATTTAGTTTTCATTTACCCATTTCAACTATTTGTATACCGCTTATTCAGCCATCTTTAAGCAGGGCACAAGAGACAGAAAACCATAAAATCAGAGTTCAATTAAGAAGCCCAGTAGAATTTTTTATTACTAACTACAGAAGCTCAACAGGGAAGGGGCTACCTGACCTCAACTGGAAAGGAATTCCACAAAATTGGGGCCACAGTAACGAAGACACAGCTCCTCGCAGATACAAGCCCTGTGTCCAAGCCACAGGGGACCACTAACAGTGACTTCCCAAAGACCTCAGGCATAAAGCAGAGATAAAAGGGATCAGGTCTCCCTGAAGTATCCTGGACACAATCTGTGAATTTTGTAAATTAATAGAAGAACCTTGAACCTGGTCTGATAGCATATGGGCATCTAGTGCAAGCCTGCTGTCACTAGGGCCAGTGTAGCTTACTGGATGGAGGGACCAGGAAATGGGGAGGTCAGTGGGGAGGGTGTGGTGTTCCCACTTATGTCCCCATTCTGAGCAACCTCCCTACCATCTCCCCTTCCTGGTAACCCACAGTGATGGCAGTGCCAGGAGGCCTGGTAAATGGCAGGGCACCTCCACCCTAGCTGCTCCTAAATCTAACCCACCAACACTGCAAATTCATAAGAAAATCTTAGGCACTCCTGCAGCCTTTCTATTACAAATGAAACCATCTCTTCCATGACTTCCCACCACCAAGTACAGAGCAAGGACATAGAAAGTGGGACATAGGAAGGCCCCTTAGAATCACAGAATTGTAGAGTTGGAAGAGATCCTGGGGGTCATCTATTCCAATCCTTTGCAATGCTGGAATTTCAGCTAAAGGTCTGGCTTCATTAAGACTTGATCAATCCCATTTCAGAGTTTGCATGCTGGACCCAGGCTTTGCAAAGGAGGGAGGAAAAGTGACATGTACAATATGATAAGCAATTTGCTTTGCATATGATGTGCCAGACATGTGATGAAAACCACAAACGATTTCAAAGTACTATGCTGTCCAGCAAAACACTATAGATTGCTAATCTCCTGTTTTTTCACACATACATTTTTTAGGAAATCAAATGTAACAAATACATCCAATTTTAGCCCGCTTAGTCAATCTTTGTGGAATACTAACAGCCTGTTATGAAAGTACAGTGTTTTCATTACCGATACTGTAATGGAACACTGAGTTCCTGATCAAGAATGACAACAAAATGGCTGAGTAAAATTTAATTTGTACATTTCTAGAATTGTGAGGGTTGTTTGGTGTGTTTTTTACTTATATGGAATTAATTTGCTCTTCCGCATCAAATACTTTATTTTTATTAAGTCCAAGGAAAATTATAGATGTGGACTGAAATCTTGCAGAGTGTTAAACGGTTTCAAAATCCCACTGAAATAAGTGAGATAAGTGGAATAAGTCATGGAACGTTGTGAAGGATTGTGGCAGAATCATGAAATGATTCATCAGGGAGGGTTTGGGGGGTAGGAAACAAAATCTCTTATTTCCTTTTCTTCTCACTTGGGTGGTGTGGGGGGAAACCAATCCTTGTGTGCATATACCAGCCTCTATGTGCACTGATGTGGTGGGTATACTGCTGTGCCTCCACAGAACGAAGTCACTCCATCATTTTCAGTGGCAGTGTCAGCTACGGAGGTGGATGAGGCAAAAAGCCGAGAGAAGGATACAGAGGAAAACAAAGAGAAAGAGCTGAGATCCAAGTGAGGGGTTTGTCAAGTTGACAGCAGGAAGGGAAGGAAATGTTAGAAAGGGCAGGCAAAAGGAGCTCAGGATAAATAAACTAGAGGAAGGAAGAGAAGACAGTTTGGCAGGAGATGCTGGAAATGAATTTCTGAGGACAGAAAGTCAAGGCCAAAGACTGTCAAAGAAATGAGCCCATCTAAGGAGACTCGGAGTCTGAGAGCTTGCCCCCCTTACTGCCAAAAGTACTGTTGTATTTAATTAGGAAAGGCCTTCCTTTGTTGCATTCTGAGTAATCTCCCCAGAGAAAATGATGCATCCTTTAAAAATGTATCTTGAAATATCCCACACCATGATTCAACCCACTTCTGCCCAGTTCACCTTGAAGGTCCTGTGCTTTAAAAACCCTTCTTTTGCACCTGCCACAGATGTCGGTCCACAGGGGAGGGACTCCAGGACAACCAGGCTATCTGCAGAGATAAGGACATCGTTTATTATATTATGTCACACTCTTCCCGTTAAAAAAAGAATTCATTATACAATTGTTATGAAAGTGCCCACTTTTAAATAGGTTCCATGGATTTGATCCATGAACATGAGTTCAAAAAGCAATTTGGCTTCATAGCAAGGGGCCTGGTGCTTCGTGTTTGAGCTCAGTAAAGTGTTGCAGTAAGGCTGGTTATGAAATTAAGTGGGGGATTGGTGAGGTCAAAACTGTTTCCCCTTTTGCCTTCTCCCTTCTTTGAGATTGTTGCCCAAAAGCTCTCGCATGAGTTCTGGTTAATGCATCATATGTCATACATAGGGATCCGGGGCGGGGGGCGGATTTGATTCAGTTCACTCACACTTTAGGAAACACTATGAGATCCAAAACTCAGCCATCCTTTGAAATCTGCATGGATCCAAAGATCACCATGTAGTTCTCTAAGTAACCAATGTTTACAAAATGCATTGTGTTAGGAGAAAGTGTGCATAAAATGAATATATTAGTGAAAGTAATATACAAAAATGCATTATATTAGGAGCAATCATTTACAAAAAACATGTACAATAGTCAAAACTGCACACAAATGTGTGTTTATTAGGAGAAATTGACACTAAAATGCTGAAGTATTTTCATGAGGATTTCTCTTTTTTAAAAATGCAAATTGCTGCAGAAATATGGAGAACTGAATTTCAGATTGGAAATATGAGAAATGGAGCAAACCAAAATCACTGAATGGTGCTATCTTTCTTGATTTTTGATCAGTTCATGATGTTCATGATGGATATTTTTATTCTGATGTGGGTAAGATCAACAGCTATGGGCAAGGGGCTTCACTGACTATATGAAATCTGCTTGTTACCTGAGTTTCTATTATTATTTGCTTTGTTTTCCACTTCAAGACAAGTTTTACTTTGATAAGGCAGTGCCAACGGAATGCTCCATATTTTGTGCAACTAAGAGTTTAGTCCATTCCCAGATTAGGCACCAAGGAAATGAGTAGGACCTGATTTATTTTACCATTATTTGGGCCATTTCCTTTTTGTAGAAAAGACAGCCCTGGGCAACACTGATGAATCATGTCTGCCTTTATTTATTTAGCATCTGAATTGGATGTCTCTTTGTCTTCTGATGTGACGAAGGAGCCTGCCACTTCATTAACTTTTTGGGGAATTCAATTAAATACACAGTAATTCTTGTTTCTAACCTGCTTGATGACAGGCTACAGGAGTTTAAGGATGGGGTTAGGATATTTTGAATTTTAAAAAACCCCATGCATTTGGATCTTCTTAGCTTGGCTTGTCACATGATGGTTCCACATAAAAATTCCCCCATTCTTCTCCAGGTGTGCATGTTCTCATCTTTTTTTATTAGTATGTTGATAGCTCATCACCTGATACAAATAGAATTCAATGATTGCTAGGAGACTGGCAAAAAGGATCTGGTGATACCTGTAACAGTAATTTCTGAAATCTGACCACCTTTATATTATTAAAGGATACAAAACCTATTTCTCCAAAACTGGAGTGTTGAATAATAGGGAACTTTTTTGATTTCTGAAATATACCAGCTCTTTGCTACCCATCCTCTCTGAGCAGTTATAGTATTCAACTGCCAATGTCTTTCAAAAATGATTTGAGCTTTCCCTAACTGACTTACTATGAACTCCCAATCTTTTGTCCTTATTTCATGTAAATACGCTACTATTGTAGATTCCCATCATTTGGTTAGGCTGTCTGCTGAAGCATCATATGACCTACACATTTGATCCCAATTTTTGAGGGATTATGACAGGGTTTCATTGTGGAGGGAGGTTAAGTTTATGAAAGCTTCTCTGATCTCTAGGAGCACCTTCTCACAAAAGAGACAAATTGCTTACTAAATGAGCATGATGAGAGATTGCCACATAGATACATTCAGGACCTAATAATGTGATCAAAATTTCAAATCCAAAATGAAAGAAAGAACTAATGCTGGAAGGATTGCAACCTTCAATTAACTGCTTAGATTAACTGTTCACAAATAAGCCCCTGAAAACACTTTTGATCAGCTGACTCAGGCAGCGGATTTATATATCTAAAAAATCACAATATATATTAATACAAGTACTTAACAGATAACTTCAGGCAGCAATCACCATCTTTTTTTAAAAAAGGCATTCTGTCTCCTCTCTTCCATAGGAGGTAAATCTTTCTTCTAAGGCAACCTTTCTCGACCTGTGGGTCCCCAGATGTTGTTGAACAACAACTCCCATCACCCCTAGCTAGCAAGGCCAGAGCTCAGGGATGATGGGAGTTGTAGTCCAACAACATCTGGGGACCCACAGGTTGAGAACCACTGTCAGCTGTAACCAGTGGCGTAGAGTGGGGGACTACAAGGGTGGTTGCCTTGGGTGCATAATGTTAAGGGTGCAAAATTTCAACAGCCAGTGCTGCCTCAATACAGCTGCCCCCTTCCGTTGCTGGGCTCTGTTGAAAATGGCTTCTCCTTGCGAACCAGGAAGTGACCTCTCCAGACAATAGAACAACTCTTCTTTTCTGATCTCTATGGCTGCAGTCTCTTGGGAGACACGTATGCCTTTAGGCACTTGAAAGTGCATAGATATTACATCCATTTCCCTCTCTCCCACCCATCACCCTCTATGCAGGCTTGGGTGCTGGCAGCCCATGCTACACCACTGGCTATAACTCTTATATGCACCAGGCAAACACATCACAAAGCCTTTTCCTTCAGTAACTTATTTTATCAACATGCATATTAAAAAAATTATTTAAAACTAAAACATGTATATTCACAGAAACATAGGAAGCTGTCTTACCCTGAGTCAGAACAATTGTTCCATCTAGCTCAGTACTCTCTACACAATTGGCAGCAGCTCTCCAGGATTTCAGACTAGCCCCGTTTGGAGATGTTGGGGATTAAACCTTGGGACTTTGGAATGCTAAAGAGCTGCTCTACCACTCATTTATTTTGCATGTCCTATCATTGCCACTGCCAGCCTAGCAGTTCGAAAGCACGTCAAAGTGCAAGTAGATAACTAGGTACCGCTCCGGCGGGAAGGTAAACGGCGTTTCCATGCGCTGCTCTGGTTCTCCAGAAGCAGCTTCATCATGCTGGCCACATGACTCAGAAGCTGTACGACGGCTCCCTCGGCCAATAAAGTGAGATGAGCGCCACAACCCCAGAGTCGTTCACGACTGGACCTAACAGTCAGGGGTCCCTTTACCTTTACCATTGCCAAAGTGAGCCATTTTTTGTTAGCTTCAGCCTCTCTTCTGGTTTGTGCAAATAATGGTACTGTCCTATTATGGAGATAACAATACTGCCCACCCTACCTATGTGAGTGCCTTAGACCATAAGAGGCTGAGATCTGGCCTCTACCCTTTTGAGTATGAAGTCCTTCACATAGATTATCTCAAAAATATATGTACATAGAAACGAAGGTTAGGTAGACAGCAAATTGCTGAACTTTTAACCCATCTTTGCATTTTGCCTCCATCCTCTTTTGACAGGCATCAAAGGCAGTGATGCTAGAAAAACATTCTGTCCAAAACTTATCACCAGTCATACTTGGAGACATGATTAATTTGCTTTAAGTGGTTGCTTAATAGCTCCATAATTATTAAGGACCCTCAATTTTTCTATTATGCATGTAGACAATTTTGACATTTTCTCAACTTTGAGTGAGCTGTTTACAATGGTACATTAAACAAATACCTTTGCTGTGCAATTTAGGCTTCAATCCAAAGTTTGCTTACTGGGTAGCGCCATTGAAATCAATAGGATTTTCATCTGTTTGAGATACAGTGCCACTGACATAATTAAAACTGAAAAGCAGACAACTTTCAGACATTGCATCATACTTCAGAAAATTGCCAAGTAATTAATGCTTGATCTGGTTGGAATTGTTTGGGGGGAAATTCTGAATGTTGTCATGTCTAAGCTACAAATCAGTAGAGATGGTAGTTTACATTTTTCTTATATGTTATTAAGAAATTTGAATGGCAAACCTTAGGGAGGAATAATCTAGTGAGTCTGGAATTTTGTTCTGTTCTCTCGAACATGCAGTGTATCTGGCTAGCCCACAGAGATCTTTATTATAAGCCATGGCAATCAAGCAACACTACAGCATAGTAAAATATAAGTATTTATTATTTAAAAAACATGAATTTATTTTGGGAAAATGCTGGCTGATATTATTAACTCTCCTAGACAGAGATCTGTAGCCATACAGATAAACTAATCTAACCCCAAGTCATTATGATATAATGCACGAAGCTACCTACTTATTTTCATCTCAAATCTATGTCATTGCCCTTTGGAACCCTAAGCAGATTAAGTCCAACTTCCCATGCAGTCAAACCTTTGGACAAGCTTAACCTGAAGCAGGGAAAGTAGTGATAGGCTGACTCTGGCCTGTTTCCCAGCAAATCCAATGTTCCTCTTCATTATTCGTTTTGACTGCTGTGGATGTGAGCTGCCCTCTGTTACTCCTATGGGAAGAAATCAAATGCAACAGGAATGGGCAGGGAGAAATGTCTGCTTATAATAGTGCTAGCCTCCTAACACCTGATCTGATAAAGAAGTGGAAGCTATTACAGCATTGTCTTAGTTCCTTGTATTTCAACAAAATTGTTATCTCAATACATTATAATTAAATTTTCATT
Organism: Podarcis pityusensis; assembly: GCF_964106645.2. NCBI lineage: Eukaryota > Metazoa > Chordata > Lepidosauria > Squamata > Lacertidae > Podarcis > Podarcis pityusensis. Next base: position 43,717,446 of record NC_138026.1, on the reverse strand, counting down.
CTGCTCTGCATGCTCGTTGAGATTCTTCATGCAGCCCTGAGGTGCATGGTGAACACTGTTTCCTATCCAGGCCAGTGGCTTGGATTCAAGTATAAAGCTGCTTGACTGAGTTGATAACAAACTGCAATTTAGCACATCACCACTCAATTGACTTTAGAGAGGTTTGCAGTGGACCACTGAACTTAGGTTTGTGCTTATGTCAATGAGTGAATAGCTTTGCTCTCAACATGTGTTAGGGGAAGAGGGCTATTGAAAGGCAACTTTCCTGACCCCTCTCTTCTGCTAGCCCCCTGAGTCCTCAGAAATTTTATCCTAAATAGAATGGATTGTGGAGTTTTGCTTCCCCTTTCCCCCAAGCTTCTTGAGCCACAGCCTACCCCATTCAGAGGGCTCTCCCAAGCCTCGGAATATGACTCTCCTGGGCTTGGGGATTTCCAGGGTAGGAGGGTTAGAAAAGTCATCAGTCTTCAATCCCCTTCCACCAGCAGTTCTCAGGATCCAAGCCCATATGTCCAATTTCTGTGATCATATTTTAAGATGCACCAGTATAGAGAAGCTGCTTGGTTCCACCCAAAAACATGTTGATGGATAATGGAATGGGTCCATTTCACTTTGACAGAGCTCTGAAAGAGATTGTAGGATCCACAATGGATTTCACACTCTACCCCAGCCGTGTGCAAAGAGGCCTACCCTTGCCACTTTCTTCACATGCATGGTAGGGGCACAATCAGGTTTCAGAAACCATGGGATCACAGATTATAGGAAGCTGTGGTGTGGTCTGCATTCTTGTTAGGTTCCATCCTGGATGCTCTTAGCCTCTAGAACAAAATGGTGGTTTCACTGGGTTTGAGATACAAATCAACTGCATAACTTCATAGCCCATGCATGGGCTACTGATGTTTCATTGGGAGATGCTTCATTGGGAAATTTGTGAAAATTTCATCCATTATGTGGGAGGGAAGGATAGATTCCCATGTTGTCTAGGTTATGTGGAAATGCACCTCTCCCTCCCTGTATCCCTTCCTTCCAGAACTGTACAGGGAGTAGACAATGTCTAGGGGTTACCTAGGCATCAGAATCTGAAGATTGTTTACAATGGCAAAAAGTAGCATTGCCAGTTGCCAATACCATATAATGGGGCAGGAAACCTCCAGATTATTGGACTACAATTTCCAGCATCCCTGAACATTGACCATGCAGGTTGGGGTTAACAGGAGTCAGATTCCAACAACAACATCTGGAGAACACTAGATTTCCTGCCCCAGTTATATGAGAAGCTTGCTTGTCTTCCACACAATGCAGTAAGTCTGCTGTAGCACAGTGCTAGAAGCTAGACAAGCCTCCCTATTCTTGGGAAAGGACCTTGCCTCTCTCCCAAGTCTGGGGAGAGTCAGCAGCAACAGTGTCTACAAATTTTGGTGGGCTGATAGCCAGAGATTTTTTTGAGAGCCCTAGAGATAGTATGTGCATGTGTGTGTGTGCATGCATGGTGGGGACGAAACACACCTCTAGTATAGATCATTACTGACCAAAAAGTTTGGCAAGGGTTCCAGTAAACTTGAGTGCCCATAGCATGGAACAAGAGACCCTTTGTGCTTTGTCTGATTTTGATGTCTGTTTTGCCTCTAGCCTCCATGTTGCAACATGGAGCAACACAGAAGGGGTTGGGGGAAATATGCAGGTCTGACTATAACAGAGCTGAGCCTGTAAGTTCCCAAGTTTCTATTCAGGTGCCACAAGCCTGACTAGTCATACCTCATGCTGAGCACCTTTGGCATAGATAACATCTGCTGAATAAGTTTATTGCTGGTTTCCCTCCTCCTCCATTTGACAATACTTATATGTCACTGAGGACTTATGATCATTGACACTTGTCCTCCCTTAATTAAACTAGATCCTCCCACTAATCCCCCATGAGCTGCATAGACTGGGATTCAACAGCTTTTTGTTAAACTTTCTCCTGGCTAAATTAAACTAATCTAGCATATCCTAAAAGCCTATTAGCAACATCCACACAGAGACTTAATCCAGTTTTAATAAACTAGATTCAATGCACAGCTTTAGTTCATTTTGATTAATTTTTTCATTAGACAATGCCTAACTTCCCAGGGGCCTTTCTGGAACGTCCTCCGGAGTGATCTGAAAGCTACCCAAGTTTGCTCCAGACTGTTTGAATACTGTACGTGTGTTTAATCAACGCTTAATCAAAATTCAAGAAGCAGTAGCAGTAGTTAGGAACTCAAGTATACTGATCTTTGGGCTGACTGCCAGCTGAAATGATCTATATTGTAGGTCATTCTGCCACCACATCATGGATATAAGTGTTTGGCAAGATCATAATTTAAGAATGAATGGAGGAGAATAAGTGCAGAGTACGGGCCTTCCTGGGATGCTGTACCTGCTCTGGAGCAGCGTGTAGTTAAGTTTCAGTTCTGCATTCTAAACAACCACCTGCTGCATGGTTTGTTCCTTCCATAAACTGTTTTATATTTAAAGAGCTGTTGTTATACATCCTCAGTGTGGCCTCCTCTTCAAGATATATTTCAAGAAGGCAGTTCATTAATGTTGTTTGTCTTTGGGAATTGGCCATCTCTTCTAACCTGATCAAATAGAGACTCTGGAGAGTGGGAAATGCATATGGAGAAAAGGCAGGTTTATTTTGAGGTGTGAAGAATTTCATGTGATGCCAGCTAAGAGATATGGCAATTTTCACCTGCGTAAGACAGTTCAACTATAGTTGTGAAGATGAGATAGAAGATGGGGGACTGTAAATCAATTGCTGTAAGTTTAAGTCACACAAACAAAGGCATCTCTTGTTTGATCACATAATCTTAGTATGAAATACTCCATTGTGTGTCTGATGTATTTCTGAAATGCCATGGCCATTTCCTGTTCCAGTAATAAATCGTATGTTTATTCTAATTGCAGTGCTTTAGAAACACCAGTATATTCCAGCCAATTACTACGTAAAAGTTATGCTGCCATCCGCTGCCTGAGGCATCTGCTTCATTTTGGTTAATGGTAGGGCAAGTTCTGGTGCATGCACAGGTGCAAAATGTCCCTTTGCCAGTGTACTTATAACTAACCAGTATGTGCTCTAAGTTCTATAGACATGATGATAAAGCAACGTATCTTCAGCCTTTATTCCCTGATGTAGCATATCAGAGTTTCTTAGCTTAGGACTTAGAGTAGACATGAACTAATATGTAAAGTTCAGTTTCTCTCAACTTCTCATTTTTCCAACATTAAATTCAGTTCTCCACATTTCCATATCAGTTTGTGAATTATTATTATTATTATTATTATTATTATTATTATCCTTTTAACATCCTCATGAAAATTCACCAGCGTTTTAGTGTGAATTTCCCAACCACATTTTTGTACGCAATTTTGCCCAATATATACATTTTTGCAATGGAGTCTTTGATTGTTACTTTTGTGTGCTGTTTTCACCAATACATGCATTTATCTGCATACTTTATCCTAATATATGCAGCTCATATTACTTGATTGTAGAACTACATCACGAAATTGGGAGAAGCTTGAATTTCAATGAATGGCTGTGTTTCAGTTTGTGTACTATTTCAGCAAATGGAAATTGGTTAAGTTCATCTTTAAATGCAGATTGAATCAAATCCCCCACCATCGCTAACCCCATCACATTGCTATGACTGGCTGCAGGGCTAGTCAGAATTCTGTCATTTCCTGCAGCTATGGGGATCTCCCTTGACTGCAGTGGAAACATTTTAACTTATACCATTGCTTTTGCTTGTGTAAAGCTGTGCCATAGCAAGGGGTGGGGCTGGCAACAAGCCCTGAGTGTATATAGGATTCCCTCACAATTCCACTCCATATCCATACACCCTTTCTCCACACACTTTTCTTCCCTTGCCCTGACAGTACTCCAGTGATTTAAAACAGGAACCTTTGGCCCTCTAAGTGTTACTGAACTATATCTCTGGCCGCTGGCTGGGCTTGCTAGGGCTGATGGAAGCTTCCGCTCAGCAACAGCTGGAGTGTCAAAGATTCCTTGGCCGTGGTGCAAGGTTTATTCTAGTGGTGGGATCCCACCAAGAGTACAACTGCATTGGCAGAAATTTAGGCCCCTGGCACAGTACAGTTTTCTACCTGTGCAGAAATTTAGGGATTCTGCCCAGCAGACTTGACTCAACATGGGTGCCCCCCCCCAAGAAAAATGAGACCATTTACCAAATGGAAAGTGACTTCAGATAACTCTTCTTCATTAAAATGTGTTTAATACATGAGGACACGTATTCCCTGCTGTGTACAGAGGGTCTGGAGCAGCTGGAGATTCCTGCTGGGGGCGTCACCTCTGCAGTGCCTCGGGTTGAAGAACTGAGCCTGGCTTGCACGTCAAAGCCCTCTATCAAACGAAGTCACCTCTTCATTAGCAGTCAGATTTTTAAAAGTCTGTTCAGGTTATTCATGAATATGCTTCTCCCCATAGTGCTGGAAGCGGGATTTGTATGCAGTATTAATCCAGTATCAGTTTGCTTTGCCCTAGATCCCTTATCTAATGTTTTGTTGTTATTGTTGCTTTCAGGAGAAACAGATTGCCGTAGCAGAGAGGGGAGCCATTGTGTCACGAAATTGCAAAACGGTGGCTGCGGAAAGCAGCGTCGAGAGAATGCGTAGCAGAGGCCAGATCATAACCTCATGGTGAGAGCTGACTTTTCCTCCCTTTAAGGAAGGGTTTTAGAGGGCGGGGAAAGCAGCTTTGTACTAACAAAACAATAGAGCAGCAACTGCTTTATCTGTTCTTTATTATTTCTGTAACTATATCCAAACGCAGACAGAAACTGTAAGGGCCAGCTGAAACGACAGCTGCATTTTGCCAGAGCCCTTGTTCTAGCTGATGCCTGAAAAAATTTAGGGATGTATGCCAGGGGTAAACAGACTTTGCCTTGCAGGATCTACTTCATTTTTTACTGGAACCCTATGAAACACCTGCATGCCCTTCACAGAGAATTGGCTATGCTGCTTGTTACTCACACAAGAATAGCTGCCACCGGGCCTAACTCTGAGGCAGGCCTACTGCAAGGTGACTCATAAGTGCACTTCTTTAAAGCTCACCAGTCACCACCAGCTACTTGACTCTGACATTTTCTCATAAGAATTTTGAGCAGATTGGCTCAGCGGTTTAGGTGAGTGAGTGGGAAAGAATCTGTGGTACTATTCACCAGGCACTTCCAACAACGCCTCTGGAAATAGATTTACTAAGTGGTAAAACTGGGAGAAGTGCAGAAGTGAGGGCTTTTTAAAGAAGAAAACAAAACAAAAACTTAACCGACTAGTACCTTGCACAACTCTGAGGCAGTGGTGGAAAATAACCAATCTGGGGGAATGGGATGCAACCCTGCTTGGGACAATGCTTGCAATCCACTACATACACAAGTGATCAGCCATTAGCCCAGGTGTGGAGAACCTGTAGCTCTCCAGATGTTGCTGAACTGCAACTCCCATCATACTTGGCCATTGGCTGTGCTTGCTGGGGCTGATGGGATCTGTAGTGTGGTAACATCTGGAGAGTCAAAGGTTTCCCACACCTGTATTAGCCTGCCAATTGACCTATTGAGAGCCAAGACAATATCCATCTCTGAGTTCCATGCTGGACAGGAGGAACCATTTCTTTGAATACTTGGAGAGAGAGGCATGCAGTGGATGTGTATCAGCTTTTTTAGGTGATTGTGTCTACAGAGGGTATTTTTGCAGCCTTGGACTTATTACAGTGTCTTTTAAAATCAGTAAAGTCACCAGCTCCTTGGAGAAGCTCTAATATGCATATTGAACTTTCTAAGCCACAAAGGGTTAGAAGCCAGAAGCACTTCTTTACCTTCCAATATTAAAGTGAGTTTCTCTTTAGACTTAGCTTCATTTCCCTAGCCCAGAAACATTGTGACTTTATTGGCAAATCACTTACTAGAATCAGAAAAGCATCTACCCTGGGCTCATGAGAAAACACAAATAACAGAAATGCCCAGGTTTTATATGATGTTTCCTGAGCGTTTAAAATGCTGTGAGTTTATTATCTAAGCAATTCTTATAACAACCCTCTGAAGTAATCTGTATAAGTACCTGTATACATTCAAGATGGAAGGTCAAGGCTTCAAAATTAAAGCATCTCAAAGACTGCCTAATAAGAGTACTATTTGAATGAATTAGTTCTCAGTGGACATCCTTGCAGTACAATCGTCTGCAAAAGTTATTTTCCATTAAATTCACTGGGATCTACTCCTAGGTAAGTGTTATAGGATTGCAGCCTTAGACACTACATTGCACAACACAGCTGAATGTTTTGGCAGAGCTAGTTCTTTGTTCCTTATTTTTATTAGGAATAATTGGTGAAGTCAAGAATTATCTTGTTCGAAATATACATTTATTCAGCTTGTAATGCTCATTATGAATTGAGTATCTTTCCTCTGAGAAATTCTTCTCCAGCTTGAAGTGTAAAAATTAAGTTATTCGTGTGCATGGTCAGCATCTAGGCTGCTCTGCAGGCATAAGTGCAAAAGTTCTTTAACACGCTTACTTGCTATGAAACTCTCATTGATCACTGTGAAACTATATGAACTATAAAGCCAACTCATGATTAGCCAACCTCATTAGGCAAATGCACAAAAGCTCTTTCTGTAATATTAGCCCATTACTGTTGATGAAACTCTCATTGATCATTGTGAAACTCACCAAAGGAGCCTCCTATTTGCTGCGTATCTTCTCTGCTTGGGTCCAGTCTCATGATAGTTGATTTCTTTATATAAGCATTTATGTTCTACCTCTTCTATCCAAGTAGAGTGCTCACACGGGATTACAGAAACAATGGAAAGACTTTCCAGTGGGACAGCTATGTTAATCTGTTGAAGCAAAAACCAAGAGTCTTGTGGCACCCTTCTGTCCATAACTTTTTGTAATGGCGCAAGCTATCATAGACCAGGATGCATGGTTGTTCAGATTTGTGAGGATTGTCAACAGTGAGGTATGGGAGGTATGGGATGAGCATCGAGCCCTCTTTTCATAATGGTGATAGGTAAAGGTAAAGGGACCCCTGACCATTAGGTCCAGTCGCGAACGACTCTGGGGTTGCTCAGAGCGCTCATCTCGCTTAACTGGCCAAGGGAGCCGGTGTACTGCTTCCGGGTCATGTGGCCAGCATGACTAAGCTGCTTCTGGCAAACCAGAGCAGTGCACGGAAACGTTGTTTACCTTCCTGCCAGAGGGGTACCTATTTATCTACTTGCACTTTGACATGCTTTCAAACTGCTAGGTTGGCAGGAGCTGGGACCAAGCAATAGGTGCTCAACTCGTTGCGGGGATTCAAACCGCCAACCTTCTGATTAGCAAGCCCTAGGCTCTGTGGTTTAGACCACAGTGCCACCCATGTTCACAATGGTGATAAATGGGTATAAATAACCAGTGACCCTCAAGTTGCTATTCTCTAACCTATGATCAACACCAATTGAAAGTACTGTAAGAAAACTTTTAAAAAGAAATCTGTTAACCATGTAATGCAGTAGTATGCAGAGAAAATCTATTCCCCTGATACTATTTATCAATTCCCTCAGTTCACAAGCCATCCCACATACAAGGTGTTAGAAAGGGCAAGGAGATAAAGGAAAACAGGGAAAGTTGTTAGATCATCAGTGGCAACATGCCCAGGACTTCAAAGGCATCCTAATCACCACCCCTTGCAGTTCAATATAATGGAATCTCTCAAGACGGTATCTGCAGCTGGTCTGGAGAGCAATTCATCCTATCACCTTTGAATAAACAAAGACGGGAGAAAGGTTACACAAATGAGGACCTTTTTTCCCCTGTTAGGAAGATACAAAAACACCCAGAACATCCCTTGTTTATGTGTGTGCTGGCAGATAGCCAGGCAACATGTCTCTAACCATAACAGGCCCTGTGAAATGTGCTATAATGTTAATTTAATGTGCCATAGAAGCATAATATATATATTTTTGTTTTATTTCCTTGGGGGCAATAGTCTGTGTATCTCTAGCACAATTATTCTTTCTCTCTCGCTCCCTTTCCTTCTCTCTTTCTCTCTGTCTCTGTCTGTCTCTCACACACGTACACTCATGCACAAATAGTGCCCTTCAAACTGAAGGTAATCATGTATGCCCACTGAGTATTCCACTTCATTTCACTGGTGATAAATAGTTCTTGAATATTGCTACTGCATTGGGTTCTGTATCTCAAAATCCAACACTGCTAGCCTTTTGTTGGTAATTCTGAAACAGCAATCCTGAATTATCTGTGAGAGTATCACAGCATACTTATATCTAAACACACTCCTACACTGAGCAGCGCACACACAAATAACCTGACAGAACTATTACACCTCAATATGGCAGACACTATTTTTTTAATAGCCTAAGATGGAAAAAGTCAAAACAAATTGCAACAATGAGAGTCACAGTCTGATTGGCAAACTATAAAAGAATACTCTGATAAATCCCCTGGAAGTATATCCTTGAATTCAGCTTCTCTGGGGAGAGGGTTGGCCATATTCCTCTCTGACATATAATGATCCTTTCAGAATCAAAACTCATTTGGGAGATTTGAAAATAAATAGATTTATTCTTGACATGCTACCTTTTTGCTTTTCTTTTTTCCTTCCTTCTAAAATGGAGTGGTTGTCTCTTTCACTTCTGCCTTTTAAAAGAGATATCTCTGTAATGATTATCATGCAATGACATATAAATCAAGCAAGGGTCAGTCTAATTTCTACAAGGTCATCTTACCAGCTTGTACAAAATGAGTAAGACACTGAAATAACAACTAGAATCTTAACAGGAGAGACTAGGACTGGGTGCTTCCATCAGATCTGCATATGTCTTTCACTAGAATAGGCAATACCGCTTTCTGTTCTCCAGGACAAAATTCATCCATTCCTTTACAAGTTTCTTCTATGGATTGTTAACAGGAGGAGATAGCTGCAGCAAAAAGTGAGTTTGCAGCGGATCACACAAGGATGCTGGTTTCCATTTGTTTACAGGCACGGCCGGTAAGGTTGGGCAATGCCATGGAACCATCCTCCCAACACTGGCATCACTTAGCACTTACTGGGATGAGGCGGGCAGGGCATCAGTGACGTCAAGACTGCAGAAGGAAATCCAACTGAACACTGGGATGAGTACATCTTCAGCAGGCTGCTCTTATAAAAGCTGCTGGGGTTTACATAGGAGAAGGAGGGAGAGGAACCTCCAAATTTCCTAGACTGTCTTTTGAACCTAATCTGCGCATTCTCTCTCCAAAAGTGCTAGGCTGATATTCTTAGGGTTCCTGTTTCCCCCTTCATCACACCCTTACTTCTGAAGCAGAGAGAAGGAGTCATCTTTCCTTTTGTCTTCCTTTTCTGCAGAGATCAAAGAGCAAGGATGGCTCCTTTGGCTATCCAGCTTAGCTAGAATAGGAACTCTTCAATATCCAGCAATATCCAACAACAACAATATGTATTTCCTATAATATACTGTACTTAGCTTTATTGTTTTTCACCTCACAGTGTGATTGCTTTAGGGTTAAAGAGAGCCCAACAGCAAGTATTCAGTATGCAGGTAGCTTCCAAACTCTGGGTGTTAACTCTGCAAGCTAGTTCAACACTACTGACCCAGAATCTCTTCATCAATTTCTAAGCCAAGCTCTTGAGAAACATAGACGTGGTTAAGTTCTACAGATTTCAGTGAGCTTTAAGCCACTGTGAGCTTAAGTGGCAGATTTCAATGGCTCTCAACCATTTTTTTAAAAATTGCATCCAGTATCTTCTTATCCTTCCATCCTTGTCCACCATGCAGCCAAATATGCTATTAAATCTCATGGGTCCTTTCCTTTCCTTTCGTTTTGTGCTTGTTAAGTTTCTAAACACTAAATCTCTTGTCAAATAAATCAAAGTGACAAGTTTGATGAAATGGACACCAGTGGTGGCTTCAGACTAAGGAATACTTAGGTTCAAATGCCTGCTCCGCCACAAAACTCTCTTGATATATTTTAGCCAGTTAACTCACTGTCGGCTTAACTTCCCTCACTAAGTTGTACTGAGGATACAATAAAGAGACCATATGTACCGTCCAGAGCTGGTTCAATACATTTTTTTTTCTGCTTAGGGAGAGTATCCAAGGCTGGTTAAGTAATTTTTAGCACCAGAGGCAGAAAATCTTCCAAGCACTTCTCTGTATCACTGGTGGTAAATATTTAATAATACATTTAAGTAACATTTAGTGCCCTTTCATGACACACAAAAATTATGGTCATATCCATACCATTTGTGGAACATATTGCTCCCACCAGAGAATCTAGGGAACTATAGTTTGCCCCACACAGAGCTGTAATTCCCAGGATTCTTTGGGGGAAGGATTGTGCTTTAAATGTATTGTGCGGATGTGACCCAGTTGCTTGAGGTTGCCAGTCACCTAACTCTGACTCATGGTAGGGCCAGCCCTGAGAGAAAAACAGAAGAAAAATGTAATAACAAAAATAATTTTTGAGACCTTAAGGTATCACAAATCCCCACAGCCTCAAACATTGTTGGGAACTACCTCTTCAAGTTGAGATTGGCTTGCTCCGCTTCAGCTATGCAGACTTGGTAAGCATGGATCTCTTTTATAATCACCACACTGGCTTCCTGTTTTCCCACACATTTATAAAGTACAATATCATAACCACATCGGAAAATGCAATTTGTGGGTTAAAATCTGTCAAGTCTGCTCTAGATAAACAGACATTGTTATTCTCTATGGGATTTTTTGAGGGAAAGTTAAAAGGAACAATAATACCATTCAATTCTGAGGGGGGGAGGAACACCCCAGAAGTAAAGAGTCCAGATGACAAAGAAATCAAACCATACATTCCCTCATAGGAAATAGCTCAAGACTAGTTTACTTTATGCTCTTTTGTTTTCAGTGACATGCCATGCAAGAGAATGGGAGCATCTGGCTAAGGGCAGATGGCTAAACTGTCAGATAATGACATTTCACAAAATTTCAACAATCTAAGTGCAATATGGTTCCAATTGCAAAAGTAAACAATGGCACCGAAGTTACATCCCCTGCAAAAGACGATTGATTATAATTATTGCAGAAGAAGATTTCTTCCCTTGCAACTCAAATGTGACAGGAAGATTGAGGAGCTCTCTCAATGAAGGAATTCTGTGGCTGAGTGTTTGGCACTGTTCGGAGATCTGTTCCTGCCATGATAATCAAGGATATTCAAGTCCGTCATTAAGAAAGTTCCTTCTCTGTAAATCTTTCATTGTAAATTGCAATCTACCTTGCATTTCCCACAGCACCAGCCCCCATGGTTGCTAAGAGAAAGTGCCAGCCCAATCCTGGGAATGTGAACGGACTTGGAATCTAAACAAATTTATTCATCTGCCAACTTCAAAGAAGGGGAAACCAGTTTTGCTTGAAAATGGACAAACTAATTCAATGGAACAATTATATCCTTGCTGTCAAATGCATCCCAGAGAAGGTGGGGGAAACTGGGAGCACTGAACGGTCACTAGATAAATCTAAATAAAAACAATCTGTGGCAAAGAGTCCTTGTCAGGATAGTGGGAGAGATTTCTGGAGACAAAAGATACTGTTTTGGAGCAAACCAGCACTAGATGATTCCCTCACTATCCTCTTTACAGTGAAAATGGCCACTATGTTGCAATGCTGCCCTACACAGTGTGAGGGATTTGGTGTTTTGCTATTGTTTTCTTCTGAAGGAAAGAAGAAGGAGAATTGACCAAGAAGGCTTGACTCATTATGGGGAAAGCAATTGTGTGAGTTACATACAGAGAGAGAGAGAGAGAGAGAGAGAGAGAGAGAGAGAGAGAGAGAATTCTGACACTGCAATTTATTGAATTGAATATGGGGGGGGGGGCATTAGATATGGACTTAGACATCACATTTCTTGTGACTTGTCCCCCTCCCCTTCATCACTTCTTTAGCATTTTTGTTTTGTTATATTTTATGAGGCGGTTGTATAGAAATAATCTCTACTAGGCGCTTCACTAAATAAAATAAAATAAACCAAAGTTTTTCACAAGATACAAGGAGTTAACAGAAGTAAAAAACAGTGATGTTAACTGTTCTTGCAATGATTCATGCTGCTGCTATTGCCTCCAATTTTTGAATATCTGAGTCTACTGGAATATTCCATCTCTCTTAATCTTACTTTATGTCTGCTTCTTTTCTCTGTTTGTTTCCGTCTTCTTAAACCTGCACAGTGCACTTTGGCCTAGTGTTTAGCACTGCCACTTCAGAA